>NC_134487.1:238337640-238660140 GCF_040206685.1 Ascaphus truei | reverse complement strand
GCACCTCTCATGCGCGCACGCTGCACGGCGTCTGATGTCGAGATTACCCTCAGCTGGTCCACACCAGATCCGCAGGTAACTTCCTCTTATCAGCTCTCTTGCGTGTAGACCACTCCCCCTGCCTCCTTTCTATTGGCTCCTGTTTCCTCTTATACCCACTCAGCCCTCTGCTTGTTGCTGAGCATAAACTGTTGTTTAAGCACCGTGCTCACTGCAGCCTGAGATTTTCCTGTATCCAGACCCTGCCAGACTTCTGTTGTGACCCATGCTTGTACCTGGACCTGTCTCTTCTTTATCCCTGGACTTCAGCTTGTAATTGGATTCCTGCTCTTTCTGCTCCTCGACCACAGCTAATGGACAATGACTTCTCTTATCTCTCCAACCTCAGACCACGGCAAGTACCATTACCTACCTACATTCTCCTACCCTGACCTGGCTACACCTCCCTGACTCTGCTATCCAGACCTGGCTCCGTGGTTGTAGGCCAGTGGTTATATACATCCCCACCTTGGCACTGTGGTCTAGTCCAGGTTGTAGTGAGCAACCCTTACAATATGCTCAGCCGTACAAACCTGGACCCCACTGTGTTAGGTCAACAACTACATGAAATTAAAGCCATGTTTAAACAAGTGGAGGGATGTCTGAATCAGAATAATCATCGTATGGAGGGGTTCCAACGTGCTCTAGGGGGCCTAGGTAACTGGGTTAAAGCCCTCAACCCAACCACCACTCCACCTGTGGTTTCGGCTCCTGCCGCCGCTCCCCTAACTTTAGAGCCACGCTTGCCTACTCCAAACCATTATGGGGGTGGCCCTCTAGGATGTTGGGGGTTTCCTCAATCAATGCTCTATACATTTTGAACTATTACCTACACATTTTCCTTCCCAACGCTCTTAAGGTGCCATAATCTCATTATTGACGGACGACGCTCTGGCATGGGCCTCACCTGTCTGGGAGCAAAGACCTGGCCTCCAATTTCGACCAATCCGCTGCAGAGTTCCGAAGAATCTTCGACACACTAGGGCGAAATGTAACCACAGCCTCCACTCTTCTAAATATCTCACAGTGGATCGTACGGTGGCTTGCTACACTCTCGAGTTTTGCACCGTAGCCGCCGAGACCGGATGTAATGACGAGACCTTGACAGCAGCATTCTGGCAGGGGCTGTCCGAAAACCTCAAAGACGAGCTGGTGGCACTAGAACGCCGCGCGGGATTGGAGGGCCTGATAGCCCTCTGCATATGCATGGACCAACATCTCCAAGAGAGAAGGATGGAGAGAGGAAAGCGCCAACGGGGTACGCACTCATTCTTTTCTCAGCCGGCCACAAGTGGAAATGCTCCACCATCAGCCGTAGACGAACCCATGCCGTTGGGACTCACACGCTTGTCCAGTGGTGATAGACTCCGGACTATGTTTGTACTGTGGTAACAGTGGACACTTAGTCGCCCCCTGTCCTGTGAAGCCGGGAAACACCACAGCCCAGTGAGAGTCAGGAGGATCACGCTGGGAACCATCACTTCTCCTCCTCCCAATCTTACATGCAGGGTTTACATTCCCATCGTACTATGCCGGGACACCTTCTGGACTACTTCACGGGCCTTCCTGGATTCCGGGTCAAGGGGCAACTTCATTGACCAAGGGTTTGCAGAGAGGAACAAAATACCCCTGATTATATAAGGATCGCCCATTAGGGCTCGAAGCTATCGACGGCCACCCACTCCAACCTGCCTTCATCATTCTACAAACCAGACCTCTTTCGTTGCAAGTTGATGGAGGCCATTCCGAGAGCATACAACTAGATGCCAGTCACACCCTCTCTGTTGACATAATCCTAGGACTACCATGGCTCCAGCTACACAACCCACAAATCGATTGGATGGGAGTCCTTCCTATCCGATGGAGTACCCAGTGTCAAGGGAGGTGTCTGACTCCTTCCAAAAAAATAGCAGGAGGCTACTACCAGAATCAGAGAATCAGCTGCCGGAAATCTACAAAGAGTTCCGGGATGTCTTCGACAAGAGGCAGGCTGAGGAACTACCAGCCCAATGTCCCTATGATTGTCCTGTAGATCTCCTTCCCGGAGCTATTCCTCCCATGTGGTGCTCTTATCCACTGTCCTCTCCGGAGACCAAGGCCATGAGACAGTACATTCAAGAGAATCTTCAGAGGCCTTCATCCGAAAGTCTTCTTCACCCGTAGGTGCGGGGTTCTTTTTCGTAAGGAAAAAGGATGGGTCCCTCAGACCGTGCATCGACTACCGGGGGCTCAACAAAATAACGGTTAAAAAACGCTATCCCCTACCCTTAATTTCTGAGCTGTTCGACAGGCTTCAAGGGGCCATTCTTTACCAAGTTGGATCTGCGAGGAGCATACAACTTGATAAGAATCCGTCAGGGGGACGAGTGGAAGACAGTCTTCAACACTTGTGACGGTCACTACGAATACTTGGTGATGCCCTTCGGCCTCTGCAATGCACCTGCAGTGTTCCAGGATTTTGTGAATGAGATCTTCAGGGACCTACTCGACCAACACGTGATTGTGTATCTGGATGACAGCCTGATTTTTTCAAAAAATACAGCTGAGCATCTGGAACATGTGAAACAAGGCCTCCAAAGACTACAAGCTAACCACCTCCACCAAACCTGAGAAATGCCAATTTCACCGGACCTCAGCCACCTTCTTGGGATACATCATATCCAACACAGGACTTACCATGGATCCAGCCAAGGTCAAAGTAGTTATAGACTGGCCACATCCTCTATCCCTCAAGGCTGTGCAGAGATTCCTCAGGTTCCCAAACTATTACCGGAGGTTTATTCAAGGTTTCTCATTGGTGGTGGCACCCATTACGGCTCTAACCCAAAAGGGAGCCGATACAGCGCAGTGGTCTCCTGAAGCCACCAGAGCTTTTGAAAAATTGAAGATCTTTAGCTCCGCACCCATACCGGTGTACCCGGACCCGGTACTGCCCTTCACCCTCGAAGTAGATGCTTCGGATATCAGAGCAGGGGCAGTATTCTCCCAGAGGAGAAATCCCCAAGCCAGCCTATACCTGTGCACATTCTTTTTTTTTTTTTTTAATCTTCCACCGAGAAGAACTACGATGTGGGAAATCGGGAACTGCTCACCATTAAAATGGATTTGGAAGAATGGAGACACCTACTTGAAGGTTCTGAGACTCCCATCACCATCCTGACCGACCACAAGAACCTACTATATATTGAAGGTGTGCGTCGCTTGGGGTCACAACAGGCACGATGGTCCTTGTTTTTCACCCATTTCAATTTTACCATATCTTAACTTCCCAGTTCCAAGAATGTAAAGGCAGACATGCTCTCTTATCAATTTCTGGTGGAGTATAACTCAGAGGATCGTCAGGAGATTATACTTCCTCCGGCCTGTATACTCTCAGCCAATACCTTCAACGCCCTACCAGACATTACAATGGCCCAGAGCCATATCCCAGAAGGTCTTAGGGTACCAGAGGGATGCCTGTTCACCCCACCCATCTTCCACCAGGATAGGTGGGAAAAATTATTCCCACTAAGAGATTGGCTGCACTGTTTAGGTATAGGAGTTTTAACCTTATAAAAAACCCTGCAGCCCATTGGTAATCAGATTCACCTGAGATTCACCTAAGATTCATCAAGCTTCGTAAGAAACATCTAAGATTTCGTAAGATACAAAGATTCCAAGTTCCATTACCGCGGTGGCAGAACGAAGGAAGCAGCTCCATCGGAGTACACAACTTGCACCGCTGACCGAGGACAGTTCCAAGCCATTTCGTGAGTAACTCCCGCTCCTGGGAAAGTCCTAAAGACTTTGCTTTTCAAGATTTCGTTCTGGAAGCAATTTATTTCATTTGCCTCCGTCCCAGTAAGTGTATTTTGAGTGTAATTGTGTAACATTGTGTGTATGTCAATTCGTGGAATAAATTACAATTTATTTTACCTCCTTGCTTTGCTCATATGATACCGGTATTAAAAAGGTCTTAAAAGTGCTGGTTTCCCGTGACACTGTCAAAGAGTTCGGTGATGAGAGGTAAGGGGTAGCGGTTCTTGATTATGATTTTATTAAATCCCCGATAATCAAGACATGGTCTGAGTGGTCCATCCTTGTTCTTTACAAAGAAGAACCCCGCACCTGCAGGAGACGAAGACTTCCGCATGAAGCCCCTTTGCAGGTTCTCTTGGATGTAGTCCTTCATGGCCTTGGTCTCTGGAGGTAACAGTGGGTATGAACATCCTTGTGAAGGCACTGAGCCGGGTAGAAGGTCGATGGGTCAGTCGAATGATCATTGGGGTGGAAGCTCCTCGGATTGAGCTTTGCTGAATAAGTCCTGAAATGCAGAGTAGATTTGAGGCAGATGAGAAGTTACCTGCTCTGGTACTGAAACCCCACATAGACCTTTGGACGGCAAAGAGCAGTTCTGTAGGCAGTATGAGCTCCATTGAAAAGGCTGCTCTTCTGTCCAGTCGATCTGAGGGTTATGTAGTTGAAGCCATGGGAGGCCCAGGATGACTTAGACGGTAAGAGAATAAATGACGTTAAATTGGATCCTTTCGGTATGAACCTCTCCTGTCTGCAACTGGAAAGGGATAGTTTGAAGACAAATAATGGCAAGTTGTAAGGGTCGACCGTCAATCGCCTCCAGCCCTACCGGGTGACTTTAATGTGTGAAAGGGATCTTGTTTCTTTCCGCAAACCCCTGGTCCATGAAATTTCCCCCTGACCAAGAGTCCAGAAAGGCTCGAGTTGTGGCCTTGAAGGTGTTGTCGGTTAGGATGATAGGCATCAAAAGCATGGTCGGCATCTTGGGAGGAGAAATAGAAGTAGAGAGTGTGATCCTCCTGGCTCTCGCTGGGGTCTTGGCATTTCCCTACTTCTGGGGGCAAGCAGTTACCTGGGTTCAAGCATTACCGCAATAAAGGCAGAGTCCAGCATTACGTCTGCATTGTTTCTCACCGGGCGATAGCTTGTTGCCTCGAGCTGCGTGGGTTCTTCCAGATCTGGAGGAGGAGAGTCAAGGACCTTTCTGTAGTGGCTGCGGAGGGATTGCATATCTTTCTTGCGTGGATTTCTCTTGGCCCCTCTGTCCTGTAAGCTTAAGTCCACTCGGATGCATAGGCCAATGAGCTCTTCCAGTTTCGTGGGGCATTTCTGTGCAGCAAGTTAATCCTTAAGGTTCTCGGAGAGTCCTTGCCAGAATGAGGGCAGAATAGTCGTGATACTTGCCGTGGTCTAGGATTGGAGACGTCAGATGGTTGCTGTGCGTAGTCGGGGTCCAGGGGTAGAGAGGTCAGAATGGTCATTGTGTGTAGCCGAGGTCCAGGGGTCAGAGAAGATAGAGGTCTGGGTACAAGCTGAGGTCAAAAGGTACAAGAGATCAAGGCAGAATGCACAGAGGCAACAGCAGGGCAGCAGGATGCTTGAGGCAAGCACTTCATACATAAACACAAGTTTATGCTCAGCCAATTTGCCTAAGGGCTGGCTGAGTATATAAAGCACAGAGAGCCAATGGGAAGGCTGCAGACAAAAAGTAATCACACATAGACTGTGTACTGATAGGCAGGGGTGGAGTGAATCGCAGCTGTGGAGCAATGAAGGGAATTAATGTTGTTAGCATTAACCCCTCAAGTGTTTCTGGTCGTGCGACGCCGACGTGTAGCGGAGACAGGAGCGTCCTCTGTTGCATCACGGGACGCGATGTGGGGGCGGAACCTAGGTCTAGTGCTGGCAGGAGTACTGCGGCGCTCGCACGAGAGGCATCACCCGGTGTCACTGAGGTCCAATCCTCACATATACTCACGCAGTAATTATCAATACATACTGAATTAGGAGACAATAGTGTCACCAGCTGATCCTATACAGTGTATAAAGGGATTTATTTATTTTACCCCATCACACCCCCTATAAGGGGGTTTCTCCAATCCTCATTGTAACATATCTGAGGACTAACTTTGGTCATCAGTATACACCTACGTTTAATCATGAGCACTCCTACAGAGCCCATCATACGATCAGTCACTATACTAGTGTTGTTAGATTTTATTACCCTATACAGTATTTTACATTCATTCGGACATTAACATTATTTTTAACTACTGTACTTCACGAACCATCAGCAAGTGATTGAGTGCTTCAAACTAGGTTTCTTGTGTTTTTTGCTATCCTTCAGTCACAGCACTGTAAAAACATATAACTAATATTAAGACATAGGTGCAAAAAAGGGGAAGAAAAAGCGGAGCACTACCCAATACGAAAGTGAACAGAGAGATGCGTATCCCATAGTTGTAAAAAATAGAAAATGTATTGGATCATGATATGATGGCTAGTATAACAAAAAAGATGCTGCCATGCGCTCAAAGGCAGGTGGATAGAAGCACTCCTTGGAATCCTTGAAGATCAAGAGGGGGGGGGGAGGAAGGGGGAATGTGAACAAATGACAGCAGTGTCCAGGGAGAGGAGATGGGGTAGGGGAAAAAGTAAAGCAATGAGTGTCCTCTTATCCCGCTTGATATACCCTCTAGTGTCCTCCTCCCTCACAGGAATGAAATGCAGCAGTCCTGACAGAAAGTTTTCTATCTATGATGGCTAGTAGCCCACACCAACATGTTTCATGCCAAAAGTGCTTTATAAAGCGCCTTTATCAAGCATCTTTGGCGGGAAACATGGTAGTGTGGGCTACAAGCCATCATATCATGATCCAATACATTTTCCATTTTTTACAACTATTGGATACACATCTCTCTGTTCACTTTCGGATGGGTAGTGTTATGCTTTTTCTTCCCTTTTTTGCATCCAGTTCCATCTCTTCAGAGGATTGCACACAAAGTACCTTAGGACATCGGATATCCACTGGGACCCTGCATGATAACGTGAGTTCTTTGCTACATATCCATACTGACTGAAGCAAGGTTTTGACCCCCTTATTGTGCACACCAATTTTTTCTGGACACAACTCCACTAGGTTGTGTTGAATCTTTACTGCAGTGAACTGTGGGATTCATCCAGTTAGGCTTGCTAATGGGGATACTAACCTGCCAATCTAATATTATATGAGTTACTGGAAAGGTACTATGCACTGATTGCCTAAAGCTGTATCAGATTTGATTAGTCTGTCATTGATTCTTTGAGCATCGCACAGTTTTTTGTAATATTAAGACATAGCCTATCCAATAACTGCAATATTAAAATACAGCTCGACCCAAAGCAATTATATCACACCCTCAGCTCAGGGCAATCTGCTGTGCCAATATGTTACAAATGCAACATTGCAACACCATCACGAGCTATCCTCTCAACTACAGAAGCAACACTGTTGCCTCTCCTGCTGCTTAGACATTTAGATACTTACAGTACTATTCGGCTGGTTCTATACATATACTACAGACCAGTTTAATGTCAACTGCAACTGTATCCATCATGATCTAAGATATTTTCCTGAGATACTCAGCTAAAAATAGCTGCATTTGAATGGGGGAACAATAGTGTGGACTTCCGCCCTACCCCTCTATCCCGCCTCAGGTTAAAAGCAGAGCATACTAATTTGTTCACTAAACACAGACCTGCTTAAGAAGAGAGAAATAACCTCACTTTTAAACTTTCAATACATTAAAGAGCACCGGCTATCTTTGCTCCACATGTGCCTTATTTTTATCATACCGAATAAAAACTGATTTTTTATTCAATACATTTTTCCATCAAACAAGGTGGTGTGCACCAATACTGAGATCTCTGTACCCTCTGGCATAACCCCCACTTATTTAAGGATATTTCCTAGGTAGCATCCCCGCAACAAACAATTTTGGGAGTTTGCAGCTAGGTGATTTCCCCCTTTTTAAAATCTAAATAAATGCTACTGTTTATTTCCCCAATCTATGTTTCCCTGGTTGTACCTCTGCACCCGTTTCCTATAATCCCGATATGTTAAATCTCTGTTGCTGCTTTTTTGCTTTTACTGTAAAACGATTCATCAATAGATTCCTGTCTGTCTTGTTTTTAATAAGACAAAGAAGAATTATCACTGAAATTAAGACTCTATTTGACACAAAAGCACAGTAAACATAGTTATATTTATAGCTTTATGAATGTGCAATGAAAATCATAAAACTATAAACCCCCCCAAAAATTTTTTTAAGTCCAGTATGTCCAATTCTCTTATCTACTTCCATTACTATTTTTGGCAGGCCTATCTGGACAGTACAGAAATGTTACTGCAATTTGACTTACTCAGGGGCATAGCCAGCGTAGGGCCAGAACGGGCAAGGCCTGGTGTAAAATCCCTAATTGCCCAATTGGGAAGGGCACAGAAATTGTGCTTTGTTTTTCCATAAATGTAAGGCCATTCCTTTTATCAGCTGCAGTCTTCATAAAGGGAGGAGCGCAGGTAATATATACAGTATTTGTTTTCCATAAAATACTAAATACCTGATCTAAAAATCCTGTCCCTGAATGATGCTCTGGGTGGGCTGTACGGCACGGATGGAATTTAGGACCATGGGAATAAGAGCTTCATGTGAGCAGGCCAAGCAGAGATGGAGGGCTTGGTAGTGGGGGAAGCTAGCAATCAAGAAGGAGAATGTACAGACTGTCACCCACTGCCCACGTCACTCACTGCCCTACTCTGTCACACACTGTTACCCGCTCTTATTCTTCTACCTGTCACTCTGTTCCTTTTATCCCCCATGTCAACCACTCTCCCTCACACCATGTGTCACCCCCTTTCCCAACCCATGTGTACACACTCTCCCCTCACTACGTGTCACACTTTCCCTCCCATGCAAAGGATATTTTTTTTTATATCTCTGTATGTAGTGTGCTGCACTGTTTTAGTGTTGCTTGCTTGTTATGGTAATGTATTCTGTGTTGTAATCTGTAGATTCATGTGAATCTACTATTTCAGGTAAACTGTATTGGTGTATACTGCGGTCAAGTTGTACTGTTAGTGTATATTGTGGTCAGGTTGTACTCTTGGTCAGTCGATACACTGACTGAGTATAACCAGAGGGAACTATTCACTGACATGGAGTATAACCAAAATGAATTAGAGTGCAGACAATCTCAGGGCATGGAATAGAGACAGCAAAAAGAAAAATAGTGCAATGTGTCAAAGCATTTAAAAGTAATTAGAAATAGATCACCAGCACACTCCCAAGTGAAGATGTCAATCATGCTTTTTCAATGATTTGAGTAGACAAAGATTTGAGGAGAGACTGAGCACAGGGGGGCACACTTCCAGTCCAGTGGAAGCTAGGGCATGCTGACCGGGAAGCTGCAGGAGGTCTGAGTTGGAGTGTTGTAGAGTACGCCAGGATAGCAACCCCAATATTTCAACAGCAGTGACCAGAGGCTCCAAACTCCCCGGATCTTTCCAATATGCCTATGACACACATATGTTTGTGAGTCTTTTATGTGAGTTTTATATTTTCAGTGAAGCTGTTCTAAACTATGTGTAGCTCTCTTCTGTATTCTTGAAGTGCTCCTGGACAACACACTAACCGGAACCCCACACTATATACACCCTTGAAACAGCATGATTAACATCTACACGTGGGAGTGTACTGGAAATGAATTTCTAATTACTTTTAAATGATGTAATATATTGCAATCATTTCCTCCTTTCTATTTCTATACCATGAGATTTAAAATTAGAATGTTAGAACACATGACATCTATTACAAAATGACATTAGGCATCCTGTGTCTAAACACATTAGTCAATGTCAACAAGGCAGTCTAACCCATTTTAGATGTGTGGCTATTGAATACATTAAACCTCATATTTGAGGGGCAGATAGGTCCAATTCTTTATATAGAAGAGAAGCATTTTGAATATTTACCATGGACACACTTATACCCAAGGGCTTAAATACCGAATGGGACCTAAGTTTTTTCTTGTAAAGTATTTGTGAGGATTCGCCATTCCAGTAGTTCAGACCCCTTAACCCTCACCTGTCCATCAGGATCTAAAGGCACTCAGAGAGGGCATTTCAGTGGCGGTTCTCATGTGCGGCACGCGGGCAGTGCGCGGGCTCCATACTTCTCCGCGGGTCCCGTTCCCAGGCTGTGTTCCTGCCTCAATCCCAATAACGTGCGACGCATGGGCAGTGCGCGCACTCCTTGGCTCCCTGTGGTCTCCGCCCCCTGACTCAGCCTCCGCTCTGACGACAGGGGTACGCGGCACAGCGGTCACGCGCGGAACTCCCATCTCTGCTCGGGTCCCGCCTCCGGTCTCCACCCCCTCACTGATGCGCGTGCCATGGCGCGCATGGGTGGCCCGTCAGGTACGACGGTTACGCGCGGCGTGCGTGCAGTCACTAGTGGCCCCACCTCCACTCCTAATCGGCTGAACAATAGGGCGTACCTGCGCAATCCAGCAGCCTATCAGTGAAGGTGCTGTAGAAAGCCAGTGCATCAGAAAAAACAAGTCCTGTTTGGCATAATAAACTGAGGTTTAGAATAAGCTCCTTCAATCTAAGCATATAGCATAACGAAGCCCTAATAGGGTTAGGGGACTAGTACCTAATGCCAGCGGCACCATAAATAAATAGTACAGACCAACGTCCCATATATCAGAGAAAAAAGGGGTACAGTGACCCACAAAGTGAACTCACTCAGTTTCTCCTGGAGTATCCAATCTCAGAATCTTCATAGGCGTGCAATCTCCCAGGTGATGGCAGGAACAAGTAGAAAAATAAGGCAGTGCACTGCCCAAAGTAACAGAAGGAGGCTCATGGTTTTAAGCAACAAAAATAGTTGACCTTTCCCCCTTCCCTTTGGATAAACCTAAGATCACATATGACCATTATTGATTCCATACTTAGGGGATTCTCCCCTTCTCTTTTTTTATTTTAGGGTTAATTTCTGGTCTATGTGCTTAGTAATCTTAAAGGAAAGAGGGGATAAATGATTAAGTAACATTTAACAATTATGTATGAATCTATTTTGTGCCCTCCTGGTCTTGCAAATGTTCTGTGTGCAACTGTGCTATTTTTGTCCATTTTTAATATTCATGCCATCTAGGACATAGTTAAAATTCCTCATGGGAGTTAATGTATTTTTATCTCTCTCACAATTTTGATTAATAGCACTTTATACATATGTTTATGTTTTTAATTTTAAGTTGTAATTGTTATTAATATTATTAATTTTAGTCCTTATGTAGAATGTCTGTTCTTTATATTTTGTTGTTTTTTATCTTTGCACTAAGGTTTAAGAAGCCCCTTTTTTGTTGTCATGGAAGTTTTTAAATGTCAGTTTAATAAAGTTACAATTGTTTCAGAAGTCAGTGCACCAATCAGAGTGCACTACCTGTTTGCCCATACTCATTGCCTTGTATTTGCAGATATGTGAGGTCTAATAAAGTTTAGTGTATTGATATGACACATCTAATAGGTGCTGCTTTCTGATTGGTCATGATGTCACGTGATAGCATGATCAGTGCTGTATTATAAATTGGGGCTATTTGGGTTGTTCTGTACACCTTGATAAAGGGCATTTTTGCCTGAAACTAGTTGGTGGACCCCTGCTGTGGCCTAAGGGGGACCCTTTTGTCCACTTTTTATGTAATAAATCTATTTTTGTTGCTTAAAACCGTGAGCCTCCTTCTGTTACTTTGGGCAGTGCACTGCCTTATTTTTCTACTTATCAGTGAAGGTGCCACTACTTCCTGGATACCTCCCATTGGTAGGAGGCCCTTTAAATACCCTGTCTTTACTTCCTTTCATTGCCGAGCATAACCTTGGTTTGTGACGCTGCATCTCGCTGCAATTCTGTACCCTGACTTGCCTGCCTTTACTCTTGCTGCCTGACTCTGCATTGGACCTTGGACTCTGTGATACTCTACTGCACTGACCCTGGCTTTGGCTTTACGTCAACTCTACTCTCTCTAATCCTGACCCCGGCTACGTACCATAACGATCCGCTACTCTCCACTCCTAGACCCGGCAAGTACCACGATTACGCTGTCTTCTATAACCCTGACCCGGCTTGCAAGACCATCCTACACTCTAGACGTGCCCTCGCGGTTGTGGTCGGCGTTCTATACCAATCCCTACCTCAGCCCCGCGGTCGCGCCTTGTTTGTGGTGAGCTACGCATTACAGTATTACAGTTGCATGAATCAACCAACGAGGTACATATTCTGTTGTATCTTGACACACACATATATATATTCTAAATTTGTCTGCCCAGTATTGGTTGTTATTATTCTAACTATCTTTTGGATACTATATATTTGCCATATGCTGACTTCATTTCCTATGTTGAATATATTATACTACTGTATACCTTAGTTTGGTTATGGGCTTTCTGTGTATATATGTATTGTTGGAAGATTTATCATTATGTCTGCTTCTTTACTCTATCACTAACATTTCTGTTTATTAACAAAAACTGTTCTTTTAAAAAAAATCTTTTGTGTATTGATTATGAGCTGGGGTCAGTGATACTGTAGTGCCATATGTACTTGGGTAGCAATATTTGTTAATATTAATAATTATTATTTTCTTATGATGGTTACTATGGGGCATATGTCTAACTACTAGTGCAGTAACTTAATTACACCCCTATATGTGTGTATGGTGTTACATAAGGCTTTTTTATAAAAATGTTTTACCATGAAGTAATACATTGAGAGTTACCTCTTGATTTCAAGTATGTCCTGGGCACAGAGTTATAAAAATAAATGGTTACATTAAAAGAACAGGGTTATACAGTCAATTCACAGTCATTTCATGGACAGATGCGTTGTAAAATTGGGTACAGGGGATAAAGGGCTTGTGATTTTCCGATTGAAATAGAGCAGCTTTAACAAAACCAAACAGCAGCGAACGGCAGCAAACAGCTCACACCCTTTGGTTGTCCTTCTGCTGCGCCAAAGGCTGTCTGCCTTTGGGGCAATGCAGATGTACACTGGGGTGGTTGATTTTAATGCAGCTGTGAACAAAACATTATTTGTGTCCTCTTGGCTCATTAACATTCCAGTGGGTGGGGTTGACGTTCCACAAAGTACAAGCAAATGTTAACCCTTAGCACGCTGGTCCTGTGCAGAGGGGAGCAGCTCTTGGGGAGCCCCATCAGGCTTTGCACCTTTGGGGCAATGCAGAGGTACACTGGGGTGGTTGATTTTCAATGCAGTTGTGAACAAAAAGTTATTTGTGTCCTCTTGGCTCATTAAAATTCCAGTGGGTGGGATTGACGTTCCACAAAGTACAAGCAAATGTTAATCCTTAGCAGACTGGTCCTGTGCAGAGGGGAGCTTAGTATACAGATGGGTATTTTGGTTTAATTATATCTGGCTTTGATTACTATTATGGATTGTGAATAGTATTTATTCAGTGACCAAGTGATCACTTACTATTCTGATGGTTATATTATAATATCAACAATCCATAAATGTATAGTATTATATCTCTTTTCAGTCAGATATATTATTACCTTATCCACCTGTTATATAATTAATGTTTTTACTAACCATTTTTGTCCAAGTATGTTTTCTTTTATTTATAAATTGTTTGCATATGTTTTTGATACTGATTGTAATTATTGGGGAGAGGTTTAAATACTACATTCTCTCCTCCTTCACCACACTCCTTGAGAAAGCGCCAGCGAGGGCGTGAAACGCGTGGGAGGAGGATCCTTTTTGTTCGTGGATGCTGTATCTTTTTTTATGTAGCTTAAATAAAGTGTTTTTAATCTTACTTTTTGGCCGGTTGAGTTCGGCTCTTTTGAGTGGTGGCCGTACTTCTGATCATTTGCTTTGCTGCATTAGTGCAATGCCAGGTCACCTCTGTGCTGCGCCGCAGTATAAGTATCACTAATTCTTCTGGCACCATTACGTGCCCCACTGCCAATCCAAAATGCCTAAACTCAGGGAAAGTCATTGCGACGCCCATGGTCTTACTTGAAATATGAAGGCAGTAAAAAGACAATCTTCTTTACATTAAATGTTCTTCCAAGGGCAATACTACTCAAAAATGATGCCTACTGTATTGTCAAAACAACATGAAGTATTAATGTAACAAACAACAAGGGAATTCCAAGCAGCTTATAAGTTATGGTTGGAAATATACAGAAGCAATAGAAATAAATATAAATGCATTAAGCACTTTTTCCATACAGAACTGTGTAATTAAAAAGATGCTTAAAGGAACTTTGTGGACATTTTTGCCCTGGTTCATTGAAAGGTAGCACAAATGGTACTGTAATCTGTAAAGAATGTGAGGAAAGGGAGAAGTGTTTAACTTTTCTGTAACAATTATTGTGATGAGGATATACAAAAAGGAATATAAATGGACCCATATGTCATTGATCCATATCCATCATAACAGCGCTTTGTGATGCAACGCACAGCAAGAAGGTGGTGACAGCAGGTCTGGCAAAAATCTTCTTTATTAGAGGAACATTAAAAACGGAAGGCTGCAACCTTCTACGCGTTTCGTGCAGTGAAAATTGCACTTTATCAAGAAGTCAGTTAAACATGGTACATTGCACCCCATATATAGGGACAGTCTGCCATTTGGCGCCAAAAAACGCTAATTGAAATTTGCATAATTACCTGATAACACATAGCTGTGCCTGCGCTGTACCAGAAGTGGCTGTATACCTGTATAGCCGCCGCGACATCCGCCTCCCATGTACACCTGCTCGATGACCCGCAATGCAGGGCAATGGAGGGCCAAATGTCGCGAGATGCGTTCCAGGACAGTCCCGTCTGGCCGCGCATGCGCAGATTGTGCTGATTGAAAAAAACAAAAAAAGACAGAAGAAACAAACCCCGATCCCGCAGGAGGGCACCACTAAAGTCCTCAATACTCGCGCATGCGCATGTATGGCTCTCTGGCATTGCATAAAGCGAAATTGGCCAGTAATTGATGTGACCAGCCACCCCGAGGGAGACAATCATGGAAATGCCCCTTAGACCCAAGGAGACACCCATGATATGCCACACTAACGGGGGAAGGGACATACCAACCATCTAACACATAAAGGGTTTTAAATTGATGAGCCTATTCAGGCAGACTGTACCCTATATAAACAGACACATATAATAACTGTAAAATTAAAAACTAAGTGGTTAAATAACAAAAATCTTAATTCTAACTTATACCTATATTAAAAACATTTGAGCAGCCCTCCAAAGGAACAGAGGAAAACTTATTCAATTAATTTGCATAACCTTTTTCACAAAAATCTGAAAAAAATCTGAAAAAAATCAGAAAAAAATCAGAAAAAACAACAATCATGGACATCAAAAGCACTTCTCCTTAGTTAATATATTAACAAATTTCATAAATCAATAAAGCTGTTTATATTGTGGACAATGTATTTGCGCCAGATAATTATTTTTAAGAATTTACAGAGGCTTGTAGATACAATGTGGCTGACTTAAGACATATTCACTTCTTGTATGTTATTTGGATAAGCTTATATGATCACAACCGGGATATTAGTTTTGTATTATTTATTATGGAACACTGGAACGACCATAATTATTCCTTGTGTTATATTCCCAAAATTATACATATCTTTGGCGTACTTTTAGTTTTATTATTTCAAAAAATGATTTATGCTCCATTCTATATTTATTCCATCTGGAGAGCGGGTTTTTAGCGTGAAGATCCAATAAGACTCTCTGCAATCTAGTCTTTTTACTAGATCTCCTCCCCTCATTTTGGGGAGAATGTTCTCAATTCCCATAAATGAGAAGTTCTTAATGCCACCCCTCTCACATTCAGAAAAATGCTTGGAAACCGGATGTGCCAGGTCTCCTCTTTTTATTAATCTAAAATGTTCTTGCATTCTAATTTTTAGAGACCTTGTTGTCCTTCCGACGTATCTTTTCCCACAGCCACAGTTGATCAAATAGACCACGAAGGATGTGTTACAATTAATAAAATCTCTTATTTCGAAACGTCTATGAGGGCTGTGGGAAAAGACATATCTGGAAGGTTTCATGTACCTACACATATTGCAATTATTGCATCTGAATGAACCTTTTGTCCTGAAGGTGTTGACATTAATGTTGAGGTCTGGAATAACACTAGGGGATAGATAATTAGCAATAGTCTTGGCCTTCCTATAGACAATCTTAGGACCCATTTTGGTGTACTCTCCCAGAATGGGATCCATGCGTAATAGGCCCCAATGTTTGTTAATTATCTTATTCACTTGGCCACTGGCCTTACTGTATTGTGTAATAAACAGGGGTGGTGTACATCCCAACCTATTCATATCTCTCTTCTTACCAATATCCTTCACCCTTGACTCTCTGGCGGGGAGTAATGTTTTTCTATCTTTTTTAATTATTCCCTCCACTATTAATTGAAGGGTCTCCCTGTTATAACCCCTTTCAATGAACCGATTGGTAAGAGCCTCAGACTGAGTTAGGAATCCATCCAGTGTGGAGCAATTCCTCCTCAGTCTGAGATACTGGCTTTTCGGGATGCCAGTAATCACCGATCTGGGGTGACAGCTGTCCGCCCGAAGAATTGTATTTCTAGAGTTACTTTTTCTGAAAGTATCTGTTTGGATTTGCTGATTCATATCCACATATAGTAAAATGTCCAGGAAGCTGATGTGATGTGCATTGAAGTTGGTGGTAAATTGAATATTAAAATCATTATTATTAACATATTCAAAAAATGATTCCAATGTGTCTATACTCCCGTGCCAAACTATGAGTAAATCATCAATAAAGCGCTTATAGAAAACTATATTGTGTCTAAATTTATTAGTGCTGTTATAAATGAAAACGTGCTCCCACCACCCCATAAAAAGGTTAGCATAAGAGGGGGCAAAACTTGTCCCCATTGCTGTCCCCCGTTGTTGCAAGTAAAACTGGTGCTCAAAAAGAAAATAATTGTGTGTGAGAAGAAAAAGAATAGATTCAGTGATAAAAGTGGTCATTAACATTGAGCTTCCTGGACATTCAATGAAGTGACGAACAGCTGACAACCCCAGATCGTGCTCAATAATTGAGTACAGAGAGACCACATCCATGGTTACCCATAGATAGTCAGGTTTCCACGTGACCTTTTGTAATTGTACCAACAAGTCACCAGAATCAAGGATGAAGGAAGGCAACGCCCTGACAAAGGGCTGCAAATAAGCATTGACGTAGCGGGATAAACCATCTCCCAAAGATCCAATGCTGGAGACAATTGGACGACCAGGAGGGTTGACCAATGTCTTATGGATCTTTGGGAGATGGTGAAAGACTGGGATTATGGGGTGGGGGTTGACCAAAAATCCTATCTCTTTTTTGTTGAGAACCTGAGTTGCGGATCCCAAGTCAATTAAGTCCTGCAATTCTTTCAAGAAGGTTGGTGTTGGATCAAGTGGTAGTTCAGAGTAGGAGGACATATCCCCAAGTTGGCGAAAGGCCTCCTTGAGATAGTCTGTCCTACTCTGAACCACCACAGCACCTCCCTTATCAGCATTTTTAATTATCAACAATGGATTACTCTGTAAAGTTTTAATGGCCAAACGCTCCTCCCCATTCAAATTGTCATCACTAATACTTGAAAAAGAAAAACCATGAGCCAGAAACCTAAGGTCACGAATCACTAGATTTTCAAACATTGAAAGATAGGGACCCTTGGCAAAGGAAGGATAAAACACAGACTTTTCTTTAAACTTAGAGTCCCAGTCTCCAAAAGTGTAGGTCTGGGAATCCCCAACATAATTGCTTTGGTCATCGAGGTCATTCAAATCACTTAGGGCACATATGTCTTGAAAAGAGTCCAATGACACCTGTGGTGGGGGAATATCAGAGGTAATTTGGGTTAAGGCAGAACCAATAGAGTTCTCAAGAGGACTAGCCTCGAGTGAAGTCTCAGTCAGAGATTTGTCCCCACTTTTTTGATGAAAGAATTTCTTTAGGGTCAGCTTGCGGACATACTTGTGTACATCCACAACTGTTCCAAAAAGATCAATGCCCATAGAGGGCGCATACTTAAGACCCTTATTGAGGAGAGAAATCTCTGACTTTGTTAGCTCAATACCTGAGAGATTTATAACATTATTAGAGTTAGCTAGTAGTTCTTCTTTCTCTTGTGTGCTCTTTTTCCCTCTACATCCTTTCTTCCCCCTCCTGGTTCTTTTTCGTTTTTCCTGAAAACTGAGTAGTTTTTTGACTGCTGTCCATTATGATAAGAGTCATTTAATCTGCCTGCTTTAGGATCTCCTCTTGAAGGATTACCATCAGTTGGCCCCCTTGTGTCCCTGGTTTGAGAATTTGTTTCGCAATCAGCATTACTGGATCTTGTCTCCATATCCACAAATGAGACAGAATGTGAAGCACTTTCTCCATCTGAAAATTCAGAATCACCGCTTAGATGATCACTATTACTGCCTTTTAGTATTGATTTATTTGGTGTTGATCTACGAGTGTTACTCCTAGATGTATTTTGGGTGGATCGATCAGAGACAGTAACAGTTCTTTGCCATCTGTATATTTGTTTTTTCTCATAATCAATGCGGTCTCGATCATATTTATTCTGTTTCCTAATCATAATTTCACGTTCTGCTTCTTCAACAGTATTAGATAGTATTTTATCATAATTGGCGAAACCTCTCATGTCCTGGAACTGGCGCAACTTATCTTGTAAATCTTTGATCTGAATGTCAATAGAGTCCTTTTCCTTAATCTTTTGTTGCAATATTAAATCCATCAGCTCAAAAGAGCAGTGGTTAAGCGTTTGAATCCACTGATTCTCAAAATCCTTATCAGGAAAACCGAAGGTTGGAGCTTTTTTCACCCTTAAACCTCTGGGAATTCTTTCCATTTTAATGTAATTTTCGGTAGCCACAATATCCCACCAAATCCTTGTCTTGTAAATTAGCAGTCTTTCCAATCTCTGAAAATATATCTTTAGGTCGGCAACATCATTTGTATCAATGTCCACCACATTCTCAAAAACACGAAGTGCCTTCTTTTTCCTTGAGGAATCATCCCCACAATTAAAGGTATAAGAAATCAGTGGTACTGTGACATTTGAATCCTCTGATACTTCCATTACGGTTCCAATTGCAAACAATATATTAAAAGTCCTTAAAAATTATGTGAAAAAATGCACAGACCTGCTTAAACCACCAAAACAGTCATCCGATCCTTTGTAGAAAATTACTGTTTAAGTATAGTCATCCAATGCGAGCTTACCATGTATATGAGTAGACATGCAGAAAGGGTATTATGGTGCTCAAGCTTGAAATCCCATCACTAATAAGTACAGAGGCCACCTCCTGGGACATAAATAATGTGCAACCTAATAAGGGGCTCCAGTTACCCTGAAGGCAGGGGTAGTTGCATAAAAACACCCACCCCTCACCACATCCGCCTCCCATGTACACCTGCTCCATGACCCGCAATGCAGGGCAATGGAGGGCCAAATGTCGCGAGATGCGTTCTAGGACAGTCTCTGGGGTGCAATGTACCATGTTTAACTGACTTCTTGATAAAGTGCAATTTTCACTGCACGAAACGCGTAGAAGGTTGCAACCTTCCGTTTTTAATGTTCCTCTAATAAAGAAGATTTTTGCCAGACCTGCTGTCACCACCTTCTTGCTGTGCGTTGCATCACAAAGCGCTGTACTGGAATTTTCCCATTGGCGACAGCACGCAAACTGAGAGGATCCCTGGTGACTTCAACCATTGTGAGTAATACCTGGGGCCAGCCCAATGAGGTGAGGGGTGGGTGTTTTTATGCAACTACCCCTGCCTTCAGGGTAACTGGAGCCCCTTATTAGGTTGCACATTATTTATGTCCCAGGAGGTGGCCTCTGTACTTATTAGTGATGGGATTTCAAGCTTGAGCACCATAATACCCTTTCTGCATATCCATCATAAGCAATATAATGTCATAAGTCAAACACAGTATCTATTTCTTAGTCAGCAGAAGAGGAAGCCAGGTAAGATAATAAAGTAACACATGAAGGTGTTTCTCAACTCAAGTGGGAAGATCATGAGTTTCCTTATAAGTATCAATTAGTGTTTTTGCATAGGAAGTAGCAATTACTGTGGGTATACGGTATATTTAACACCCACACCAGCTTTTTGTAGCTATAAAACTAAGGCACTTTCCAGGAAGAAAACAGAAACACAAAGAAACCAAGCAGAAAAGCAAGCTCTAATTTGAACAGGTAGGTGTTCTGGTACTTGATCATGCTGTGTTTCATATGAAGTGTTTTCATTAAGTTTCGAGCTTGCTCTGATCAGCAAAATGCACTCTGCTTTGGTATCTTTAGCAACATTTTGTTAAATGGAGGTTGGGAATGGAAGTTCAACAATGTAAATGTGCTGTGACTGGTGGTTTCAAGGGGCTCAGATTTACTTTGTTCAATGTTGGACAAAAATCTTTCACTACTTATCAGGTTTTGCTGACCTAGTACAGTAATTGATCAATTGTACTCAAAGGAAGTTCACGACTTCACGTAGGGTTTGATGATGAAGGAAAGGAGAGTTTCTGAAGCTATACTGTATGCTGTTAAAATGTGATTTCCTGTAAAATGTTGGTAAATCTTTTTCTTAGAAGTTAAATTATGCCAAACACAGGTTTTTGCTAATATAGGTCTGCTATATTGGTTTCGAGCAATAGCTGCTCTATGACTCACAGTATTGTACATCTGCACACCAGTAGATCTTCTAAAGGTTTTTGGAAGGCGTTAAAGAGTAGAAGAACAAGTAGTTTTAGTCAAATATGTGTGTTGTCATTCTCAAGACTGTTCTGAAGAATGTTCAAGTCTAATTGGAATTCCATAAGCAGTGCAATTCCATAAGACACCTTCTGTTGCTGAAAGACAATAGCACTGATTATTAAATATGGCCCCACATGCTTTCCGTCATAATACTTCAATGTTTTTCATTTACAGCTAATCATGGCAGCATATCGTGTTGGCAACTCTACTACTGGACCAATGGAAAAATATTGGTAAGCATTCTGCTCTCTACTTAACCACCGATGTAGCCAACGCTATTCCAACTGTGGCACTCTTCCTCAGGTGTATGTCACAATAGTCCCCTTTTCACACACGGCTGATTAAAAACAATGGCTGCTTCTCACACTTGCGTGTTGTGTAGGTCCCACTGGAGTGGGTCACGGGTTGCAATAACATTGGTTACATCTATATCTTCCACCACACCCAGAAGAAAAACTGAATTTTTTTCCCCATGGAAAATATATGACAAATGGTGTTGAAACAATTTGAATCAGCCTTGAAAAATTACATAGAATGCTTCTGTAATACTGTACCGCTGTATTTCCCCAGACTGATTGTACATATCCTAGGGCGGGGTCCATGTCCTGCACCCCTATGTGAACGATATGCTAGGCCGCTAGTGGAGAGCTTGGCGGAGATCAGAGTGTATGACACAACGCATATCTATGAGTAACAGGGGCTTATATTTATAGGCTCACACAGTAAGACATTGGTGATTCTATAAAAGGAGAATTATACACTTATTATGCAACTCAGGTTATATAACAATACACCAACACGTGAGTCACTGCGTGCTAGTCTCTCAATGTCTTTCTTAAAATCCAAATGTGTTTTATTAAGGGACCCTTTATAGGTACTGGTATAGTATTGGAGCTCTTAGGTGTGTTGGGTTAATCGTTGCATGCTTGTTACTTCGCAACGACTTGAACAGTATCGGGTATGTGTATTGTGGTGTTTGCAAGTGAAATCTCCTCAGGGGTTACTCACGATTCCCATAACACAAGCAGCTCCTATCTGTGGCTGCTCTGAATCAGCAGAACTGCAGTAGTTCTGCTCGCGTGTTGGTCTCGGTCTCCAACCTCACTGGTACGGTGACATGACCCTCATGGTCTCGGCTGCTCTGCCCCATGTGCTCTGCTGGGAGCTCTTAAATTCCCCTCCTTTAGCCCCTCCCCCTCTTGGTAACCAGTCATATCAAAGCTCCCTTTGATTCTTAGTCATTGGCTCAAGAGCCTGTCCATCAATCACAGGTATCCTTACAAGGGGGTTACATTTCATTCTACAATGATCACAGATCAGAGCAGTAGTTTCTTTGTTGTTTTTTTTTCTTGTGTATGGGGAAGTGGTCTACACAATGTGAGGAGTATCGGAGCCTGTCTTGAGTGCCCTATTTGACTTAGCCATGGCTCCCAAATGTTGTTAAATGTAACATTGTTCGTCTCTGAATTGGAAGCAGACCCGCAGGGCTGAGGTAGGGGTATAAGATCACCAACCAGAGCCAGGGGACAGAGTCCTGTTAGAGTAGTCGTGATCCAGGTAGAGGTCAAGGCAGGCGGCAAAGGTGCAAGTCCGGGTACAGGCTTGGGTCAAGGCAGGCGGCACAGGAGCAGTGGTCGGGTAACAATCTGAAGGTCAGCAGCAGGGAATCCAAAAAAACAGGGAGGCCACAGGAACAGGGCAGGCTCACGAATCCGAATACAAGGGGCCCAGGCACACAGAGAAATGCATACAATGCTCAGGCAGGGGCTGGAAGTCACTGCCAGCTATTTAAGCCCTGAAATAGGTGCAGCCAATATAGCAGGCTGCCCGTGATCAAAATGTCCACAGCATTCAGGTAAGGGCAGGTTCCAGCCAAAGCCTGGACTGGAATCCTTACACTAAATGTATTTAAGGAGTCTTTGAGGTAAGCTGTTACTTTTTTTTATAATAAAGCACTTGCCAGACTTTATTGATGATTCTGGTGATATTTAGTACTGGCCCTTTCCAAGAATCTGTTATAGTCTACCTTGTGACTGCCAGAATATGGGATATCAATTTACGTTCCTTTATATGGTATTTTGGGTCGATCTGCGAGTAACGATGTCCATGTGGGATGATCTCGATTGTCCAACCTATTACCATGTTAATTAATTGGTAGACTTTCTGTCATAGTGCAGCTTCACCATATATGCACCACTGTGCCTCTCTAACCACATCCTCATATACATCTAAGAGGACTCTGGCTGAACATATTAACTCTGTTGGGGGTCAAGTACCATCAATAGAGAGCTTTGTACAGTAACCATTCTCTTTGATTGCTGAACTAATGGAAACTGGGGCTGTAGAGATCCATATGTCAACCCAGTCATTGAGGTCAAGAGTTTCCTTTAAATCTGCCTCCCAGTGTCTGATGTAGTGCAGATCTCCTTCTCTACAGGGAGGAATACATGGGACAGTAGTAAAGAGAGATACCCGGGCGCTATCTCAAAAAATAATATATGGGGGAATAAAATAGGAAATTACAACCTTATTAAGTTTATAAGGTTCCCCTCTGCTTCGTACTCTCTTCCTATGACTCAGACCCCAATAGGATCTATCCAGGATCCTTAGTGGTGCGAAAATACAAGAAAGAAGGGGGAGCACAGTTTGAGGGATGATCGGGGTAACAAAATTAAGGTAATCGAGTTAGAGTGTATAAGTCCTCGAACTAATTGACGTGGGGATAGTAGAGTGTATAATAACATAAACACTTACACGGCCTTGTGCAAATGCTGTCGCATCAAGGTTTCTTTTGTTCTTCTTTATTCTTCTGGTATGGTGTTCCTTCTCTCCTGGTCCAAGTTGTGGCTTCTAACACAGCGGGGGTCCCTGGCAGTCTCATTCAGTTTGAATGGGACTGCCAGGGACCCCCGCTGTGTTAATCCGATGGGCCATTAGTCTGGCTGCAGAAATGTCACAGAAATGTTGCAGCATTACTGGGGTATTGCCCCAGATTTTCCCAGGCAAGTGTTCGGATACCCGTGGCTGCATCAGTACACTCTAAACTGAGAAAATACATTTCTCTCTCCACCTTATACCTGGTGGGAGATAAACTGAACCCCGTTCTGGGGTATTTGGGCATATACCGGGGAACCTTTGAATGTGAATTATTCCCCTGCCTGGTCTTACTATTCTTGTCCGTGCTGAAGCAGGGAAATCCTTGCTGGTTGATACGCCTGGAATAGTAAGACACACACACATTTTTATTGCAATATGTACCACTGACTGGAAAGAATATATGTTCAAAATAATAAAATGTTATTTCAACAAAGGCTTGTGTGTATCTTATTTACAGTGATGGTTAACATATAATTAAAATCCCCAAACGGAGGAGCATCTCAAAATTGCTGACCATTAGTGTTATTTCCAAACGTAATTGGTATAGGTCATGCAATTTAAAGTAGTACCTTTGATAATTACAACAGAATCTCAATGTATTATAGAAATTATTGTTTTAGTACTATTACGGACAAAATCGTGGTACAGTAGTGTTAGCTTGATAGTAACATTTTATTATTTTGAACATATATTCTTTCCAGTCAGTGGTACATACAAGGTGTATTCAAACATCCTGTCCTAAAGGAAATACTAATTCTGATGAATTAATCATGTTTATATAATACTAAATGTACACTTTGAGTGCAATGAAAGGGATCTAGTGTGAGAGCTATATCTCACACAACAAGTTGTTATATAAATAGTATTTATTCTCCCTATGCACCAAAGTATCCAAGCATCAATTTGAAGGCAAATTAATATCTAAAACATCTAAGAGCGAGCGGAAGGTTTTTCTCAGTTATTCACTAATACAGTTTGCATGCCATAACTGGGCTGCAGAGATGACACTTCACAAATTCCCTGGGAACCCCCTCACAATTACACAGAGTTTTAAGAACTCAAGCGCAATATCAGGGTCGGGAATTAAGTCGATTCTGTACCAAGGGCACTTGGTAAGATCAGCCAGAAACTGTCGTGGGTTCAAGTTTCTAAATGTTCCAGTGAGGAGAACTTTAGGGCTTGATTGGGGTGGTTTAATTTTTGTTACACAGTACACTATTGCATGGTCACTGAAAATGTCAGGAAGGATACCAGAGGATTGGATTCTGCTAGGATTTGAGGAGAGAATCCAGTCTAGCAAGGAATGGTTGTGAGATTTCAGGTTTATCCGTGTGGGTTTGGAAATGAGTTGCGTTAGGTTAAGTGACTTGAGTTGTGTCTGGATTTTGTGGTTTTTAGGGCCGAGCCAATTGTAGTTGAAATCTCCAAGAACTAGCAGCTCACTGTTCTCATTCAGAGAGGAAATTGATCCAAGAAACTGGGTGATATCAGTCAGGGACTGTAGAGGGGCTTTAGGGGAGCGGTAGATGCCAACAATCAAGACGGGCTTAGAAAAGGGGAGGCAGATTTTGCCAACTAGGATTTCAAAAGAGGATGGGTTTGGGGAGCAATTTAAAAGTGTAAATGGTAAGGTGTTTGCAATATAAAATAACACCCCTCCTCCTCTCTTTGACCTATCTTTCTAAAAAATGGATTATCCCTGAATGGCGGTTTTTAGGGGTTAGCATGTTTCTGTGAGAATGATATTGCCTTAACAATATCGGAAGCCAAAGTGAATACTCTGGACTAAGCCAAATAATTCAGCCATGACCTATATATTAACCCCTTGGACTTGATGAAAGGTCCATATGGGACATGAAACGTTGTCTTTCCACCGTTCTTGGCTGTCAAATTAAAGGAGAATTTAATTATGAACTTGTGAGTAGAGCTCTACTTTGTATATACTGTATATCTTTGAAGAGACCTGAACCTTGAAGAAATTGTTTAACTCCTTGGAAGCCATAGTGGTCATGAAGGCATGCTTTATGGGGTTAATACAAACACCCTAACTACCCTACTACCGATTGTATGTCATAGCAGTGCAAATAGTGCTAAGCAATGCTTTACTAGCCCCTAACGTGATGGGTGAACCACTCTCACCATCCCCCCGAGAGGCCTAACCCGCCAGCCTGGGGCAATTACCCCATCAATCCCCCCTTAAAGTGATGGACCTCTAAGGATCTATCCCAAAGTGGCATATAGTGGTAGAATTCTATATTTGGGATCTGCTTCATTTCTTTGAGGTATATGAATGTTTTAATGGTCACGTTGTTAATTAAATCTCGAACTCTAGTGAGCTCCCTCTTTTTCCTTCAAGCAAAACTATCCTTCTTGCTCCCAAGTTTGAATAGGGGGTAACGAAAGAGAACATCATATTCAATTCAGATGTACAGTAGTAAGGCCTATTTTTTATTTTAACCCTGTCCCATTGTATAAGTGAATGGTGTGTAGTGGGTATCACTTTTTTTGTATCTCTCAGCAGTCTTAGGGCTATAGTGAATAGTTTATTTGAAGCAGGTAATGTAGCAGTCCTTGATGTCAACCTACCCGATTGTGCCTGTGGGGTCATATGATAGTGCCAGCTGTGTGATTTGTGCTGCTTGATAGTAGGAGTTTGTGTGAGGAGCAAAACCACACATTTTATATTTTTTTCTACTAAAACCATAATTTCCAGTATTTCTTTTAGGCTTTATTTGTTAGTGTCACAGACCTAAATCCTGGGGCCCAGGACAAATGAAAGGATCAGTCAGCTCCCACCACACCTTTACCCCCACCACATGGCACACTGAGCTTCCCTGAGTGGGGAAGAGAAGGTATGGGCTGGGGGGTGGGGGGTAGTGGGAGAGGTATGGGCTTGAGGGAACAGATATATTTGGAGGATGGGGGGAGGAGCAGTGCCAGCTTGATGGCAGCTCCATCGGTGCACCGTGCTTACAGAGGCCCCATAGTCTTTTCCAGAACAATAAACCTGATTGCCGATTGTAAGTGTCTCTTACTTTGAAAGGCAGCATTTCTTCCTACAGCATACCATTATTATGTTGCCACAACGTCAAATGGCGTCCCATTGCCATGACAACGTGACATCACAATGTCACATAGCATTACGTTACATGACAATGTGCCGCCGCATGGCGCCACGATGTCACATGGTGCCGAGACATGGAGTTGACTGAGGAGAAGCCATGCCAAAAATGGTTAGCAGCCCCGCAAAAGCCCCACGCACGAGCCCTACAAATTTCCTAGTTGATCTGGTGAGAAGATATGGGCTGGGGTGGAAAGGGAGAAGGAGATATGGGCTTTGAGAAGGAGGTATACGCTTGATGGGGGGTGAGGTATTTAACTAGGGGAGGAGGTATGGGCCTGGGAGGTATAGTTATGTGCCATGAGAGGGGAAGAGTTATTGGCCAGGGGGGGATAAGTTTGAGGCTTGGTGGTGACAAGTATGGGTCTGGGGAGGGGGGAGGGGAGGATAACTATGGGCCTTGGGGGAGAGGTAAGGATCTTGGGGGATAGGTATGGGTTTGGGGGATGGGCCTGGCCGGCAGGGAGGACCACAGCAGAGGGGGGAGCCATGTTCCTACCAAGAGCCTCGGAGGGTGGAGGGGGTCGGCTAGAGGCCCATTAAGGGGCCCGAAAAGGTACCTGCGGGTGGAAGGGAAGCCCTTATAGATTGTGGATCTGGCCCTACAAATTAGGGTCACTTGCAGGGGGGCTCAGGCCCCTTGACTCACCGGGCCCGGGACAGGAGTCCTGGCTGTCCCACCTTGTCAGCGGCCCTGATCAGAGCCACTGTGTACCAGAGTGGCTCAGCTTCAATACCCTCACTGTGTTAAGATCTCTTCATATTGGCTTAACTGATTTGATTTAATGCTAAATTTGATGCAAGGTTATTGTAAACTCAGACTCTAAGAAATAGTAAAACAAAATTATAGCAAGAAATAGAAAAATATTGTTAGATCACATTATAATTTGTGTTGTAATTAACTACTCAACTAACTCTTCCTATTGATCCAAACAATCTATCCTATAGTCAATGCAATGTTCTATATGACGCTTGTAATACCAACATTTTAAGATATGGAGCTTGACACATAGCCTATGTGTTTACAAGAAGTTTCTGAAATACAACAATAAAAATGATAGTATTTAATTTAGCATATTGTTGTATCATTCCAGTGGACACAAAGGAACTTTCCAGGGAGGAGTCTCATCACTGTGGATTGAGGTAAGATTTGTATCAAACATCCTATGAAATTCCATATCATTTAGATAAGTCTAATGATTTTTATTAAGGCGAATATCTATGCTATTCCTAGAAAGAGTACACGCTTTTTTTTGTTGATATGTGACAAGGAGGTGCAACTGAATAAGGAATGAGGTTTCCAAAACATGTCTTCTCTGTAGAATGCAGCATCTCCAGGAAGTTTGCATATGTTGGCAGTAATAATCATGCAGTATGCGCAAATCAGTTAGTAAAAATAATTTGCGGTTGATACAGAATAGTGTCAATAAAAAAATCTAGTTGGTACTATTTCTGGAAATATATTAACTAATTTATTTTATAGTACAACAAAGGTGTGTGGGATTTGTTTAAAATTTCTGTAACATTCTTAAGATGTGTAATGTGCAAGGAAATGACAGACTAGTAAATTTCGTTAGCATCAACTGGGATCATAACAGCTCTGAAAAGTTGATGATACGTACTGTATGGCAGATGGATGCATAAAGCATTCAAGCTACAATGTTAACCTATGGCAGGGTACACTTTCAAATGTGATTTAAATTACTTACAGTTGTGTTGTGTTTTTTTTAATTTTTTTTTATAAAGTGGCATGAATCACCTAGTTTTAAACCTATTCAAATTGTCAGTTAGGTGCTACATGGTACTGCATATTGCTGCATTTCAGTTCTCTCGTCTTGATACACTGAACATATGTTTGTCTATTTATGTTTAAGCGCAGAACTCCATGGGCAACTTCCCGTTGAAGACCAACGATGATTCTGTGTCATATTGGTTCGCACCTGTAGAAATCACATACCCTGTTCCTCCCTATATGTCCCTTCGGGAGAAAGTAAAAAGAATTCAGACTTCGATTGTGAGGCGTAGGAAATTCTTGGATATGACAAAGAAATATGATTCAAATGGTAGGATGAGATATTACTTTCCATATAACAATATAAAATTGATAATCTGGGCTCTTTTATATAGTCGCATTGTGATGCTTACAAGTAAATTATCATGTACCAAGACCAGAGAACTGAAATGCAGCCACGTGCAGCACCATGTTTTACAAACTAGCTGATTCATGTCTCATTGGTAAAAAAAAACCAGACAATTGTAAGTAATTTAAATCACTTGTATGTGTATCTATACTTGAGTGTATTCTGCAAAAGGTTGTTAATATTGTGATTTGAAGTTTAAGTTGAGATTTACAGCACTTACGTGTATTATGCCTTCCCTTAATCGGCCAGTGTGCATCAATCTAATTACTACTTTATGATTGGATTAACAATCACTTCCCTACTTAAAGAGTAGTAACCAATGTTAATGAACACACATGAACATGTTTTTTTTTTCCTAATGGAATCAATCATCAAAGTTTAACCAGATAGAAATATAACTCCCGGTTAATAGTTTTGGTCCTACTGTATGTGGAGCAACACAGCTCAATTGCGAGCCTACATTATGTTAACAACATAGTATTGATGCGTTTAATACAAACTGATACATACATCCTTACTCTATTTCCCGGGGTTTATTATTTAAAAAAAAAAATGCTATTTGTGACACACTGCTGCTTTTAATTCATCACTAGTGAGGAACAACAACAAACTTATCCCTCCATCAGTAAAAAAAAAAAAGTGACATGTTTCTGAATTGCTACAAATATTTTTTCAGAATGCTTTAATTAATTAAAGTACAAATAATTTTTGTATGTTTATTTCAGATATCTCCTCTACATTTCTTAATCCAACATTTATGCCAAGTTCATCCATGAAAGGCTCATCCATGAAAGGCTCATCCATGGGAGGCTCATCCATGAAAGGCTCATCCATGATAAGCTCACCCATGGGAGGCTCATCCATGGGAGGCTCATCCATGGGAGGCTCATCCAAGGAATGTTTCTCCGGGAAAGGGAGCATTAAAAATTCTGGAATATATTATATTACGGATACATCAGACAGGTGGTTTCAAGTGAAGAATGGAGAACTTTTTGCAAGAGCATTGCAAGGAGATAATTTACCTAATAGAGGTCAGTTCTAATTTCTTAATTTTATCTGAAGTATGGAGACATTGCTTAGTCCAGTCAGGATAGCCCATGAACACAGCTATTCATACAAATTACTGTTCAAACAATACTTTTGTTAAAATACTAATTGCTGTAGTTCTGTATTAGTCGTAGAAAAAATATTTTTGTTATTATTTATTTATTTATAAAATATTTCACCAGGAAGTAATGCATTGAGAGCTTCCTCTCGTTTTCAAGTATGTCCTGGGCACAGAGTTAAATTGTAAATTGTGACACCATTTAGGGGAGCAGCAAGAGAATTCTTGTTAGGTGGAAATATAGTGGGCTAAACACTTGAAGAAGAGGCCTGTGTGGTTGTGAAAAGTCTGACCACTATAATTCCACATATGAAGAATTCTCAAGTCGGTCCCCTAAAATGTGTGACAACCTACTGTACTGTACAATTAATCCAAAACTTTACAAATAGCCCAGTGAGAATGTATACTGTAACTCAGAAAGTACTGTAGACATGTATAACTTAATTCTAAAGTATGATTAACTAATTATCTGGTAAACTATTCAAATCTACTAATAATTTGGTCCTGATTTTTTTTAAATGCTGAAGCTTTCAAAATCGGAAAAAATCAGATCCTTTACAAGGCAAGCAATTCACATTACATTGTTCAATACTGTATACCAGAAAGTATCATATTTTCTGGATTTAAATAAATATAGGGATTTGAGCCACTACTTTTTTGAGTGGCTGTGCTAATAACAAAAATACTAACATTTTGCACTAATAAATTTACATTGAACATTATTATATATTTTATTTGTAGATGGTGTGCTATATGAGAAAAAAAGTAAATAATAGTATTCAGTATCCATCTCAGTCATTAACCTTTGTGATCTCTTTTAATGCCACAGGAACTTTCATAATTTCTTCCTGCAGTTCAAAAGATAGCAAATGGGTTACTTTGCAAAATAAAGGTAAAGACAAAGACCTCTACCTCTCTATCTCTCAGTTTGGCACTCTTCAACTGCAGGTGAGTTCATAAAAAGGGTTGCAATCAGTATAAAGTCTGAACTCCTCTCATAATATATACTGTACTTATTTTTACCTTGGAATTACTTAGTATAGTGTTTGTCACATATACTGTACAGTACAGTACAAGTACATATAACCAGAGCAAGGGGAAGGAGACAAAACCCTAAATGAGAGAAAACCTTTCTACTGTGATGAATTGAACCAAGCCTGCTAAAAACTAAAATCCCTCTGGTGTAGCCCAGGTTAATGTTTGATTACTCTGCATACTAATCACTCATAATACCTACTGTTCTAAAGTCTCCTTGATTGGGATCGGGGGTTGTACAACCCCCGGGACATTAACCCGGGCATTCTATGAATTTGCAGTGTCTCCTGCAAAGGGCCGCTGACAGAACTGATGTCCTGGGCCCCGGGGAAATCTAACTGACCCACCATCAGTAGTGTTACGAGCCCCATTTCAAATGTTTGCAAGCCCCCTCTATTTCCCTCCTTTTTCCCAAGTATTTCTCTCCCCTCTGTCTCACCTTTCACTCTCCCCCCTCCATCAATTACCCCACTCTCACTCAATCCCGGCCCCCACGCCTCACATGTATTTCTCTCCCCTGCGTCTCACTCTTACTCCCTCTTTTCCTCACTCACCCTTCTTTCCTCTCACTCCCCCCTGCGTCAATTATCCCACTCTCACTCAATCCCCTTCCTAACACTCATTTCCTCCCCTCACACAATTCCGCCCACAAAATGTATACCAAAAAAACCCACCCCCAATGCAAAAAACTTTCCACCCCAAACACATACAACCCCCCCTAAATACATACAACCCCTCCCACCTCCCCAAATATATACAAACCCCTCCAAATAGATTTTTTTAAAAAAACACCTCACCAACATATTTTTAACCCCCCAATAAATATACCCCAATACAAATAAAAAAACAATACATATATGAAAAAACTATACATATAAAACCCACCAAAATACATATAACCCCCCAAAAAACATATAAAACCCCAATACATATTAAACCCCCAATACATATAAAACCCCCATTAATATAAAATAGACCCCAATACGTATATAAAAAAAAAATACATATAAAAAAGTCCCAATTCATTTAAAAAAAACAATGTACATAAAAAAACCTCAATGCATATAGAAAAAACCCCAATTCATATAAAAAAAACCCAATACATGTAAAAAAAACCCAATAAATATAAAAAAAAACATATTAAAAAAAATGCATATAAAAAAACACCAATACATATAAAAATAACCCCCCCCCTCAATACTTTAAAAACAGACTTACCTTGTGGATGGTGAGGCCGGGCCCGATGTCTGCGAGGGGCACAGTGTCTGCGGGGTGCCCGGTGTCTGCGGGGGCCCAGTGGCTGACACTGCACGTTGGGCCCGACGTCCAGCCAGGCCCGGCTGCCGGTCCTCTTGTGGCCGGGCCCCGACTCACCTTCAGCTGCAGGCTTCTTCCACTTTGTTCCACGTACTTCTAGCACAGGCCTCCCTCTGCTGCCGGGTGCCGGCAGCTGAGCCAAGCTCAGTTCCGTGGCGCTGATGTCACAGAAGCTCGGCATGGGACAGAGAAGGAAGAGGCCTGTAATTGAAGGAGAGCCGGGCCTGGCCGTGAGAGGACTGGCAGCCGGGCGTGGCTAGAGGTCAGGCCCAACTTGCAACTCCGACGCCCATCCGGGCCCCCCGCAGACACCAGGCACGGGATACATGTTCCTTCTGTCCCCTCCTTTCGGCAGTCCTGCTCCTGCATACTGTATGTATACCCTCACTTGAGAACATCCTTGAAACTCTACAATGATCTACTTTATTGCTCTGTGAAAAATTAGTACCTCGTTACTTGTTTATACGCACTTGGGTTCATCTTAAAAATTTCTCTGGAGATGTGTGACAACTCCTGTGACAGCAGGGGCAGCATAGCACCCACAATAAAGGTTATCGGGCCTATTCTGCCCAGGATCAAGATTGGAAGGAAAACCCTTGTGGTATTCTTTGACCAAGGCAGGAGAGTGGACGTCCGTAGCCTTGACCCAACTCCTTTCTTCTGGACCATTCACCTTTTAGTCACAGGTCCTGAATGGATGCCTTAGAGATTCGAGAGTCCAAAATCTTCTGGAAGGGATACTTTGATTGACCATCCACAGAAACAGGAGCGGGAGGGGGTAGAGTCCTGGACAACCGGTTCTGGGTGACCAGTTTCAACAAGGATACATGAAAGGTGGAGGGGATCTTTAGTGATGTGGAAGCTCCAGCTGGATGGATATTTTGTTCACTATCCTGGAAATCTTGTAAGGACTGATAAAATGTGGTCCCAGTTTAGCGGATGGTTGCCGTAAATGAATATTCCGCGTCGAGAGCCAGACCTCATCCCCAACTTAATATTCAAGGGAAGGCCTTCTATATTTGTCTGAGTTTCTCTTCTGAGTCTAAGCTGCTGAGCGAAGAGTGGCCTGTATGCCCTGCCAGAGATCCTGTAGATCATAGGCCTTGGTATCCACTGCAGAAACCCCTAACGTGGGGAAGTCGCTGGGAAGGGTATTTAGGTTATACTCTAATGTGGCGCAGAACAGAGAGCACTTCAGGGACTCTTGGGAAAGCGAATTCATGGTGAATTCTGCCAGAGGCAACAGGTCCACCCAATTGTCCTGCTACTGGAGACATAGAACCGGAGAATCTGTTCCAACGTCAGTTTAGTCCTCTCAGCCTGAGGGTGATAAGCAGAGGAAACATGGAGGTCAATGTCCAACTGGCGACAAAAAGCCTTCCAAAATATTGCAATGAATTGGGAGCCCTTGTCGGAGACAATCTGTGTTGGTAAGTCATGCAGGCAGAATACATCCCTGATGCAAATATCTGCCAAATCTGGAGCAGAGGGAAGTTTCTTCAGAGGGATGAAATGTGCCTGTTTGGATAAGCGGTCAACCATGACCAGGTTTACCGTCATGCCCTGGGAAGGAGGAAGCTCTACAATGAAATCCATGGACAAGTGTGACCATGGACGGGAAGGGAATGAAGTAACCCACATGGTAGAGAACGTGGCACCTTGGTTTGTGCGCATACCGTGCAGGCAGAGACAAAGTCCTTGACATCGTTCCTGATCGCTGGCCACCAGAAGGTCCACTCGAGAAACTTAGCCATTTTCTTAATACCAGAGTGTAGCACAATCCTAGATTGATGGCCCCATTGGAGGATTTGTAGACAAAGAGTGGAGGGAACGAAGAGCCGACAAGGAGAAGCAGAAAGACCAGTAGGGAGTTCAGACTGGGCTTTACAGATGAGGTCCATAACGGTAAGAGTGATTGCGGTGACCATCCTGGAAGGAGGAATAATGGGTGCCTCGTCAGTCTCCAGTGCATCCTCTGAAGCAAACTGGTAGAAAAGGGCATCGGCTTTAACATTCTTGGATCCCGGTCTAAAGGAAATAATATAGTTGAAATGGGGGAAAAAGAGAGCCCATCTCGCTTGGCGGGTATTCAGCCTACGACCGCCCCCCAGATACTCCAGGTTACAGTGATCAGTTAATATGGTCACAGGCATAGACGTTCCCTCAAGGAGATGTCTCAATTCTTCCAGTGCCATCTTTACCACCAAGAGCTCCCAATTCTCAACATCATAGTTATGCTCTGCTGCAGAGAACTTCTTCGAGAAGAAGCAACATGGATGCAGACATGACTGGAAATCCGTGTGCATAAGAATAGGAGCCGTGGAAAAAAGTCTCTATGATTTGAGAAAGGAAGCTTTGGCCTCTGGAGACTAAAAAACATGCTCTACCCCCTTTTTGGTCATGGCTGTTAAAGGTGTGACAATTTTGGAAAAATCCCAGATGAAACAACGGTAATAGTTTATGAATCCAAGGAAACTTTGGATGGGTTTAAGTCCCTTGGGCAGTGGCCAATCTAGAATGGCAGAGACCTTGGCAGGATCCTTGAGCAGAAATTATGTATCCAAGGAAAGCAAGACTAGATTTCTCAATTTCGCATTTTTCAAACTTGGCAAAAAGTTCATTCTCATGAAGGTGTTGAAGCAACTCCTTTACCTGCTCACGATGTTGTTCCAAGGATTTTGAAAAAATAAGGATGTCGTCACAATAGACGATGATACAAGAGCTCAGTAAGTCTCTGAAGATCTCTTTGACAAAAATGTGAAAAACTGCGGGGGCCTTACATAGACCTTAGGGCATGATGAGATACGAGTAGTGACCATCTCTGGTGTTAAACGCAGTCTTCCACTCACCCCCCTGCCTGATTCGGACCAAGTTATATGCTCCTCTTAGATCGAGTTTGAAGAAGATGGCTGTGCCACGAAGGCGATCGAGGAGTTCCGGAATCTGAGGGAACTTGTAGCGATTCTACACCATAATGTTGTTAAGATCCCTGTAGTCTATACAGGGTCTTAGGGAACCATCTTTTTTCTGGACAAAAAAGAAGCCCGCACCTGCGGGAGAGCTGGACTTACGAATAAATTGGCGAACCAGATTCTCTTTGATATAGGCCTTTATGGCTATAGTCTCTGGTTCTGACAAAGGTTAAGTCCGTCCCTGGGGAGGAACCGTACCAGGGAGCAGATTGATGGGTCAGTCAACAGGACGATGACAGTTCCTCCACCTGCCTTTTTCTGAAGACGTCCTGAAAAGCCTGGTAGGCCAGAGGAAGGTTTGCAAATGCCTCTGGTTTGGAGAAATGTACTGTAGGTTCTCCAAGGATTGTGAGAAAACCAGACACTTTGACCTAGAGGAAGGGGCCCATTCCATCACCTGACCCGATGACCAATTGATCCGTGGATTATGGACTCACACCCAATGGAGTCCCAGAATAATGTCCGTACCTGGGGAGTGTATCACAGCCAGCTGTATGGGCTCATGATGAAGCACAACAGTAGCTGTGAGGCAAAGAGTCTCCTGTAGGATAGTCCCGGGGCCCAGCGGTCTGCCATCCAGAGTCATGATAGTCACAGGCGAAGATTTGTTCATGAGAGGTATGCCGACATGAAGAGCAAAGGCCAGGTCCACGAAGGAGCCTGCCGCACCCGAATGCATGCATTCCTGGTAGACACGAAGCACCCCTGCCAGGAGAGGCAGATGGGTAACATCAGACGGCAGGAGGAAAGAGGACAGAAATTAGATGTGCCCACATAAGGTCCTCTCTCCTTCTCTAGGCTTTGGCATTTCCTGACTTCCTCGGACAAGATCGAGCTGTATGTTCCTTCTACCCGCAATAGAGACACAGCCCGGTCGTGCGTCGGACACACCGTCTCTTCCAAAAGCCACATTCCCCCCAACTCCATAGGCTCTTCCTTAACGGTAGTTGGGGCCGGAAGGGGGTTCGGAGGAAGAGGTTCCAGTAGAACCGACAAGATTTGCAGATCCGGCCTCTGCTCTTGTTGCCACTCTAGGATGCGGATGTCCAAATAAATGCAGAGTGCGATCAGTCAATCTAGATCTGCTGAAATGTCTCTGCAGGTAAGTTGATCCTTGAGCCTCTCGGAAAGACCTTGCCAAAAAGCTGCTTTCAGGGCTCCCTTGTTTCAGTCAGTCTCTGCAGCCAGTGTCCGGAATTCAACTGCCTAGTGGCCTACCGGACGACTCCCTTGTTGGATTTGCATAATGGTACCTTCAGCAGTGATAGCCCGACCTGGAGTGTCGAAGACCATTTGGAAAGCTTGGAAGAAAGCTGCAGAGTCATGAATGAGGGGTGAATCCCTCTCATACAAAGGTGACGCCCATGTAAGTGTCTCACTGCAAGGAGAGAAATGATAAACGCCACCTAAGAGCGATGCGAACTGAAGGAGGAAGGTTTTAAGTCAAAGTGAATCTGGCATTGATTAAGGAATCCCCTGCAACTAGTGGGGGAGCCAATATAGCATTCAGGATTGGGAATCGGTGGCTCCTTGAGAACCACCGATATGGGTGTACAGTAGCTTGCTCGAGTGGAGGGGTGGGTGTCGACGAAAAATCTGCCGGGGATACACGAAGCACATGGGTAGCAAGGGTTTGGTAGCTGGCGGTGATGGAAGCCATAGCAGAATCCACCATAGACAGGTGAGTGGAGTGTTTAACCAGGAGTTGGCCCTGAAGAGACACGGCAATCTCCACATCTGCAGGGTCGATAGCGTTTGGCCTGTGCAACGTGTTATGGTCATGTACGTCACTGTGTACTGTCCAGGAGACAGATCCTCTAGGCATAGGTGGAGAGTAGAGACCGACCTGTACCTGGGATACAACTCCTGAAGAGTAGAGTAGTAAGGTCTAGGTCCAAAGTCACTATTTCAAGGTCAGGGCTGTGGAAGGCAGAGTAGTAGAGGTCACAGTTCCGTGGTCGTCAACGATAGGCAAGAACAAGACAGGAAGGACATGGCTTCCAGCAGGGAACAATGTAAGATGAACCTTGCACAGGCAAAGAATAGAGGGGAATGAAGCCTTATAAAGGGAGCTGGCAGTTGCAGGCAATAAGTCCAGAATAAGGCTAACTTCCTGCCTCGGTGGCCATGTTAGTAAAGGCAGATGTCCTGCCTCTGCAGCCATGTTGAGGGATCCTTATAGGTACTTGACCACTATGAATCTGAGTAGAAGATACTGGCAAATTGACTTGATCCCTGAGGCGGCAAAACAAGTCAGCATTCATCCCTTCAAATGGCTTTTACGAATTTACCATAATGAAGTTTGGGATGAAGCATGCTCCGGTCACTTTTCAGCACCTGGTAAATCCGTTGCTGGAAGGCAATCAGGGGTATGCCCAGGCGTACTTGGATGACCTGACTGTGTTCAGCAGGCAGTGGGATGAGCACTTGGGGCATGTGACCATTGTACTAGATAGAATCCAAAAGGCTGGGTTGACCCTCAAGCCTGATAAATGCCAGCTTGGCTTAGCCGAGGTCTTATACTTAGGGCACCAGGTGGACAAGGGGTGAGCTAAAGCCAGAACTGACTAATGTAGAGGCCATAATTCAATCCTCACACTGAAAAGCAAGTGTTGGCTTTCTTTAGGGTGGCCAGCTACTACCACAAGTTTGTACAGTGGGACCGCCTTCCAGTATCTGAAGGCTGCCCTAGCCAGCGCTTCAGTCCTGGTGACTTCCAAAAGCAGTTCTACATCCAGACCGATGCCTTCAGCATCAGTGCAGTCCATAGTCAGGCAGGGAAGGATGGGGCTGAGGCCCCTGTTGTCTACCTCAGCAGGAAACGTTTGGATCACAAGGTTGCTTATCTTGCAGCCCTATGTGTATGGTCCGGCTTTTACAGTGGTAATGGACCACAACCCACTAAGCAAGCTACACTGGTTCTCGTGGGCAGAATGGCAAGTTGCTGCATTGGAGTCTGGAATACATCTTCATCATTCAACACAAAAAGGGCAATGACCACAGCAATGCAGATGGTCTCTCCCCAAAAGAATGATCCCGGACTGGTCAAACAGTGAGGCCCCAACCTAGATCGAGGAGGCTAGCCCATCGGTACTGACACCCCAAAGGTCTAATTTTGAAAGGGAGTTGTGATGGCGGGAGCAGCACAGGTTAAACCTTCATGCTGCCTCTGCCTGTCAACAGGGCTACTCTGTTCTTGTTCCTCACTTGAAGAAGGAACCCAGCCTTGGGTTACTGTGTAACCATTTATTTAATAATATGTTTGATGTGACTTTGTATAGCTCATGTTGAGGTCATTGTATGCCTGGGCCAGTAACAATGGTTGTTTATGTTTGGGGCCAGGTGCTGTGTGCTCAGGACAATTGGGTCAGTTTGGAGGGATGCGCTGCTTGCTGGGGAAGCACATACTCTAAAGACACTGCGTGGCACCTGGAACTGTCTCCGGTGATCGGCAGTCGGCTCCTAGCCCTGTCGGTGCTGTTTCTATTGGTCCATTCCAATTTTCCACACTCACAGTCCCCGCAGAGCCACCCTTCTGCACTTGCTTCCACCCTATCACTGGGATTGGCCCATTCCTGATATCCCCTTTGCTCAGGATTTTTGAGGCGATTAAGGAGACATTGCTGATTGGTCGGCACCCTGTTCTCCATTATTCTCTATGGAGACCGGGACTCTATATGAGCCACTGGCAATTTGTGTTTCGGGAGTTGTGAGGGTTGGTCTCGGTGTCAAGAGACCCCACTGTTTGTGGACTCCGGACTCGAGAGAAGTCCCATCGATTCATGGACCTAGGACTCCATTGGAGGCAACTTACTCAGGCAGTTTGTGGTCCTCCTTAGAAAGCCTATTAGGGATTGGATACTTATTGTGGGCTATTGGCATCCAGGTGAAGCTTGCTTTCGCAGTGCAGTGCACCTAGTGAGCTACTGTAGGAGCTCTATAAGTTCACCTTGTGTTGGGAGTATTGTATATGTTTTGTGCGTGTTGCCACTGTTAGCTTGTGCTTAATAACTGTTTATTAACACCTGTATTCTACCTGGTGATTATGGCCCCTAGATAGTCTGGCCAACCCCAAATCCCAGTGGAGTAGAAGAACACATGAAAAAAAATCTAGTATGTTGACTGAAAGTGATCGAGCATTTTTATTGTAGCTAGAAGAGATGCAGGACAGTGCATTAGAAAAAAAAAACTTAAGAAGCTATAAATCCAGCGAATAAATTTTCTTTTTTAAAAACCAGAACCCTATAGAAGATGTTTCAACTTAACCAACAAACTGTCAGATTTGACAAGGCGGTACAAATAATTTTTATAAAGGAAGACAAAGTTTCCAATCTCAAAGTTCAATTGCAGAGATTAACTCTGGAATCAAAATTGAAGAACCTTACGAATAGATTTCAGAGGAACAACATGAGGTTTGTACATTAGGATTCCCAGAATTGGTGGTATAATAATGCCTACGTTATATCTGTGATCCCAGAAAAAATACCTACAGTAATATATTGGGTTTTCGAAAACTACTGATGATAGTGGCGGGCACAGTGGGTCCACCACAAAATACAAAGGGAAAAAGAGGCACAAATAGTTACCCGAAATGTATTAACTTCCAAGACAAGATCAAGGTAACGTGTCTTCATAGAAAGGATCTGCACCTCTGCTTAATTTCCTTCACAAGATTGAAATGACCCTGAGTGCTAGAATACCTGAGGTTATTTACTGACGCCTTCTCCGTCTGTTCTTCATCCATCTCTACTGATTTACTGTGATTCTGCAAGATGCTTTTTAGAATCTTCTAATAAGGGCCCCCCAGCTCCATATTATTTGTCTTTAGATTGGTTGAGAGTCACTCTGCTCTCTAATATATTAATGTTTAATTGCAACACCATTTCTTTCTTTCAATGTCATGTTTTAGTAAGGTATCTACTGTACGCACTCCCAGTGCAAACAATTCATGTTTTTTTTTTATATGTCGGGCTTATTCTCAGTGATCTCTACTTCAAAAATGTTATAACTTCAAACAAAACCATAGTTACAATAATTTAATGGAGAGTCAAAATGTTATCACACCTGCTGATATAGCGATCTTGCAAGAGAACCTTATCTAACCCAGGGGGCGCAAACTTTTCCCCGGGCGCACCCCTGCCTGCTCTCCTTGGCTCCTTGCCCCCTTGAGTCAAATGACGGGCAGGGTCATGTAACGTTATATTGCCATGGTAATTGGTTACCATGACGACACGTTGCTGGAAGGGAAGTGTGTTATAGAGGCCTTGCACAGTGCCCATGGCATTTAATTTAAATGCCTGGGGGGAGAGTGCGGGACCTCTATAACTGCAGCGCCCCCCAGTTTTCGCACCCCTGATCTAACCCAAAAAAACATGATACACTCGTAAGAGGCTGAGTTGAACACTGTGCTGTAGCAGCATTTAAAGGAGTAAACCAAGCAATGTCCTGCGTGTTTTATTTTTAATCAATTCAGTAGTATTAGATAATTATTTTTTACATTTAAAATTCAACTCTTTATGCCCTTTGTAATTAGTTTAATATACTGAGCATCCTTTGATTTCAATAGCAGACTTTAGCACACCTCCCCAGCAGTTCAAGATCTTTGTAGCACTTTCCTGTTTGTGATTATTTGCTGACAATACTCCCAGCAGTTTGAGCTGTAAACTGTAGCAATAGATAATGTTACCATAGTAATATAAGAATACATTGTAGCTGCTGAGTTATTCGGACTGAAGGATTGATTTGAAACTGAAAGGCAGTCATTTAGTGAACCCTGGGGAACCGGATTTTGCTAATCAATCACGGGAGAACTAATCGATTGGCAGCTTAGGTCATTCGTTTTCAATCAAAGGCTGTGTATATTAAAACAAGTTTTTTAAGCTGCTTGGAATTGCCTCTTTTACTGTGGTTAATGAAAACATTCTCTTTTCTGACACAAGATTTGCCTGCAAGAGTATTTTTAAACAGCTTTAAATCTCCGATATAATGTACATATATACGGTGACCAGACGTCCCGGTTTAGCCAGGACAGTACCGGTTTTAAATGAGCTGTCCCAGTGCTCCAATAATTGTCAAAATGTCCTGGTTTTGCAAGGACAGTTCCGGCTATAAATGAGCCGGTGTCCACCCGGTTTGAGCAGGTAGAAGGAGAGCAGAGGTTAGAGGAGATCAGAGGAGGGTGCTGGTTGCTGAGCGTAGAGCTGATCACAGAAAACCTGTAGGAGGGAGGAGAGCAGGGCTATCTGACTGTTTAACCACTTCTGGGCAGCAGGTGGCGCTGCAGAGCACAGCATAGCTACTCCTCTCTAGATCTCCCTGTTCCGTATGTGTTGGTAAGTGTGCGTGAGACAGTCAGAGACAGTCAGAGACAGTCAGAGACAGTCAGAGACAGTCAGAGCGACATAGAGATCAAGAGCGACATAGAGATCAAGAGCGACATAGAGATCGAAAGAGAGAGAGGGAGAGACAGAGAGGGAGAGACAGAGAGGGAGACACAGAGAGGGAGACACAGAGAGGGAGACACAGAGAGGGAGACACAGAGAGGGAGACACAGAGAGGGACACACAGAGAGGGACACACAGAGAGGGACACACAGAGAGGGACAGAGCATGGGGAGAGGGGAAAGAGGGAGGAGGGAGGCAGGAGGAAGGGAGGAGAGAGGGAGGATAGGGAGGGGAGAGGGAGGCAAGATATGAGGGAAGAGGGTGGAGAGAGGATGGGTGAAGAGGGAGAAGAGAGGATGGGTGAAGAGGGAGAAGAGAGGATGGGTGAAGAGGGAGAAGAGAGGATTGGGGAAGAGGGCGGAGAGAGGATGGGGGGGAAGAGGGAGAAGAGAGGATGGGTGAAGAGGGAGAAGAGAGGATTGGGGAAGAGGGCGGAGAGAGGATGGGGGGAAGAGGGAGAAGAGAGGATGGGGGGAAGAGGGCGGAGAGAGGATGGGGGAAAGATGGAGGAGAGGATGGGGAAGAGGGAGAAGAGAGGATGGGGGAGAGGGAGGAGAGAGCATGGGGGAATAGTGAGGAGAGAGGATGGGGAAGAGGGAGGATGGGGAAGAGGGAGGAGAAAGAATGGGGGGGGAAGAGGGAGGAGAGAGGATGGGGAGAAGAGATGATGGGGAGATAGAGGAGAGGGAGGGGAGAGAGGATGCGGGGAGAGGGAGGAGAGGATGCGGGGAGAGAGAGGAGAGGATGTTGGAGAGAGGGGATAGGATGGGGAGAAGAGAGGATGAGAGGAGGGAGGAGACAGGATGGGGGAGAGGGAGGAGAGAGGAACAGAGAGGATGGGGAGAGTGAGGGAGAGAATGGTGAGAGAGAGGATGGGAGGAGAGGAAGGAGACAGGATGGGGGAGAGGGAGGAGAGAGGAAGAGAGAGAGGATGGGGAGAGTGAAGGAGAGGATGGGGAGAGACAGAGGATGGGGAGAGAGGATGTGGGAAGAGGGGGAGAGAGGATGGGAGGGAGGGAGGATGGGAGAGAGAGAGAGAGAGAGAGAGAGGTTGAGGGGGAGAGAGAAGATGGTGGGAGAGGGACAGAGAGAGGAGGGGGGAGAGGGATAGAGAGAGGATGGGGGAGAGGGCTAGAGAGTAGAGAGGGAGGAGAGGATGGGGGAGAGGGAGGAGAGGATGGGGAGAGAGGATATGATGGGGGAGAGGGATAGAGAAAGGATGGGGGAGAGGGATAGAGAGAGGATGGGGGGAGAGGTATGAGAGGAGAGAGGGAGGATAGGGAGGAGAGGATGTGGGGAGATGGAGGAGAGGATGGGGGTGAGGGAGGAGAGGATGGGGGAGAGGGAGGAGAGAGGCGAAAGCAAAAAAAGGGGATGGGGCACAGTTTGAGAGTTAATTTGTTTTCTAAATATTTTGTAATCCCGGTTTTTACATTTCAAAATCTGGTCACCCTATACATAGACATACTTTTTTGTAGGCAACGCTAAATTTGTAGCAGGAAATGATGCCAGCCTTTTCCATATTTGGTTAAAGAGGAGTTTAAATAGTATCTATCAGTTGCTTGACTTAGAGAGTAAGTTATTACTTACCTTGTATAATTAAAGGGAACAATTTAACTATATACATGCAAAACCATCATTAAATGTAATTATACAGCATTCTGTGGTTTTCTGGATTGAGATCTCTATTGATTTCTACCTAAACATCATTCCATTCCCAAATTTAAAATTATATATATATATATATATATAAAGATATATATATATATATATATATATATATATATATATATATATATACACACACAACACAGACAGTATATCGAGGATACATCAGAATATATGGGCATTTTTAATAACAACATAGAAATACAACCTCTCAGGTTTCCCAAAGAGGTATTTTAACAAGCATGGAGGTGGAAGACTCTGAGGAAATACTTCTTCACACAAAGGGTGGGGGATTCATGGAACAGCCTCCCAGCAGAGGTGGCAAAGTTTAATATAGTAAAGCAATTAACAAAATGCTATCCTACACATGAAAGAAAAGCATGGTTTGAATAGGGCTTGAGGTTATTACATCATATAGGATAATGGGCAGACTGGGTGTTTAACCAATGCTAACAAATTATTTGTATTTTTTATTTAGCCAATGACAAATGAAGACTCGACGAAAAACCAATTTCATTTCCTAGAAACAAGCGACACAAACAACAATAATAAAAAGCTTCAGCCAGCCGCAAATAAAGACTTGTACCTCTGTACCCCAGCAAATGGTGACCGGGTACCTGTTACTCTAGAAACATTTTCAGATAGTCAAAAATTTAATGTTGACTTTATTTATACGAGTTTATAACCAGAGACATAACATAAAACACAGACAAAGCTCAGTGCACATCCAGAAAAACTTATATACGGTACAGTGCCTAAATATACATGTATAAATAACTAATAAATAAAATGGTCTTTTAGTTTAACATTTTGGCCAAATTGTTGTAAGCCCTTGAGCCAAACTTCACGGCAGACCACGTTTCAAGGGTCCCTACACTAATATAAATTCTTAATAACCTGTGCATTGCCAGGAAGAATGATTTATAATAAATCTGTCAATATAAGTTGCAAAAGTTCTAAGTCTGATTGAAGCTTTTATTAACCTGTACATTACCATTACCTGTACATTACCAGGAAAAGCACTCTGTAATAGATTTGTCACAATCACACTGCATGCAGGCAAATGTTAAACTAAAAGACCATTTTATTTATTAGTTATTTATACATGTATATTTAGGCACTGTACCGTATATAAGTTTTTCTGGATGTGCACTGAGCTTTGTCTGTGTTTTATGTTATGTCTCTGGTTTTAAATATATATTGCCATGCTCAGTAGCACTCCTCTGTGAAACTTATATGCTTATATATATGTTGTGGGTATTTTGGGGGTTCAATTTGAGCTTGTAGGTGTTCTGTATGTTTTATTTATACGAGCTAAGGAATGGAAGCAGGCACACGGTCTTTCTCAAGGTGCAGTTTATTGTGCCACCAAAGGTCCAACGTTTCGGCAAATAGATTGCCTTTATCAAGGAGAGGGCTACAGAACATGCTAAACATACCACAATTTATACACAACTGGGTACTCACCCCCCATGATCACTGCTGCCTTGCTCCTGGATGTTGACGCCCCCATCGTGACGTCAGAGCGCCAGCGCAACGTGGCGTGATGACGCCATGTGCCACCAGGGGAGGATCCCAGGGCTCCATGAGGAGACAGCCTCCCCAATGCCTGTAACAGGCTAAGATGGCTGTCCTGCAGGAAGCTGGAAACTCAGAGAGCCGCCCCCTCACTGGCAGCAGAAGCTCCCTTGGTGACGTCAGCGTGCCCTCACGGGGGGGGGGGGAGGACAGCCATCTTAGCCTGTTACAGGCATTGGGGAGGCTGTCTCCTCGTGGAGCCCTGGGATCCTCCCCTGGTGGTGCATGACGTCATCACGCCACGTTGCGCTGGCGCTCTGACGTCACGATGGGGGCGTCAACATCCAGGAGCAAGGCAGCAGTGATCGTGGGGGGGTGAGTACCCAGTTGTGTATAAATTGTGGTATGTTTAGCATGTTCTGTAGCCCTCTCCTTGATAAAGGCAATCTATTTGACGAAACGTTGGACCTTTGGTGGCACAATAAACTGCACCTTTAGAAAGACCGTGTGCCTGCTTCCATTCCTTTGCTCGAGTACTTCTGGGATGTCTGGACCTCCCTGGATACAGCGCACCGACAGATAAGTACCCCCCTCCAGCACCTACCAGCGGTGTGCATGTGCTTCTATATATGACTTTATTTATACGCCTGTCAACACATTTACATCTTTACAGAAACATCGAAAGCGTGAGGCAAATTTCAATTATTCCAAATATCAGCATTCAAACAACTACAACAACTATTTTTTTTAGAGGTGCAAACCCCGATGCCCAATTTTCAAAGACACGGTTTCTGTTGACATTAACCCTTTGAGTGCCGAAGGGTGACCGCGGCATCCAAAGTACCGTGGCCCCTCCGGCAGAGCGCGGCCACATGACCGGTTGGACTTTAACTTGGGGAACGGAAGGGGAGGAGTCTCCTCTTCCATTTCCCTTCGCTGCAGATCACGTCTAGCGCTCCATGGAAACTGAAATGTTAAAAAAGCACTCTGTGGGAATGACGTGGTCACTATGTCAGAGGTGGTCAATTCCAGTCCTCAAAGGCCACCAACAGGTCAGGTTTTAAGGATATCCCTGCAACTGCACTGACTGAGCCACCTGTGGGGAAGCAGATATATCCTTACAACCTGAGCTGTTGGCGGTTCTTGATGACTAGAGTTGGCCACCCCTGCGCTACATCATAGGGTCCCTGGAGTGGCAACAATAGGGTTAAAAAAAATGTATGGGGGCGCATGCGCGACGGACCAGGGTATGGAAGCATAAGTACATAGCTCCGGGCCGCGCTCAACAAAGATTACATTAAAAATACCCCAAAACCCACAAAATACTTATAAAACCTCTAGACAGCACCGCATAACCATATCAGGATGGCCCCAAAGAAGCAAGCAGGTCAAAATAAGCAAAAGTTGGCTGAAGTCAGGGCATACTTTAGAGGCTCGGGCGCGAGCGAGCAAGCAGGAGAAATGGCGCCGGCTTCAAATCCAGACACCGATACGGAGCAAGAGGGGGCCGAGGAAGGAATAAACAGTCAATCCCTTCTCCCAATACGGCGCTGTGATTTTGAAAGAAGCTATAATGATTTAAAATCGCTACTGCAGGCCGAAATTAAGGAGGTCAAGCGAGACGTGGTGAAGCTGGGGACCAGAACGGATGATCTGGAGACTAAAGTAGATCTCACCATAAGAGCAGGGAAAAAAACGGAGAAGAAGACAGGCAACTTGCAGAGACAAATAGACGAATTACGAGAGCGGCAGGAAGATGCAGAGAACCGCGACAGGCGGAATAACATCAGAATAAGGGGGGTCTCCGAGGAGGTAGGAGACTGTGAAGAGTATACAGCACGCTGGCTGGAATCCCTGCTGCCGGACTGTGGCAAGGAGGCGCTAGCTATGGACCGCTGCCATAGGGCCCGCCGCTACCGACCAATTCAAAACGAACAGCCGCGGGACATTATTATCCGGCTACATTTCTACACCACAAGGGAGGCAGTCTTACGACACACAAGGGCCCTGCCTTTCATTGAATTCGAAAACAATAAAATGTTCATTTTTCAAAATTTAGCCCCAGTAACCCTAATGAGACACCGTAGCCTGCTGCCGGTTACTAAGGTTCTCCGCGAGCAGAACGTGCGGTACCGATGGACCTTCCCGTTTGGGTTGCTGGTGGCGCGGAACGGGAGGTCTATCACGATAAAAGAACCTGCAGAGGGGCCAGAGTTCCTAGCTAAACTGGGCCTGAAGGGTGCCCCAATGGGGGCAGCAGACGAGGCAGACACACTAGAGCTGGAATGGAGCGGAGGAGCGGGCTCACCAAAGTCCAAGGGGAGCAAGCGGTGAAGGACTATGACAGCCACAACAATGGCTCACACAAAGTTATAAGTTATCCCGTTAGTCCCAAGAAAAGTTGCCTGCCTGTACATTAAGGGGTCTTCCCGCCTGGAAAGGCATAGCAGTGGCAATGCCTCGTGGAAAGGAAATATTGGAAGCCCCCGGACGATTTACGAACCCCCCCCCCTTCAATCAGCAAAGTTTGCGGCAGCTCCTGCTAAAGAAAAGAGGGAAAGTCACCTTTGACTCCGGCCCTGGAGGATGCAAGAAAATGGCGGGCGAAATGGCGCTCTTCAAGATCCAGCGTGAGGTGCAGAACCAGGAAGAGGTAAAACAGCGGGAGGAGAGAGCGCGCTCCATCCTCCTCGAGGCAGCAGACGATCCAAAATGGCGGCCGCCGGAAACTGGAAGTCGTCATCTACCGGAGCCAAACAGAAAGACGCCATCTTGGTTGGGGCGGCTGACGTCATCAGCAGGCGGGGGCACACCGGCGAGCATCATCAGGGAGAAGAAAGCCCCACGCAGGAGCCCAGCCTGGCGCCGGTCACAATGAAAATGGCAGAAAGAACGGAGGGGGGGTCTAGAAGGCCGGAGGGTTAGAGGGTGGGTAAGGATAGACAGCGGGCCGCCAGAAAAGAATGAGCCAGCTATGCCCAGACGACAGGGGGAGCCAGAGAGGAGAAGAGGAGGAGGAGGGGAGGAAGAGCAGCGTTATAGGAGCTGCGAAAGAAGGGGCAGAAATATATATGGAGGGGGCCTGGAGAGGGACTGGGGGAAAGGGGAGTTAGGAGCACCTACTGCACCGACACACTTTATTAGAGCAAATACCCGGTATGTACCTGGCAGATACCTGGAATGCGCCGCTCCTCACCTCTGACAAGCCCCGTTGCATTTGCCTTCCCAGCCTGGGTTCATGCCTGGCTGATGGGCGGCTGATCTGTTAAATGATAATGATTAGGATTTAATAGGCTGCAATGCTTCGCGTGTCTGCCAGATGGCATAAATTCATGAATTGTAATGCAGTATATATATATATACTGTGCAGTATTGCAGCCAGCGGGAATAAAATGCTTCAATCCCTGCCTGGAAAATAACTCAATGCACTCGGGCAGAAAACAGTCACAAACCTCAATACACCCGGGTTAACCCGAATTCGTGGGACTAGCCAAGCTCGAATAAAGTGTGTCGCCAGTGTAGGTGGGCAGAGAAGAGGGCAGAAAGCAGGTAAACTGGAAGCGCGCTATAGGGGCAGTTCGAGTCTCACAGAAGCTCAGGTTAGAGCTCACGCAGGCTAGTTACGGTTACTAAGGTTATGGTTATGGGTTTAAGGGGTTAAATGGGGTATAGAGAGAGCGCGGGCACGGGGTGGGGAGGGAGCTTCACGCCTCGAGGTTGGCATGTGCTGCGAATGGGGCCAGGGGAGGTGGGTCCCTCTGGATCCTGTTAAAGTCCTTTGGGGGATAAGGGAGGGTCGTGGTCTGGAGGCCGCAGGAGTCACCCCAAAGGCGCTGGACTTGGCTACAGGATGGGGAGGTCCTGGAGCGGAGAACATACTGTTTTTTTTGTGCTTGTATTTACGTGATGTTTTTCCTTCTGTGTTCCCTACTGGTCTTTCCCTATGTGTCACACCACGCCATCCCACACCCCTCCCCCCCTTCCCATGTGCGACCAAGGCAGGAAGCAGTGGAAGTCGACTAGCCAGAGTTGGGAAGAGCGCACCGCTGCGTCAGAACAGAACAGCCCGGAAAGGCACCGATAGAGAGCCGTATCAAGACAAGCACAATGAATAAAGAGATCAGGTGCATCTCCCATAATGTTAAAGGTTTTAACAGCCCCGCAAAACGTAAGTTGGCCTTTAAAGACTACAAACGACACAAAGCTGACATTCTCTTTCTCCAAGAGACCCACTTTTCCAAAGTTAGCTTTCCCAAATTTTTAGACAAAGACTTTAGCACTGTACACCTAGCATCAGCAAAAAAAGAAAAAAAGAGAGGGGTAGCCATTGCAATCCACAAGAGATTATCGTTCAAGCTAGAAAAGAGGGTGGTGGACGCAGAGGGCAGATTCATTATCCTTGTTGGGTCCGTCCAGGGTCAGTCCCTTACATTGGCCTCAATATATTCTCTTGCGAGCCGGCTTCAGACTTTTTTTCCCTTTTCTTCCGGAAACTGCAGCAGGAAGCAAAGGGAAATATGATTGTGGCAGGGGACCTGAACAGGACATTAAACCCTAAACTAGACCATTGCACAGCACCTAACCTCCCCCTCAGACAGGACGTACTAAACATTACCCAAGGACTACGTGACAGTCAGCTGCTGGACATCTGGAGGGAGCAACACCCACAGACCAAAGACTATACGTTTTACTCCCACCCCCATAACCGTTATAGCCGGATCGATTATTTCCTTCTATCCAATAGACTGGTCCCAGTGGTCTCCCATTCGGGAATACACGACATTTCGTGGTCAGACCACGCACCTATAGAGCTGTGGTGCACACTAAATTTGCTAGACAGACCAGGAGCGGGCTGGAGACTGAATGAGCTGTTGTTAAAAATCCCAAAAATTGAAATAGAGATCGCAGACAAGATCAAGGAGTACTTTACGGAGAACGAGGGTAGTGTGTCGTCACTCGCCACGTTGTGGGAGGCCCATAAGGCTACCCTCAGGGGATCTCTTATGTGGCTAGCCGCTAGACGCAAAAGAGAACAAGAGAGCCAGATCAAAGAGCTGCGGGAGAAATTGGCATCCCTTACTGCAAAGCATGAAAGCTCCAAAAATGAATCTGCCCTTGAACAAATTCTAGATACCAAACGACAGATGAATATACGACTGGCTTCCCAGGCTGAAAAAGAGATGAGCTGGACTAAGCGCAGATTCTTTGAGAAGGCGAACAAGCCGGACACCCTTCTAGCCAATAGACTCAGAAACAAAATACCAAAATACCATATTCAATCTATTCGCATGCAGGGGGGGGAACTTACCTCAAATCCTAAGCGGATCGTAGCGGAATTTAAAAACTACTATGAATTGCTCTATGATGGGGGTAAGGTCATACACAATCAGAAAACAAGGGACAATCTCCGAGAATTTTTAAAAGAGGCGAACTTGCCCACATTGAGCAGGACGGAGAGAGAAGCGTTACAGAAGGACTTCTCTATAGAAGACTTAACGTAAGTTGTAAAGTCCCTTAAGCCAGCCAAGGCACCCGGTCCAGATGGCTTCTCAAACCCCTACTACAAAAAATATGTGAAAATACTAGCCCCGTATATGCTGAAACTCTTTAATTCGGTCTTGCAAGGGGCCTCGTTCCCAGCACAGATGCTTCAGGCGTCTATCTCTCTGATCCATAAACCTGGAAAGGACCCGACAGACTGTAAGAGCTACCGGCCCATCTCGTTAATCAATACGGACATAAAAATTTTCTCTAAGCTTATAGCTAATAGAGTGGGTATCGTTCTTCCCAGGTTGATACATCCAGATCAGGTGGGCTTTAGAGGAGACAGGGGGTGCCCAATGCTGCATCCACTTGACAAAACATATAAAGTAAAATACTTCAATAATAATAATTGGTTATTTAGTTAACCCTTTGGCCAAAGGCGTCATAAGCCTGCATACCAACGTCAAGGTATAACCAAAATAATGCAGGTCCTACACTACACTGTGAAACCTTTCCTTTTACCTCTGTGAGAGGGGAAAAAACCATAATGGGTCTTGTTCCTGCAGCAAGTGAAATGACCTTCCAAGTTAAAAGGGTGAAGGAGGAGGAGTGAGCTCTGGGGGGAGGTGCCACAGCCTCCAAAGAGACATAGGTTAACACAGATACCCAGCAAGCTCAAACTCCCCCACCCACCACAAAGTGAATATATATTTATGTCAACCAGAGAGCTACTGAGCGTGGCAATTGTATATAACAAGAGACAGGGGGTGCCCAATGCTGCATCCAATTGACAAAACATATAAAGTAAAATACTTCAATAATAATAATTGGTTATTTAGTTAACCCTTTGGCCAAAGGCGTCATAAGCCTGCATACCAACGTCAAGGTATAACCAAAATAATGCAGGTCCTACACTACACTGTGAAACCTTTCCTTTTACCTCTGTGAGAGGGGAAAAAACCATAATGGGTCTTGTTCCTGCAGCAAGTGAAATGACCTTCCAAGTTAAAAGGGTGAAGGAGGAGGAGTGAGCTCTGGGGGGAGGTGCCACAGCCTCCAAAGAGACATAGGTTAACACAGATACCCAGCAAGCTCAAACTCCCCCACCCACCACAAAGTGAATATATATTAATGTCAACCAGAGAGCTACTGAGCGTGGTAATTGTATATAACTGTATATAACAAGAGACAGGGGGCTTTAGAGGAGGAAGGCAAGCGGCAGACAATACCAGGCGAATAATCGATTTGATTGATCTGGCTCAAAAGCAAAATATTCCGTCAATGGTATTAAGTCTGGACACCGAAAAAGCCTTTGATAGGATCGACTGGCCCTACCTGAGGGAGACGCTAGAAGCATTTGGCTTTGAGGGATGCCTATTGGGAGCCATTATGGCACTATATGAGGGGCCGGCGGCGAGGGTGCGACACCAGGGGTTCCCATCGGAACAGTTCCAGATCCGCAGTGGCACGAGGCAGGGATGCCCGTTGTCCCCCTTGCTGTTCGCCTTCTGTGTAGAACCCTTGGCAGCACATCTGAGGAGTAACCCGGATATCTCGGGAATAACTTTAAACGAGCAGTCACATAAAGTGGCACTGTACGCGGATGATGTGATCCTGACATTATCTAAACCTCTCACCTCTCTGCCCAATGTTTTTTCAATTCTAGGGAAATTTAACCAAATTTCGGGGTTCAAAGTTAATCAGGCCAAGTCGGAAGCCCTCAACCTAAATTTACCTAAACCAGTGGAAAAACTAATTGGACTAAACTTTAACTTTAAATGGCAGCCCTCCACGATCAAATACCTAGGGGTATATATCACCAAAGACTACAAAGCCTTGTATAAGGCAAATTATCCCAGGTTGTTTAAGACTCTACGAAAGGATCTCAGGAGATGGGCGGAGTGTGGTATCTCCTGGATAGGTAGAATTCAGAGCGTAAAAATGAATCTCCTTCCACGGGTGCTATACCTTTTCCAGGCCCTCCCGATCCCCCTACCAAAAGATGAGATCCTCTCGCTACAGTCCGCAATAACGAAGTTTATCTGGAATAAAAAAGGCCCAAGAATTAGAAAATATATCTTGAGGAGGCCGACCTCAAGAGGAGGGTTGGGGGTGCCTTGCTTGTTCGCCTACTACGAAGCGGCCCAGTTAACGCAGATTCTGCAGTGGCACGCCGACCCGACTCTCCGGAGGTGGGTGGAGATGGAGAGAGAGTGCTGCGCACCCGTGGAGCTGCGAAACCTGATTTGGCTACCCAAGATTAGCCGGTCCAGAATGCAATCACCTCTGCAGGCCATGTGGAGTTCTTTGAAGGTTTGGGAGGCCACCAAATTTAGATGTTCTCTTACAACACAAAACTCCTTAATGACCCCCATTTGGGGTAACCCGGACTTTGCTCCAGGCCTGGTTAGTTCTAATTTTTCAAAATGGATTCAGGCAGGGTATCTCCGACTAAATGATCTGGAAGGTAGAAAATTAGTCAAAACTTTTGATCATATCAAAGAGGAAAAAATATCCCTAACGCTGAATTTTTTAGATACCTACAGATCAGGGCATTCTATAACAAGGCCCCGATTCGGCCCCGGAGAACAAATTTTGAGCAGCTGTGTTCAAGAGGAACGGACACAAGAGGACTAACCTCTAGAATGTACAAGGAAGTGATCTGCCCCGAGACAGAAGACAAGCCCAGACTTAGCTATATGGGACAGTGGGAAGTGGACTTGGAGAGGAGACAGTAGAGGACGAGGACTGGGATAGGATCCTGCAGGCAGCAGCTAAAAGCTCTATCTGTACCACGTTAAAGGAGAACGCATATAAAGTCCTGATGCGCTGGTACTACACCCCAACAAAACTATCTAAATTTGTCAGAGGCTATTCTCCGCTTTGCCCCAAGCAGTGTGGAGAAAGAGCGGACCTGCGCCACATGTTGTGGTCGTGCACCAAGGTGGCTCCGATTTGGGCGGAAATTAAGGAGGGGCTACAGCGGTTGATTGGGGTGGAGATCCCCCTTGACCCGTGGCTGTTCCTATTGGGCAGGCGGGTCCGGGGGCTCTCGAACGCAATGCATAAATTAATTACACATTTTGCCACTGCCACCAGATGTGAGATCGCAGCATTGTGGAAGCAACCAGATATCCCAATTATACCCAAAATCAGAAACAGAATTTGGTTTGTTTGCCGGATGGAACAGTTGACAAGTCTGGTCAACGACTCCGGCACAAAGTTCCTAAAAGTCTGGTCACCATGGCTGGCGCTGACAGACACCCAGGGGGTGGACAGTACCACTATATTGCAATAATAGCTAAAACATGCGTTCTCCGGTGACCAAACCGATCCAGGACCGTAGGGATCTACTACGACGGATTGTAAGCTGGAGACCATAGAGGCGGGGTCTCTCCGAGCGGTGGAGACATAGGCCATTATCATTAGAAGGAAATTCGCGCATACACAGGAAAAGCGGGTAGTTGGAACAGCAGCTCCTATCAACGAGGTCGCCCCCTCCAATTCCCCCCCCCCCCCGCTCCCCCCTCCCCAGCTTTCCCGAGATCCTGTCTTCCTGTCTGTCTTGTGAGTCTTGTTGGTCAGTTTCTTGTTTTTGGCGGCGGGTGGAGAAGAAAATACGGTGGTCTTTTGTAAGCCAATGGGTTGTGTTACCTTATATGTAATGTATCACCCAATAAAATCAAAGTTATAAAAAAAAAAAAAAAATGTATGCTGTTCCCTAACTTGTAATCTAAAAATTAAGGACAAATTAAAAAAGTTTAAAAATCTATGTTCGGGGGGGGGGGGGGGGAGGGGGAGGGATAGGGGTTGGGGGGGTTGTTGGTGAGGACTTAAGCCTATGATATATTCTTTAAAAAGCAAAGGGTAAAAATGACGGCCACTCTTTCTTTTTTCTATTTGCCCGGTCTTGCAGCAGAGGGCAAACAGCACCAGATTTATTGATTAACATTCCCCATAGAGAGCAACTTTTTTTCTACAACAAATCTGCTGGTATCTTTCTTCCTGGGTACTAAACTGTCACCTGAACAAAAGGTTGCAATTCTAACACTTGCTATTTCCTTTCATATTTGAATAAAATATTGTGAATAGAAACATGTTGAAATAAAAAAAAAATTCTTGTGAAACCAAGCACTACATGAAATGCACTTCTGGCTTGTTAATTATATGCAAATGATACAAAATAGCCGAGCTTAATGCATGTACTCACGGCACAGACATTATTGAATAATTACAACAATTAGTAAATAATGCACACATTTATTCATTAAAAAGTTGGCGTAATCTGGATTTGAATAAAAATTAGTGGTATTTGGTGTGAAAATGAATAAAGTAGAGGTACTCCGGAGTGGCAATAAAATAAATTGTGCTATTCTGTGTCCCCTACAATCACCACACTTCAATCACTCAACCCCTGATGAAGGGACGCAATGTCTTGAAATATTGCTGGTTGTGTGGCAGTAGTCACCCATATGTCGCGTGTCAGCTGTATTGTCAACCTGCCCCGCAAATGTGCTGGTGAACCAAACATAGAGTGTTCACAGCCAAGTGCAGAGCAGGTGGGGATTGCCCATCAGGATTAACACAGTGAGGGTCCCTGCTTCTGAATGGGACTCACGCTGTGTTAATCATATCGGGCTGCATTAGTCTGGAAAGCTGCACAGTGAGAGCAGACAGAATTAGTCCCTGTCTCTGCACAGCTCTTACAGGCAATCACACTGCTTTTATTTTATTTTGATAATCTAGGTTTGAAGCAGGGGGGTCACCGGAGCTGAACTGCATTAATTTCAGCTACAGGGATTCCCTGCTTTTCGAGTTACAGCCCCTGATATGGGGTGCCGGTATCTCTGGCAAGTTTAAATATCCTGGCCACGTGACAGAGGAGAATTAATCTTGCCGGAGATACCGACACCCCATACTGGGGCCTGTTACTCGGGAAGCAGGGGGTCCTCAGAGCGGAAATTCATGCGTTTTAATCTCCGGAGACGCCCTGCTTCAATATTGTGTTATTAAAATAAAACCAGCTTCATCTCCAACATGTAAGGGCCGATGCCCAACCATTTAAACGCCAGTAACCCCTTAACTACCTTACAAAAGGTGTTAAAGATTTTGGGGATATTGCTACTTTAGAAAAATATATTTCTGTTAAGAGAATCCCTAGGGGACTGAGTCTATTTAAAACACCTACTATTGATCCTATTGATTAGACATTAATCAATGAATTGAATAAAAAATTAGATAATTGTTCATTTGAATTAATTAAACTTTTGATTATTCAAAGGAAACAATCATTGGCCAATGTTGAATTTGAAATTAACAGGTAAAAATATAACCCAAATCATCTAATGAGGATTACAAAAAATGTGAAAATATCCTTAACAATAATATTCAAAACATAGAAAAAGAGGTAGTACAGGTTAAATTGAATAAATTTAGGAGAGACAAAGATGACTAGCATAACAAGTGTTATCGAAATTGGAAAGAGAGAGCTCAGTCTACTCAAAGACTGTCTAAAGTAGATAGTGCTCCATACAGAAAATAACCCTTTTTCCTCCAAGAACACAGAGGTACAACTCACTATGTTAACCCTAATGCTAAAAAAACAGACATATAGGGGAAAGCCTAAAGATTTTAAGGTTCAACATAAAAATGAATACAGTAATAGAGATGTAAAAACACATGGAAATAAATATAACGCATATAATCAACTTCAAATAGAGGAGATAAACAAGAAGATAAATCACCAGAATGAAATGAGTGGTCTAGATTTAATACACTTAATAAATTTACACCATTGGAGTATTCTTCTCCTTTTTTAAAGGTCACCAAAAAGATACCCAAAGGGAAGCAAAGTATAGTGGAGAAGAGAACACAAAAGAGTCTCTAGTGAGGAAGAGAGAAAACTCACTAAACGAGGAAGAAGTGAGGGACAAAAAACAAAAATCAAGAAAGATAACAATATAGTTACTAAACAAGAAGGGTTTTTTAACTTGAATAAAAAAAAGTGTTAACTAACGAACAAATACAAGTTTTAAATTAAGGTCTCTCATTTGCTCCGTCAAATAAGATGGGTGCTTTTAACACTTATAAAATACATATATGATGTGGGCAAATATATGACATGGGAATCTTTCTTTGAAGAAATATATTATAAAACAAAAATTACATAATGACAAAATATAGACAGGACACATAAATGTATAAAGGGTAATAGGTGTAATTAGGTAGTATAAAGTGAAAAAAAGTGATCTGCGCTCATAAATTTGTGATTAAGTGCTTATATGCTAGTGCAAATGTGAACCCTTGTAGAATTCTAAATAATATGACCTGTTTTAGGATGAGGTAGATGCTGCTGTAATCATGGGATGGCTCAGCATACAAAAACTAATACAGAAACAAAAAGAAAAATAGCGCAAAAAAACCTCATAGTGTAGTAAATTTAAAAATTATTTATGGCTTAAAGGTGAGTATTGCACTACATCAAAAATGAAAATTAACAGCAGGACATGTTAGGGACATGTTACTACTCGGCGAACTGGAACACGCCGTGACACCTTATGTCTCTCTCCTCCAGTAGTAAGGGCCAGATGAGTGCTTTCTCCACTCCGGTTTGGAGTTCTCACTGCGTAGTGAGGATATGGCCGCCGCTGCTGTAGAGAGGGGGATTCCTCTTGCCGGTTCCGGGTTACTGCATGTGTGTCGGTGACGTCATCAGTTTGCGTCGTCCAGAAGTTCGTGTCGCATCGCGTCTTTAGGCAAAGCAGCCAAGTAAATTGTCCCGAACAATGTCAATGCTGGTATACAGATTATAACCTCAATAGGTAATAGGTTAATCAGCAAGAAGGCGCGTTCCAACCTATTACCTATTGAGGTTATAATCTGTATACCAGCATTGACATTGTTCGGGACAATTTACTTGGCTGCTTTGCCTAAAGACGCGATGCGACACGAACTTCTGGACGACGCAAACTGATGACGTCACCGATATACGTGCAGTAACCCGGAACCGGCAAGAGGAATCCTCCTCTCTACAGCAGTGGCGGCCATATCCTCACTACGCAGTGAGAACTCCAAACCGGAGTGGAGAAAGCACTGATCTGGCCCTTACTACTGGAGGAGAGAGACCTAAGCTGTCACGGCGTGTTCCAGTGTTGCAGTTCGTTGAGTGGTAACATGTCCCTAACATGTCCTGCTGTTAATTTTCATTTTTGATATACGTGCAATACTCTACACTATGAGGGTTTTTTGCGCTGTTTTTCTTTTTGTTTCTGTAACCAAGTAGTGTATCCTTTTTAAATTACATAATATTGTGGACGTTAATTCCACACCCCCTACTAAAACTAGTGACACCAATCACACTCCGTTTAGAAAGAAATCACAGTTTTATCCAAGTTCTTTGAAGTGTGGTTCCCTTATTCTAATCGAGAAACTTGTACAAGATGATTTGGACAAATTATAAAAACAAAATAAAAATATTAAGCAAAACTTAAATAAAAAGCAATATGATGCAATTAATGAATTGAAAAACTATAATTCTATAGTTATCAAATCAGCGCATAAGGTAGGAGGCGTGGTGATCCTGGATAAGGAGAACTATATCGCCGAGTCCCCTGGACTGCTGAATGATACAGAAACTTATATTAGATTATTACAAAATCCTACAGAAGATTACCTGTATGAATTGGAAAACATTTTAACAATAGGTTTAAAAAAACATTTTCTGTGTAAAGAAGAATTTGAATTCATTTTAATCAAAAAACCAACATTGACAATTTTTTATTATTTACCTAAATTACATAAAGACCCTATACATCCCCCTGGTAGACCTATAGTTTCTAGTGTTCATTGTATCACATCTAATCTTTCTGCTTTTATTTATTTTTTCTTGCAAAAATTGGTCAAGAAACTCAGGTCTAATTTACAAGACACCACAAATATTTTAAATGTATTGAATGATATAGTTTGGACTAATCACTATTATTTAGTCACGTGTGATGTTACCTCACTTTACACTGTAATTGAGCATGATCACATTGCACAACTGCATGTTATTTTTTAGAATTAGAAGGCACTTTTACTACAACACATATTGATTATATTATTACATTAATAAAATTCACTTTAACACATAATTTTTTTTGTTTCAATTAAAAAGTTTTTTACAAATTAAAGCCACGGCGATGGGACCCAGGTTTGTGCCGAGTTATGCTAGTCTCCTCATGGGGATGTGGGAAGACCAAAACATCTGATCTCAGCATGAATTTGGTGCAAACCTGGTGCTCTGGACCAGGTATGGGGATGACATTTTTTTTCATTTGGGATGTTGATCACGAGACTTTATTATTATTTTTTGATTATTTTAATCAAAATAATTATAATCTTAAATGCACTTATAATTATAGCACTACTGATCTGGAGTTTCTTGACCTATTAATTTATATTGATGAAGGTCAAATTTGTACTAAAACATTTCACAAACCTGTGAGTTGCCTTAATTACATTGAGGCAGATAGTAATCACCATAAACCCTGTGAAAACATTCCACAAGGAGAGCTAAGAAGAGTAAAAGAAACTGCTCTAGTAACACCATTTATGAACAACAAGCAAAAACTATGTTGTCTAAATTTGAATTAAAAAAACTATAAAAAAGTCACATTGGAACAAGCTTATTTGAAAATCTGCAATATTGATAGAAAAGACCATCTGAAATACAATTCTAATAAATTATCAATTACAAATAATATTGATAATAAATTCAATATCCGTTTTGATGGCCTGGCCTTGTCGATATGGTCAGAAAAGAGCTTACACACCACTTTCTTGCAATGAAAAGTGCTTTATTTCCCTTACCAAGGACGCAGGTTGTAGTTGCACAGAGAATAAAGCAATGAAAGTACATGGCATCAGTCTGCAACAAAAACAATATTCCTCAGTTCCAGGTACACAACAGGGATTTCAGGCTTCCCCTCAGCCAGGCTCTCTGCAACCTCTTTCCTCACAGGTTGAGAGCAAAATGACAACCTGGAAGAAATCTGCTGTCCCTTTTAAACCGCCCCTTTCCAATCAGCTAGCAAAAACACAAATGGTGACAGAGTCACCCAGATACCTGTTGGCACGCACTCATGGTGCAAAAGTACAATTAACAAGGATAAATATCCACTGATTTAACCCAAATCCCACTACCTCAATGAGGGTATAACAACAGTAATAGACAGACGGTCTGTATAAAAACAGAAAATAACAAAACTTTAATGTTGACAAATAGTCACGCCAAAACAAGTGTAGGTATGTACATGTGGATTAAAAGAGGAATAAAAATGATCCCCTGAGGGGGGGGGGGGGGGTGAGGTGGGAAGCTGGTAGTGAAATCAATCAGCTTAATAGCTATATTGTGATTATCTTAGCCTCACTACCAATCAATCCATATACAATGATGGTAAGGTATAGTGGTGCGGTATAGTAAATACTAATATAGCCCTGCTAAGGTATATATACCACAAACTGAATACACATGTAACATATCATTAGCTGCAGCCGCAGCAGAGGTAGGTATGGTAAGGAGTGTGGTGTGTTACAACATACACGCTGTATGTGCAGGCAGTATATAGTGGTGCAATGGTAAACACCTATACACCTAAGGATGCCTCTGTCAAATGACGCCCCAACACTCAACCCCAGAACTGATATCAGAAAGCTGCAGCTGCAGCACCACAATGTCAGCAGTGTCCTGTATACAACCATATCACCGAGCAGAGTGAGAAGATCTCCCGCTACCACCATCCTGAACACCGTCCCGCTCGCAGGCGCCACTACCGTGACGTCACTGCACTCCGACGCCGTTTCGTGACCGCAGACACTTCTTCAGGGGGAGGAGCTACATACCGGTCGCGTCATGCGAGGGATATACCCTACAAAGTGGGTGGGACTAGTACAACAGACCAATCAAAGTAATGGTCTGATACAATTATTGGTGACAAAATATTTAGTGACACAATCTGTCCCTTAGTAGGTAAGTAAATCCAAACAAGTACACATACAAACAAATTTGAAGAGGTATACATATTAAATCAAATTAACTAGCAGTGTGATGTAACTAGAGTGTAAATGGAGACAGGATTCCTAGTGATGATCTATAGCATAACAGAGCAATATATCGTGATTATTGTAGAAATGTACTGACCTACATGACCCGCCCCCCAAGGGGAGGTCAAAGCGGGTCTCTAGTATTAAACTGTACAGCTATATATCCTTAGTCCCAATGGTTAAATTAGTCAGGGTTTGAATAGTGACTGTCATACTTGATAGTCAGATGGATGGAAGGAATGTAGGTGGAAGTTGAAAATCAGTATCGTAGGACTGTACTGACCAACGGATCTCTAAGTTTTAAATTAAACTGTATACCCAATTCCCTCTACCCCAAATAACAACATAATAATAGATAGAGATGGACATAATACATCCTAGTAGAGAAGCCCTCATTCAAATCTGATGGTGCTTTTGTGCTCAGTGTGTGTATCCACCTACATTCATGCTGCAAAAGTTTGCGATCCCAGTCTCCCTTACGGGGACCCCAAGGTACATGTTCGAGTCCCATAAATGATAGGACCCCTGTCTCGCTCCCATGTACATCATATACATGACGCGCTACCGGTGTATCCCGTCTATTGTGTACCGAGCCAAGGTGTTCCAAGACTCCAACTTTGAGGGGCCTGTGTGTCTCACCAACATACTGTTTCTTACACACACATGTGATCAAATGAATAACCCCACTCGTGAGACAGTTGATGAATGTCTTAATGGGAAATGTGTGGGAATTTTTGGAATCTGAAAAGTATTGAGCTTTATTCATAGAAGGGCATGCCTTACAATGACCACAGGGATAGAATCCCTTCGGTTTGGGTCCTAACCAGGTCCTGGTACGTGTGTTCTTAAAATGGCTATGTACCAGGATATCACGGATATTCCTGGTCCGCCTACATACCATATTGGGGGTTGACTTTAAGACCTTCTGTAGGTCTTTGTCTTCTGTCAAAATGTGCCAGTGTCTTGACAGGCTCTGTCGTATCAGTCCCCACTTGTCATTATAGGTACTGATAAATCTAATGACAGTATCCCCCAATGGTTCAGGAGCCCGATGTTGCCCAAGAAGTGTATGTCTAGGTGTTAACAAGGAACTGCGGTATGCCCGTTTTAACACTTTATTGCTGTACCCTCTCTCTATAAAGCGTTCCTTCATGCCCACTGCCTGTAGATGGAATTCAGTAGTAATGGAACAATTACGTCTTAAACATAAAAATTGGCCGGTAGGAATACTGTTGACCATATAGGGGGGGGGGGGGGGTGATGGCTAGTAGCCAAAAGAAGACTGTTAGTAGACAGTTCCGGAAGATGGTACTTTCAAGATTGCCCTCCCTATTTTTGGTAATGGTAATATCAAGGAAGTTAATACTGTGGGCACTTGACTGATAAGTGAGTTTCAAGTTAATATCATTGGTATTTAGTATGTTAATGAACCATGTCAGTAGATCTTCCGTGCCATCCCACAGAAGTAGTATATCATCTATATACCTTATCCAAATCAGCACATGTGCCGTAAACTCAGCATACTCATCCATGAACACCACTGTCTCCTCCCACCATCCCAAATATAAGTTTGCGTAGGTGGGAGCACAGGCGGTGCCCATGGCGGTATCCTGTACCTGATGGTAAATTTTCTCATTAAATAGAAAAAAAATATTCTTGAGGGTAAATTGAAGTAGTTTCATAACAAATGCATTGTGCTGGCTCGAATGTGTATCTTGTGCCCTAAGAAAATGTGAGACGGCCTGTAATCCAACTTCATGCAAGATACTAGTATACAGGCTTTCTACATCAATACCCACCAACAATACATACCTGAATGTCCTCCAATCTCATCAAAACATCAGTGGTGTCTTTAAGATGAGACGGAAGGGATCCCCCAAAGGGTCTCAGGAACTCGTCTAAGTAAGTGCTTATGTTTGATGTTAGATTACCCACTCCAGATACAATGGGTCGCCCCGGTGGGGGATCCTTATTTTTATGCATTTTTGGTAGGTAATAAAATGTAGCTACCGTGGGATTCTTTATTTGCATGAAGTTAAATTCATTCTTAGATATAACTTTATTGTCCAAGCCCTCTTTCATTACTTGTGAGACTGCTTCTGAAAACTGTTTGGTAGGGTCAGTGGCCAAAACCTGATAACAATTCGAATCTGAAAGGAGTCTCAGCCCCTCCTTTACATAAGCCTCTTTATTCAGAAGGACCACATTGCCCCCCTTATCAGAGGGCTTGATAACAATAGAGCTGTCATTTGCCAGATCCATCAAAGCAGTGTGTTCGCTTAATGTAAGGTTATGGCCTCTATTACTATCCTTAATTGACATAATCTCTTGAGTTACTAATTTAGTAAAAACATCAACATTGGAACAAGATGCTATGGGAGGTGTAAAGCTTGATTTTGGTTTAAGGTCAGTAAAGGGCCCTTGACCCAATGGATGTTCATTTGTTTCAATAAGATCTTCCAGTAGTTGTAGTAGGGCATGATCTCTATTATCAAAATCTTCCAATGGGGTATTAATGGTAACTGTTGACGACGTGCGAAAAACTTGTGAAAGCATAACTTCCGTGCAAATAAATTAAGATCTTTGATGCATACAAATTTGTCAAGTCTACCTGTAGGGCCGCCCCTGGATCTCTCATCATTTTTTGGGGTAACATGATGTCCTGAGGATCTGTGTTTTTGGCAGCTGCCAGACAAGAGGCAAACGGTTTTAGAAGAAACCCCTCTACAGAGTTAAACCCCTATGGGTTTTTACTCACACTGGTCCGTGTATTGACTGTAGTTCACTTGATTTCACCTCCCTATTTCCACTATGTGAAGATTTTTCTCTATTTGAGGCCACCATTAATAGTGGATACTATCATAGCAATCTTTGCTGATCATAATATACCTATATACAGTGTTCGACAATTAATGATAACCACACGCCCGTGGCGAGTGGATTTAGGCAGCTGGCGAGCCGTGCTGTGGCTCTATGAATTTCCCTGCTCGCGCCAATTTTTTAAAAATAAATAAATAATTAAATAAATAATCCCCCTCCCTGATTGGGTTAATGCGGGGAAGAGCCCCACCCCTGATCTCCTCCCCCTCCTGATCTCCTCCCCCTGATATCCTCCCCCCCTACCCCCGATCCCTGCTTGCTGCCCGGGGGTGTCCGCCTCTGAAGGGGGTCCGCTTCGCTTCGGTGGGGGGAACGTGCTGCGGCGTGGGGGGAGTGGGCCGCTTCGGGGGGCGTGCTGCGACGTCGGCCGCTTCGGGGGGGGGCACGTGCTGCGGCGTCCACGGCGTCTGCTTTGGGGGGGCGGCCCCTTTCGGGGGGCGGCCCCTTGCAGAGGCCCTCCTGCCGTGCGGTGGGCCCTGCTGCCTTGCGGAGGCCCCCGCTGCGATGTGTGACCCCCCATGCCTTGCAGAGGCCCTCCTGCCGTGCGGAGGGCCCTGCTGCCTTGCGGAGGCCCCCGCTGCGATGTATGACCCCCCCTGCCGTGTGGAGGCCCCTCTGCTGCCACGTGCCACCCAGTGAGTGTGTGAGTGACAGACTGAGTGACTGTGTGTGTGTGTGTGTGTCTGTGAGTGTCTGTGTCTGTGAGTGTCTGTGTCTGTGAGTGTCTGTGTCTGTCTGTGTCTGAGTGTGTGTGTCTGTGAGTGTGTGTGTCTGTATGTGAGTGTGTCTGTGTGTCTGTGAGTGTGTGTGTCTGTGAGTGTGTATGTGTCTGTGAGTGAGTGTGTCTGTGAGTGAGTGTGTGTCTGAGTGTGTGTCTGAGTGTGTCTGTGAGTGAGTGTGTGTCTGAGTGTGCCTGTATGACCCCCCCTGCCGTGTGGAGGCCCCTCTGCTGCCACGTGCCACCCAGTGAGTGTGTGAGTGACAGACTGAGTAACTGTGTGTGTGTGTGTGTGTGTGTGTCTGTGAGTGTCTGTGTCTGTGAGTGTCTGTGTCTGTCTGTGTCTGAGTGAGTGTGTCTGTGAGTGTGTGTGTCTGTGTGTGAGTGTGTCTGTGTGTCTGTGAGTGTGTGTGAGTGTGTATGTGTCTGTGAGTGAGTGTGTCTCTGAGTGTGTGTCTGAGTGTGTCTGTGAGTGAGTGTGTGTCTGAGTGTGCCTCTGAGTGTGCCTCTGAGTGTGTGTCTGAGAGTGAGTGTGTCTCTGATTGTGTGTCTGAGAGTGAGTGTGTCTCTGAGTGTGTCTCTGAGTGAGTGTGTCTCTGAGTGAGTGTGTCTGTGAGTGTGTGTTATACAATCAATGCAGACAATTACATCAGCGCTATGGTGACCAATCTTTACATGATTATTCCAATTAGGATTTCTATATTACACATATAACATACTTTGATTCATGATGAAACATCATTCTCATAGGTGTTAATATTTATATAGTGTTATCCATCTACAGGAAAATTATATCTATTCAGCACTTAGAATATATATATGAAGTGTCAAGTTTAATAGTATTTTGATTTATAATTAGCAATTTAAATTTTATAAATGAAGGTAGGCTGATTTCTTTTAAAATTTTCATTGAGACTTATATTTGTCTCTATGTATAGAATAGAGGCTGCATCACAAAAAAAAGGGGGGGGGGTTGTTTTTGTTCAAGAGTAAATGTATTAAGTCAGCAGTTGACAATGGGCATTTTTAGTTTATTTTAATGTTATTGAATGATTCATGTTGCTGCTGTTATATTGCAACCTGATTTACTATGACCCAATTTATATTGATTCTTATCTTAATGTCAGTATTAGTTTCATTATTATTTCATCTAGCTAAACTAATTAGAATCTGCTTCTGTGTGAATAATCCTAGATGACAATACAGATGCTTCTGGGATAAATAAATTCGTATCTGGTGTTATAGTTAATTGGTTCTAATGCTAGCTGACACTAGGGGAAACTTCAAGTAGATATTACTTATAAGGTAATTAAGTTCTTAGTACTCATTATAAATTTTAGTGTTTTAGTGTATATAAGTGACTACAAATTTGGGTGGAGAATGACATTTCATTTACATTATAATATACATATTTATACAATTTATATATTTTTTTTACATTTTTAAACATATGTTCTCAATGCATGTTTTTAACACAAACGCAACATACAACAGGACATGTATAATCTACTCTAAAGATCTATAATTATAGAGACTCATACACATTCCAACAAGTTTATACATTATGTCATATCAAAAGGTGTTATACAATCTCTGACTATCAGTGCCAATACACATAGTGTGATGTCACTATCTGAAAACACACGCAGATAGGATATATTGAGCCTAGAGGAGAGGAAAAAAGGAGAGGCATAAAAAGGATGGGAGAGGAGATTACATTCAGTTAGATATTCAGACTAGGAAGGGTGTCAGGTCTATTTCTGCATTCAGGCCCCTTGGTGTCATAGTTTTTAGGCGGTGGATCCAAAACGCTTCCCTTCTCAATAGTTCCAAACCTCTATCGCCACCCCTCCAATGTGGCAGAACATGCTCTATAGCTTGATAATGCAGGCCTGTCGGTTCACCAGCATGGAAGTCAGAAAAATGTTTTGGAATACTATGATTCTGCAGCTTCCTGTGAATCCCACTAATATGTTCCAATATTCTTGTTCGTACAGGCCTTATGATCTTTCCAACATATTGTAACCTGCAGGAACATTCCAAGAGATAAACCACATGGTCTGTCCTGCAGGTTATGAAGCTTGATATTTGGAAGCTTTCGCCTGTAACGTTTGATACAAATTGGTTTTGGTTAGGTGATTTAAACCGACAGGCTGTGCATGTCTTGCATCCATAAAACCCCTTTGTATGTAGCCAACTATTATCTATACAGTTTTTCTTACTTCTCAGAGCACTTGGTGCAAGTTGATCTTTGAGATTCTTGGCTTTTTTTATAGACTATACTAGGTCTATTAGGGATAACTGGGCCTAAGACAGGGTCATTTTTTAATATATCCCAATGTTTAAATAGGATTTTTTTGATCGCATTTGCCTCCCTATTGTAACCCGTAAGGAAGGCATATTCAAAGTTCCTGTTCTCCTTTTTTGTCTTATCTTTTACTTTCAATAGGTCAGATCTATTCATGTTCCTAACTTTTTCCCTAGCACTATTTAATAGTTCCTCATTGTAATTCCTCTCCAGAAATTTGCTCTGGATCCTATCTGACTGTGTTTCGCACTCTTCTACATCGGTGCAATTCCTTTTAATGCGTATCAGCTGACTGATTGGAACGTTGTCCATCCAATTGGATAGATGGCAACTATCTCTCCTGATGTAGTTGTTTTTATCAGTGTCTTTGAAATGTGTTCTTGTCTTTAACATCTTATTTTCAACATAGATGTTTAAATCTAGATAGTTCACCGCTGTGTTGCTCCACTCATTGGTGAAAGAAAGATTACATGTGTTTACATTCATATTGTCCAAAAATGTAATGAGTTTGTCTTCTCCCCCACTCCAAATAATAAAAATATCATCTATGTAACGGCGATAGGTGACAAGATCCGCGCCCAGCTCGTTATCACTCCAGATGTTGTCTTTTTCCCAATCTGCTACAAATAGGTTTGCGTAGCTGGGCGCAAATCTCGTCCCCATCGCCGTTCCACATTTTTGCAAATAAAAAGTGTCACCAAACCAAAAACAATTGTGATGTAATATAAACTTAATGCTATCTATAATAAAATTAACTTGTGATTCTAATAAAGTATCATCTCCCTGGAGGAACCCTTTCGTGGCAGCACATCCCTATCTATATACATTGAGAGGTTTGCAGTTAGCGAGTCAATCCCCGAGACAATTGGTCTGCCCGGGGGATTGACTACGCTCTTGTGTATCTTGTCACCTATCGCCGTTACATAGATGATATTTTTATTATTTGGAGTGGGGGAGAAGACAAACTCATTACATTTTTGGACAATATGAATGTAAACACATGTAATCTTTCTTTCACCAATGAGTGGAGCAACACAGCGGTGAACTATCTAGATTTAAACATCTATGTTGAAAATAAGATGTTAAAGACAAGAACACATTTCAAAGACACTGATAAAAACAACTACATCAGGAGAGATAGTTGCCATCTATCCAATTGGATGGACAACGTTCCAATCAGTCAGCTGATACGCATTAAAAGGAATTGCACCGATGTAGAAGAGTGCGAAACACAGTCAGATAGGATCCAGAGCAAATTTCTGGAGAGGAATTACAATGAGGAACTATTAAATAGTGCTAGGGAAAAAGTTAGGAACATGAATAGATCTGACCTATTGAAAGTAAAAGATAAGACAAAAAAGGAGAACAGGAACTTTGAATATGCCTTCCTTACGGGTTACAATAGGGAGGCAAATGCGATCAAAAAAATCCTATTTAAACATTGGGATATATTAAAAAATGACCCTGTCTTAGGCCCAGTTATCCATAATAGACCTAGTATAGTCTATAAAAAAGCCAAGAATCTCAAAGATCAACTTGCACCAAGTGCTCTGAGAAGTAAGAAAAACTGTATAGATAATAGTTGGCTACATACAAAGGGGTTTTATGGATGCAAGACATGCACAGCCTGTCGGTTTAAATCACCTAACCAAAACCAATTTGTATCAAACGTTACAGGCGAAAGCTTCCAAATATCAAGCTTCATAACCTGCAGGACAGACCATGTGGTTTATCTCTTGGAATGTTCCTGCAGGTTACAATATGTTGGAAAGACCATAAGGCCTGTACGAACAAGAATATTGGAACATATTAGTGGGATTCACAGGAAGCTGCAGAATCATAGTATTCCAAAACATTTTTCTGACTTCCATGCTGGTGAACCGACAGGCCTGCATTATCAAGCTATAGAGCATGTTCTGCCACATTGGAGGGGTGGCGATAGAGGTTTGGAACTATTGAGAAGGGAAGCGTTTTGGATCCACCGCCTAAAAACTATGACACCATGGGGCCTGAATGCAGAAATAGACCTGACACCCTTCCTAGTCTGAATATCTAACTGAATGTAATCTCCTCTCCCATCCTTTTTATGCCTCTCCTTTTTTCCTCTCCTCTAGGCTCAATATATCCTATCTGCGTGTGTTTTCAGATAGTGACATCACACTATGTGTATTGGCACTGATAGTCAGAGATTGTATAACACCTTTTGATATGACATAATGTATAAACTTGTTGGAATGTGTATGAGTCTCTATAATTATAGATCTTTAGAGTAGATTATACATGTCCTGTTGTATGTTGCGTTTGTGTTAAAAACATGCATTGAGAACATATGTTTAAAAATGTAAAAAAAATATATAAATTGTATAAATATGTATATTATAATGTAAATGAAATGTCATTCTCCACCCAAATTTGTAGTCACTTATATACACTAAAACACTAAAATTTATAATGAGTACTAAGAACTTAATTACCTTATAAGTAATATCTACTTGAAGTGTCCCCTAGTGTCAGCTAGCATTAGAACCAATTAACTATAACACCAGATACGAATTTATTTATCCCAGAAGCATCTGTATTGTCATCTAGGATTATTCACACAGAAGCAGATTCTAAGTAGTTTAGCTAGATGAAATAATAATGAAACTAATACTGACATTAAGATAAGAATCAATATAAATTGGGTCATAGTAAATCAGGTTGCAATATAACAGCAGCAACATGAATCATTCAATAACATTAAAATAAACTAAAAATGCCCATTGTCAACTGCTGACTTAATACATTTACTCTTGAACAAAAACAAATCCCCCCCCCTTTTTTTTGTGATGCAGCCTCTATTCTATACATAGAGACAAATATAAGTCTCAATGAAAATTTTAAAAGAAATCAGCCTACCTTCATTTATAAAATTTAAATTGCTAATTATAAATCAAAATACTATTAAACTGCACTTGACACTTCATATATATATTCTAAGTGCTGAATAGATATAATTTTCCTGTAGATGGATAACACTATATAAATATTAACACCTATGAGAATGATGTTTCATCATGAATCAAAGTATGTTATATGTGTAATATAGAAATCCTAATTGGAATAATCATGTAAAGATTGGTCACCATAGCGCTGATGTAATTGTCTGCATTGATTGTATAATAAGACCAGAGAGGGTATATAAGGATATTTATTAACCCCACAACTCACACACTCCTGACGAAGCCATTGACAGCTTGCTGAGCTGGGCGAAACGCGTAGAGTGGTGTTTTGGTCTAGTGAGGGATCCGTAGCTGTACCTTCCACTGAGCAGTGACGTCACACGCACCGGAGGAGAAACGGAGCTGAGTGTTCCAGGCTGCAGACGGCTGATATCCAGAGCCAGAGAGGAGGCGGTGAGATCGGACAAAACCCCCTAGAATCACTGTGATTGTGATAAATGCATTTTTAATTCTGGCACATTGTAAGTGCACATTTTATATGCTTATATTCATTTTATAAAGTTTTTGGAAAGACAGATCGCGCTATGTAGCTTTGTTTCCTCCCATATGTACACCATGGTTACCCTGACGAGATAAGCCTGGAGGGATATCCACAATACACAGCTACTACCTGGGGTGGCAGCCCAATCTGCCAACTGCATACTTACCACTTACATCTTGTGAGTAGATAGACCGACAGAGCCAAGATATTGTCATTATATTTTCATCATAGTCTCAACGTCTGCACTTAAATTTGCACTGTTTTCTGTTTTTTATTTCCCTATATTTTGCTCCTCCTGGATTGTTTGCAATACATCTTTCTACTTGGAACCCTGGAAACAGGTTCTACCAGAGGGTTTGAGCAGGGTTTATTATTTGAGCACCTATATTAATTTATATTACACTTGCACGTATCACTATTGTATGTATTTAAGTTGTTAGCGCCTTATATTCACTTATTCACAATATGCCCGCTATATCAGCCTCTATCTTCTCCATCCGTCGATCCATCCGTTGTTCCATTTGTAGCATCCGTTGCTCCACATTTAACATGGTCTCCAGAAGCACATCTATCTTTGCTAGCACAATAGAATTCCCGGGGAGATCCACACTTATCCCATTCAGCATCCGCTCTAACGAGCTGCTCCTTGTGCATGGCGTGTGGACATCTGGGGGGATGGGTGCAACGGAGGATGAGATGGGGGTTCCATGGAGAGAAGCAGCATCAATGGAGAGTGGAGGAGGTGACCTGTGGATACCCACTAGAGGAGAAGCGGCAGCGTCGTCGAAGAGGGATGGAGAAGGTGACCTTTGGATTTCCGGGCGAGAAGCAGAGTCGTCTAAGTGCAAAGGAGACAGTGACCCGTGGATTTCAGAGGCGGCAGCGTCGTCAGATGGAACTGGAGAAGATGGGGGGGGGAGAAGACGGGCTGAAGTTTTCCGGGACAGCTACAGCAGAGTTGTCGAAGCATATGGGAGTAAGTGGTCTGCGGATTCGATGGGTTGGCTGCCATTCGTTCTGCATCGAGAGTACATCACCGTATATCTTCTTCACATAATGAGGCTTACGTCTATGAAAACCCTTAGCCTTTGGGGTCAGCAGAAGGTTTTCTTTATTGGCCTTAGCCTGTCGGTTTGCTCTTGGCGTGGAAACAGCAACCGCCTTTCGCTTTTTCAGCATGACAGGCACGGCAGAGATGAGTGGGTTCTTGCATCCATAGAAACGGGGCTGCTCCATGGAAGCAGGTGGCACAATGCAGTATCTGGACAAGGTCAAGTTCAGATAAAGATCATCGAGTGGTGGGCTATGCAAAGTGTGTGATCTTTTATGCATGGCTACCAGGTACAGGTGTTGAAAGTGTGCGTACAGTACTCTAATGTGAGTCATTACCGTATAAATACACCATCCATTTTGTGGATTCACTGCACATTGAATACACATCGACTAAACATCGAATATACATTCTTGTGTTTGTATTTCTTTCTACTCGCAGCAATGCCTGTTAAAAAGATTTCAAAGGATCTCAGCATGCGAATTAAGGACATGTACACGAGCGGACACCGAATTGCTGCTATCCAATGCTGGTTAGCTTCTTGTGGCCTCGTTGTACCATCAAACACCGTGGGCTATCATGCATACGGAAAAAACAGAGACCGGAAAAAGGCACCAAGGGTAACTAACACGTAAGTATATTTAAAAAACTTAACAAAAAAAAAATATAGAAAACTGTACTGTACATCTATAGTACAGTTCTGTATCTACTGTAATACTGTTGTTATTTCTGTTGATTTATATTACAACATAGTTTGTCTATTTATATTTATAGTACAGCAGTTTACTGTACATATTTTGTATATTTCAATTTAACTTACAACAGTATATATAGGATGTATATTTATATTTATATTACAACAGTATATTTATAGTGTATATTTATAGTACAACAGTATATATATTTTGTCTATTTATATTTATAGTACAGCAGTATACATATTTTGTATATTTCAATTTATCTTACAACGGTATATATAGGATGTGTATTTATATTTATATTACAACAGTATATTTATAGTGTATATTTATATTTATAGTACAACAGTATATATATTTTGTCTATTTATATTTATAGTACAGCAGTATACATATTTTGTATATTTCAATTTATCTTACAATGGTATATATAGGATGTATATTTATATTTATATTACAACAGTATATTTATAGTGTATATTTATATTTATAGTACAACAGTATATATATTTTGTCTATTTATATTTATAGTAAAGCAGTATACATATTTTGTATATTTCAATTTATCTTACAACGGTATATATAGGATGTATATTTATATTTATATTACAACAGTATATTTATTGTGTATATTTATATTTATAGTACAGCAGTCTATATTTTTTGTATATTTCAATTTATTTAATATTACAACATTATATTTACAGTATATACATTTTATATTGCTGCATATTAATAAAACAATATATTTTCTTTACATTGTAGGGAGACAACTCTTCTGGTGGACAAAATAAGTGAGGAGAATGATGAGAGGAGTGCATTAAGGGTTAAAAACACTCTGCAGGAAAAGCACAATCTGACTGTATCCGAGAGCAGCATAAAGAAGATGAGACGCAGCATTGGATGGAAATATGGACGTGTGAGGTTAGTACTGGACAGTACAGGAGGTAAAAGTGTTGTTTAGCAAACTGTACTGCACTGTGCCGCTAAAAGTTTTTATTCCTTGTCATTACAGAGCGTACCCCATGATACGGGACGCAAACAAAATCAAGAGAGTGCTCCAGGCCCAGGCATGGATCGACAGTGGGGAGACTTTCCAGGATTGCATCTTCACTGATTAGTCTACTGTGTCACTGGAGAGATTTGCAAGTTTTGCATTCCACAAAAAAGGCCGCATATCTTTGAAGCCGCGGCCAAAACACCCTGTGAAGCTGCATGTGTGGGGTGCCATCTCTAGGCGTGGACCGGAGATGCATTGTCATCTTTGAAGGAAAAATTAATCAAATATAATGTCGCCTAATGCACTGTACTTGACTAGTGTTGCCTTACCGTATGCACTGTACTGTACTATTGTGCAGTTTTTTGAGCACTTTTCTTTTCTTGCTATAGGAATCATGAATAAAGCTTTCTTCCAAGACAACATTGTGCCCGAGATAGTGCAATACATCACACGCGAGTTCCCCGATGGTCACCGCTTCTACCAGGACAACGATCCCAAGCACACCGCGTCAACGGCGCATATCCTTGAGCGCGGCATCAACTGGGTGAAGACGCCAGCGGAGTAAGTGCAGTAGACCGTGTCCCATTTTTGTTCCCCACTGTTTTTAGCTCTTAAACCAATTATCCTTTCTTTCCAATGACAGGTCGCCAGACTTCAATCCGATCGAAATGGTCTGGCATCAGCTGAAGGACCATATCCGGAAAGTGGCGAAACCCTCCAAAAAGGACGAGTTGGCGAATGGCATAATGAGTTTTTGGAACGATGTACTCACCGTGGAACGCTGCAATAAATATATAGACCATATTGCCACTGTGTTGCCCATTGTCATCGCGCGTAATGGGCAAGCATCAGGAAAGTAGTACTGTGCTGTAGTATTGTAAGTACAGTATGATACAGGTAAGTATGGCACAGAATTTTTCTTTCTAGATAGTAAGAGTATACACTACAGTAGTTAGTTTATTCTTTACAGAGAGAGCAGCACCAGCCATCAGGTTCAAGTACAGTACATAGAATTTAACCGTAGTCAGAGTATACAGAGTGTTACAGTATACAGTAAACTAGTTTGACAGTACTACAGTAACTGCGTACTAACTGCTCCATTTTTTTATTTCCAGAGAGGAAGCTGCACCAACCACCTACAGTAGTTCTGCCATAATATAGTACAGTACGCACATACAGTACAGTACAGTAACTGCACTAATTTTTTGTTTTCTTGTCGTTTCAGGAAAAAGGGTGGCCTGGGGGGGGGTGGGGTGTTGCGTCCAGTCTAATCTGCTTGTACTGTACAGTCAAATGTACAGTATATAAACAGCAGTAATGATGTACACAAAACCTCTCCTCTCTCAATGAACTACTGTACTGCAGACAGAATGAGGAAAAGATAAAGACGAAAAAAAAAATATTACTACAGTATACAGTATATAGTACACAGTATATATTATACAGTACATTACAGTACTATATATAGTATTAAATAATATTCTTATAAATGTGCATTACTCATGTTTCCCCATGTTTTACAAACGTTTTCCAAATGGTTATCCAATTTCAATCTGCCAAAAGAACTTAATAAAGACTGCATTACTGTATGTATTATTCCTGATCGTTATTTTTATATTTGTATTTTTTGGTTCCTGATAAAATAAAATAAATATTTATTCACTTTCCTGCACATCAGATTACATTTCCAATTCGAGAGGGGATTATCCAAAGCATTACCGTTTAAACAACAGGCCTCTAAGGGTTGGGGGAGGGGGATGGTGTGATTAGACGCAGGCATACTGAGTGTTTGTAGCTCGGCTATGGGCGGATTAAGAACACAATGGCAATTTGCAGAAGATCAACGACCCAGTGGAGAGAGGGGGATGGTAGGCTAGGGTGACTCAGCCGATTGACGCTTGGCTAGGGAGGGATTAAAAACTCTGGAGGTGTGTGGCTGAAATAGTTAACAGCAGTGTCATTTCAAAAGGCAGTTCACCATAATAATTTGATGAATAAACCCCCAAACACAACCCCCAAATACAGTACATAAAAAGCAAGTCACTTTACCTCCCTTTGCCCCATGCACCAAAAATGTTTTGTGGCAGAAGAATTTAATAAAGGCTGCAGAATGTATTATTGTGTGTTGATGGTTAGAATTGCTGTGCACTGTAAATGTTTCAACATTGTACAGTATTTGTAAATAAATGTTTTTGTACTGACTCCACCAATAAAAGAACATGTTGAATTGCCTCACATTGTTTCCATTTGCTCCTTTGACAGTGTAACAAATGTAGAGGCTTGCTGCACTGTTTTTTTACTGCCTGGTCGCGCAATTGGCGTAGGAACTAGGGCAATTGGCGTGGGAACTAGGTCAATTGGCGTGGGAACTTCTGTTCTAGGGCACCTAGAGATAAAATTCATTTTGTCCCTAGATGTTAGGAACCCCCTCACTTCACCCCAACAGGGTCCGAGCAGTACTGGCGGCGAGAAAGGGTCACGCCGGCGAGGAGGGTCCTACCATTGAGCGTAATGGCGGAGAAAGCTTTGAACCAGCTAAGTCAGAATGAGCAGAAACCTGGGACCCATAACTCCGGTTCTGTTCGACCTAGAGGGCTCAGATTCGGTCACCACGTAGTCCTAGTTGCGGCAGGATTGCATGGCAAATTGCGACCCTCTCGTGGCAACAGAATGGAGTCAGGGTGATGTTAAAGTTCAGGTTTCTGCCATTGACTTGCATGGCAGAAAAAAAGCCACTTTGGTAATGTGCTTTTAAACTGCCTTTTGGTACCTTCGGTTCCGGGGGTCGTGCAAGGCTGATATTTTGCCACTGTGGCAAGGGTCATTCCGCATGAGGACCAGGCAAATTTCAACCCGCTCAGACACACAGAACGGGTTATTTAAAATAATTTTTATATATTTATATATGTTTATTTTAATGATATTAAAGAATGTACTGTATTGTATTTAAAACATGTGACTGTAAACCATACTGACTGACAAATGTTTTCACACCCTGATGCAATATCAGTGTACTCTCAATTCTCACTGTGCTGTGCACATCAGATTTACATTTCCAATTCGAGAGGGGATTTTCCATAGCATTACCGTTCAAACAACAGGCCTCAAAGGGTTGAGGGAGGGGGATGGTGTGATTAGACGCAGGCATACTGAGTGTTTGTAGCTCGGCTATGGGCGGATTAAGAACACAATGGCAATATGCAGAAGATCAACGACCCAGTGGAGAGAGGGGGATGGTAGCTAGGGTGACTCAGCCGATTGACGCTTGGCTAGGGAGGGATTAAAAACTCTGGAGGTGTGTGGCTGAAATAGTTAACAGCAGTGTCATTTCAAAAGGCAGTTCACCATAATAATTTGATGAATAAACCCCCAAAGACAACCCCCAAATACAGTGCATAAAAAGCAAGTCACTTTAACTCCCTTTGCCCCATGCACCAAAAATGTTTTGTGGCAGAAGAATTTAATAAAGGCTGCAGAATGTATTATTGTGTGTTGATGGTTAGAATTGCTGTGCACTTTAAATGTTTCAACATTGTACAGTATTTGTAAATAAATGTTTTTGTACTGACTCCACCAATAAAAGAACATGTTGAATTGCCTCACATTGTTTCCATTTGCACCTTTGACAGTGTAACAAATGTAGAGGCTTGCTGCACTGTTTTTTTACTGCCTGGTCGCGCAATTGGCATAGGAACTAGGGCAACTGGCGTGGGAACTAGGTCAATTGGCGTGGGAACTTCTGTTCTAGGGCACCTAGAGATAAAATTCTGTCCCTAGATGTTAGGAACCCCCTCACTTCACCCCAACAGGGTCCGAGCAGTACTGGCGGTGAGAAAGGGTCACGCCAGCGAGGAGGGTCCTACCATTGCGCGTAATGGCGGAGAAAGCTTTGAAGCGGCTAAGTCAGAATGAGCAGAAACCTGGAACCCATAACTCCGGTTCTGTTCGACCTAGAGGGCTCAGATTCGGTCATCATGTAGTCCTAGTTGCGGCAGGATTGCATGGCAAATTGCGACCCTCTCGTCGCAACAGAATGGAGTCAGGGTGATGTTAAAGTTCAGGTTTCTGCCATTGACTTGCATGGCAGAAAAAAAGCCACTTTGGTAATGTGCTTTTAAACTGTCTTTTGGTACCTCCGGTTCCGGGGATCGTGCAAGGCTGATATTTTGACACTGTGGCAAGGGTCCTTCCGCATGAGGACGAGGCAAATTTCAACCCGCTCAGACCCACAGAACGGGTTATTTTATATTATATTCGCGCAATTGGCGTGGGAACTACTTAGGGCCTCGGTCAAGTTCACTGCCAATTGGCGTGGGAAATTCTGTTCTAGGGCACCTAGAAATAAAATTTATTGTGCCCCCAGATGTTAGGAACAACCTCACTTCACCCCAACATGGTCCGAGCATGTACAGTACTGTACTTTAAAATAAATTAAATATGCAATTTTACTATTACTGCGCGCGCACGCACAGACTGTGTTGAACCGCGAAGGTATTAGACTTCGAAGACAACAGCTCGCAAACGCCCCCATGTGTTTTTTACATGGCATTGCAGTATTGCAGACAGCGGGAATAAAATGTTTAAATCACAGCCGCGAAAATTACGCAAAACATCCCGGGCGAAAACGATACAAAACCGCACATCACCGGGATATTCCGAAATTCGCGGAGCTAGCCGAGTTCGAATAAAGTTGGTCGCCACTGTATACGATATCAAAAGGGGATTTGAGCTCCATAATGTGTCACTCCACTTTAAAACAAAACATGCACAAAGTCCAGCAGGACTGAAATGCCATGCCATCGAATGTCCCACATTCTGTAAGCAAGGAGGAGACAAATTAAATCTTATCTCCAAAAGAGAATCCATTTGGATTTTTGAATTAAAACCGCTTAGTTCACAGGGGTTAAACATCGAATTTGACCTATCAGCCTTCCTAAAATATTATTCCTAAAATAATATTCCTAAAGTAACATCACATTATATAAAATAAACATCCCAAATGAACAATGGATTTGTCTGCCGACAAGTGTTGCAAGTATTACACTTCTGATTCATTGTTCACCATTTGTTGTTGTTGTAGCCTGTTTAATATATATTTTTATAAGTTCACTTGTTTATTTTTCTTTTGATAAGTTGACCTATTTTAATACCAATGTTTATCATTTATAAATGCAATATTGTAATTGATGATTATTATTAACACCAATATTAAATTCACCACTTTAATAGTTAAACTTATTGCACAATAATATATTGTAATCTCTCTCCTAGGGATATAATGTCTCTTCAAATTCTGTAAGGTATCATGTTATTAGTAACAATATATGTTTAATACAATGATATATCATGTTGTTTTCTCTGTATATTCAAGCATTAGATTGCTTTCAATTGATTTTGTTGTATATGTGGAAGCAAATTGCTTTATAATGCTGTCTAAGATGCTTAAGCACGGTTGCTCTATATTTCACTTGATAAGTGTTATTAACCACGAAGAGGGTTTTCATTCCCCCTGATTAAATATGAACCGTGATTGAGGCATTTATGTTCCAGCATTGATCGCAATTGTATTTAAATTAGTTTCCATTTGCTATTACCAACTTTCAAGTTCTATCAAAGGATTTTAAAAAATACTGGGTGTCTACCGAAGTATTCAAGTGTAAACAAGTGTTGTTAATCATTGTAATTGGACAATCTGGGGTATAAATAGAAGCACAGACCCATGCAGCATCTATCCCTGACGAAGAGACCCACTATTAGGAGTTTCGAAACGCGTTGGAGGTTTTTTGGCATCGCAGGGACACCGTAGCAGTGAGATACAGGAGGTGACGTCAGCGGAGGAGCCGATCGACCAGACTCTGGCAGCAGCTGACTCCGAGAATTGAAGGCGATTTTCCCTCAGCGTCTGGCTTAATTCACCCCACGGCGAGCGGTATACCTGCGAGAAAGACCTTAAAACAAATGTACATGTCCTAGTCACCTTTGGTGAGTAGGATTTCAATTTTTATCAAGGCGGAGCAAGTTCTTTCTTCACAGTGCAGCAGCACAAGAAAGTTTTTTATAATGATATATTGATATAATGTTTGTTATTTTATTATGTTTTGTTTAATTGTTTTATATTAAATTGCTCTATTTAATTTATCCATTTTGTCCCTGGGTAATGCACTATTGCAGTGTTTTTGGCATGTTTTGTCTTCTTTTCTTGAGGTAATTGTCTAAGAAAAGAACTCTATCCACGACCACATCCATATCCTTGCCTCAGCACCGGACCAACAACCACTATTACCACTTTTGCAACCAACAACCACTATTATGATGCCTTTTAGGATCTGTCATCATGGAGTGTATCTCTCAAGCATACAGCATCCTCTTGTATACACAGCCACTATTTGGTGAATTTAAAACTGTTTCACCACAAAGTGTAGATAAATCACCTACAGTAAGACCAAAAAAATCAGTTATTGACATTCAAGCACTCTCTCAGTGAATATATACTGTATTCACATCCCAGTGTTAGTAGAGATGACTTAGGGCCTCATACAGTAAGCGCCGAAAAGCCTTTTTTCGCCATTTTCTCGCCAAAAATGCCTCTCCGATTCAATAAGCGCCGATAAGATGCCGAAAACACGAAAAAATCGGCATCTTTGTTTGCCGAAAAAAACTTATCGGCAGCCGCTTGCCGATAAACCACTTTTCGTCACTCATCGCCACTTTTTGAAACCCGCTCAATTCTAGTAGCCCCGATCTGCTTTTCGCTGCTGATTGCCTCTCTAGAATTGAGATTTTCACGGCAATCCGCCCCGCCAACTAAAGTTGGCAAGTTGGTGGTGGAGAAGCATCGGCAAGGGCGACACTTAGAAAAAATCAGGCCTTTTTCCTGCCTGGGATTGATGCCGGGGGTCTCCGGAGCTGATACCCATTAATACCAGCACCGGAGCCCCCCGGCATGCATCTGAGGCAGGAAAAATGCATTTAAAGCCCACTTCATTACCTTAGCAGCTAACCGCTAATGAAGGGGCTAAGCACCCATGCCAGGTTTATTGTGGGTAGCGGGATGGGTGAAGGGGGTATTTGGCCCTTGGTGGCTGTTTAGGGCTTGCGGGGGGGTTGCGGGTGGACTTAACCCCTTTATTACCTTAGCGGTTAATACCGTCATGAAGGGGTTAACCCCTCCCGCTAACCACCCGCAAGCCCTAAACACCCACCGTTGTGGCTAATACCCACTTCACCCTCCCCCGCTACCCACAATAAAAAAAATACACACTACAGCCACACAATAAATAAATATATATATATCAGGTATTACCAGATATTCATCCGGAAAGGAGAGTCAGCACACAGCCAAGTAGTGAAACAACTGTATTTTTAGTAGAAAAAATCAATGGCACTTCATCCAACGTTTTGGTCAGCTACATGTGACCTTCCTCAGGGATGTGCAAAGAAAGAGTGCCAGTGAACATACATATATACCCAAACCAATCATCATAATTGAACTCACCCTTGCAGGACCCAAAAGACCGCGAAGGCAGACGTGTGGAGACAGTGACACGCAATCAGAGCTGTGGAACGCACCGCCATCTTGGAACACTATCTAGCCTGTCTTGAGTAGGCTCGGTTGCAGCCACCTCTTGTCTAACGCGACCGCGAGTGACGTCGCTGCGCATCTTGTATAGTGGTGATACAAAAACTCCCTCAATAGTAAAGTGTCCGCACATGTGCGGCAGTGCTGAGCCCTAGAATCCAAGAGCGCAACAGAGAACTGAATGCCCAGTTGTTGTAAACACAGCAAAGACATGGGTCCTGTTTGCACTGGATATTATAGGCGTCTGCATAGTTAACCCCTCCCGCTACCCACCCGCAAGCCCTAAACACCCACTGTTGTGGCTAATACCCACTTCACCCACCCCCGCTACCCACAACAACAAAAAATACACACTACAGCCACACAATAAAGAAATATATATATATATATACATATATATATATATACATCTCAAACCCGTTATAGCGCGGTCCTCGGGGGCCACCCGATCTAACCACCCTATTACCGGGGTCGAGCTAATTTTAAAAAAAATGGCCACCGCGCACCCGATCGGGAGGATGGAGGGAAGAGGTGGCCGGCAGCCCTACATGTCCCCCAGCAGCCACTGTAACTTTCCCTAGCAGCCTCACTTCCCCCAGTAGTCCACTCCGATCCCCCCCCACCAGCCACGCTCCGATCAACCCCCCCTGCCAGCCCCGCTCCAAGCAACACCCCCAGCCAGCCCCGCTCCAAGCAACACCCCCAGCCAGCTCCGCTCCGACCCATCAGCTCCGCTCCCCACCAGTTCCGCTCCGACACCCCCCTCCCGATGCCAGCTCTGCTCCGATCTCAGCAGCCGACATCAAAGCTAGGGAGGGGGACTGGGAGGGTGTGTGTGTTGTGAGTGTGATGTGTGCAGTGAGCTGTGTGTGCAGTGTGCAGTGTTCTGTGAGTGTATGCAGTGTGCTGTGAGTGTATGCAGTGTGCTGTGAGTGTGTGCTGTAAGTGTACAGTATGCAGTGTGCAGTGAATGTATGCAGTGTGCTGTGAGTGTGTGCAGTGTGCTGTGAGTGTGCAGTGAGTGTGTGCAGTGTGTGCTGGTGCTGTGAGTGTGAGTGTGAGTGTGTGCAGCGTGCAGTGTTCCAAAAAATAAATATTTTTTTTTTTAAATTTGGGGTCCATGCTCAAACCACATTATAAGCGGATCCGGGTTACAGCGGATGGCGCTATAACGGGGTTGAGCTGTATATATGTGAAAAAAGAACATTAAGCACAATCTAAATTGAATTACCAACACAATATAAATAGTGATATATAAATATAATAACACAATTTATAAAAGAGGAGGTGCAGTCGATACTACCTTGCCCTATTCAAAATGCTGCCGTTTAGGTCCACGAACCCACCACAGTCGAGATAGAGAAATTGGCACAGATGACGTAGGCGCAAAAAAAAAACTGGGAAAGGAAATATTAACCAAGATTAAAGTTCAAGGTATCATATATTAAAGAGGCACATAACGTGACTAAATGCGAAACACAGTTCCAATGGAGTGAAAAATGAATAATATATCTCCTAATGGTATTTCCTCGAATCACCAACAGGTACTTGATGTGGAATAAATTGGTAACAATTCAATGTGAGGTAGAAATAGATCATCCTTAGATATAAAGTAGAAATATTTAATAAAATAGCTTGTCAACACAAATATATAAAAACTGCTATTGCAATTAATGAGAGAGGATCAGATATCTCTACTGTGTAGAGTATTAATGCCCCAATGTACATTTACTGTATGTCTTTAAAAAGACAATCAATATCAGTTCATTCCATAAACAGTAAATAGAATGTAATGTAGGTTAGAACTCCTTACCCCCAGTGATGTTCTTCTGGATGGTGGGCTTGGGACAGTGTATTTATCCAAAAGCGTGATGTAAATGAGCACGATTTTAAGAAGGGGAGGGGAGGGAGGGTTTTTGCTTACCCAACTTTCTCCTCCTCACTGGAGACTCTCACTCCACAGTGAGTCGTAGATGTCCCCTGGAGACCACCTGAGGACTCCCCGGATGCCCATGTGTACCAGGCTGTGGACTCACGGAGGACACCTGCGTGGAAGAACCAGGGGCCCCACATCTGTGGGGGCTCCGTGGACCCATAGGGACCACCCGAGAGCACCCAGACCCCTGTGGGAACCACCCGAGGACCCTCAGACACCTGTGGGGCTGACCTGGGGCCCCCCAGACACCCCATTTGGGGCCCACGGTGACCCGCGGAGACCACCTGGAGGACCACGGTGCATGACGGAGACCACCCGTAGGCCTCCAGACCCTTTGTGCACCCCTTCTCTGGGCCACTGTGGGGCCTGCAGACACCCGCCAGGACCACCAGGGACTCCCGTGGGCCTGGGGTATTAACCCTGTATTTAAAATAATAAATCATGTATTTATGGGGGGGCACAGGAGGTGGGTTATGTATTGTTTATTAAATATAGTCCTGTTTATTGTGGGTAGCGGGCTGGGGGAAGGGGGTCTTGTCCCCTTGCCAGGGTGGTTAGGCCTCCCGAGTGGGTAGTGGGTGAGGGTGGTTAGACCTCACGGGTGGGTGGTGGGTGAGGGTGGGTTAACCCCTTAATGACTATAGTGGTTAATGACCGCTAAGGTGATTAAGGGGTTAGGGGGCATTACATTGGCTTTTTTTTATTCTTGTTTATGTTTTGCAGCATCGGAGTGGGGCATGGACGGTGATGAAGATGAGGATGGCCTTCATCGTGGCAACTGGGCATGGGTGAGTGCAATATGTATTTATTGTATTTATTGTGCTTTATGTATTTTAAATGGGCAAATGCACTATTATCCATATGTGAATAATAGTAATTTTGCTCATTACTATACTGTATGTGTTAGGGGGGGGGGTGTATTTATTTAAAAGTATTTATGTTTGGAATTTATTTTTGGGGGGGCACAGAATTGGTACTGACGGCCCGCGGGGACACCTGCGGGGAACACCCGAGGGCCACCGCCGGCCTATAGATTCATTGCTGTGCATCACAAAAATGTAATATATGTACTGTATATTAGGGGGTATAGGGGTTGTTGGGGGCACAGGGTGTGTATGTTGTTTATTGCAATGTTTATTGGGGGCAATGGTCCCCAATAAACATGCTATTATGCCTTAACCCCTTCATTGCCTTAGCGGATAGGCGCTATGGTAATGAAGCAGCATTAATGTATTTTTAATAATATTGTGCAGGAGCAGAGGGTCTCCTATGCTGAACCGCATTGATTTCTGGCTCAGGGACCCCCTGCTTCCCGAGTTACAGGCCCCGGTTTGGAGCATCTGTGCCAGTGTCGCCGCCATCTTTATAGCGGGCACATAGCGTCTGCAATGCTATAAAGATGGCGGTGACACTGGCACCCGATGCCCCCTTGCTCCCGTACACTATTATTAAAAATACATTAATGCTTCTTCATTGCCATAGCGGATAGCCGCTACGGTAAGGAATGATTATTTATTGATATGTGTGTTTTATTCATAGTGTAGATGTGCAGGGGGTCTCCGGAGCTGAACCACTTTGGTTTTAGGCCCAGGGACCCCCTGCTTCCCGAGATACAGGCCCCTTTATGGGGTGCCAGTATCCCTCTGCTTTGTTTACATCCCGCGGTCACGTGATCAGAACATTTAAATGCTGAGGGATAACGGCACCTCATAAAGGGGCCTGTATCTCGGGAAGCAGGTGGTCCCGGACCTAAAACCAATGTGTTTCAGCTCCGGAGACCCCCTGCACATCTACATTATGAATAAAAATTTATTAAAAAGATTTTTTATTTTGCCGATGTTTGCGCAGAGAGAGTGGCGGATCTCTCTCTGCTGCTGGCTGATCTCGGCAGGGGATGGCTTATCGGCAGCTTATCGGCAGGCAGACTGTCTCGCCACTGGCTACTCGGCGTGTTGCTCTCGCAGGGATTCGCCAGGGATTCGGCCCTTCCATCCATACTGCGAGGGCAACACGCCAAAAACATGCCGAGTTTGAACCCCTGCCGAGAGTGTCTTTTCGGTGCTTACTGCATCGAGCCCTTAGTTACTATAGTTAATACTGTGGTGGATGTAAAAATACTTCAACCACTGTTTCAGTGAACATGGTCATGTTGGTCATGTTTCACTTTGTAGTGTAATACAGGACGGCCATACGTGATTACTGATGTGTATCGTATAGGCCACTATCTCAGTAGTTACAACATGGTTACCAATGTGCAGTGTTTGAGATAGAATGACACAAATCACCTGGTAATGTGTGTGCTGACTTCTGGTAACAGGAGATCATGCTGAAAACGAAACAAGTTGGAGCCTGCTGGTGTTTTGTTATCGTCCTCACAGCTCACTGCTCCGACTGCCATGTTCATACAAGATGCTTTCTTACTATTTGTTTTAAATATTACCAGTCTTATTAATTTTTAACACACATTTTTTTCTTTTATTTATATATTGTTACTCGTTTTGAATCCCGTTTTTTTAACAAATTTAAATAAAGTTTTCAGGTTGTTACGTCAGTATATAGCAATAAAGTTGTTTAGGATTCACTACAGTATTTTAACAAAATGATCAATAAAGTTTTTGTTTGTACTCGAATTGCGCGCTGACGTCACCAGTCCAGGCCATGCATGGTGCGTCATTCGTGACGTGCTTATGCGATGGATGGATGGCGGCAAATGGCGGGAAATGAGAGTATATTAGGTAAGTTTATTGTGGGCATCACTATGCACCTTGAAAAAGAGCTATCAGCTCGAAACGCGTTGGTGGGGGCCTGAGGGCTCAGTTTTTGTATTTGCACTGATCCAATAAACATTTTTTATCTGGGTCCCACTCTCTATAACAGTTTATTACTATCAGCTGTGCTCCATCTCTCCTTTCTTTGGATGTCCGGTCACTGTGGAGTAACGGCAGCACGCACCTACGGAGGAAATTCCATCAAGACCCCACAAATGTGAGTTATTCCAACCTATACATCTGAATTATCCTATACTTACCCAACCGATGCTATGTCTGGTCACTAGCCAGTGAAAGTCACACATTATTTTGGTGGGACTTTTTCCAGCTATTCGGTATCTAGTGGAAGTGGTTTTATTTCAGTGTTGGAGTTTATCTGGTCTGGGAATACATGGGACTTCCAGGGGACACTGTAAATGCTCAAATGCTTTAATGTCTATAGGCTATGCGGCCAGTGGCTCATGTTAGAGCACCATACAGTTTTTGTGATTTTTTTCTGGTAACAGGAGATCATGCTGAAACCGAAACAAGTTGGAGCCTGTTGGTGTTTTGTTATCGTCCTCACAGCTCACTGCTCCGACTGCCATGTTCTTCCGGGTAACGTCATCATGCAACCTCTGGTAATGTGGGTGTTGACTTCTGGTAACAGAATACCCTGCTGAAACCTAAACTGATAAAAAAACAGTAGCAGGCTCCAACTTGTTTCGGTTTCAGCATGATCTCCTGTTACCAGAAGTCAGCACACACATTACCAGGAGATTTGTGTCATTCTATCTCAAACACTGCACATTTGTAACCATTTTGTAAGTACTGAGATAGTGGCCTATACGATACACATCAGTAATAACCTATGGCCGTCCTGTATTACACTACAAAGTGATACATGACCAACTTGACCATGCTCACTGAAATAGTGGTTGTAGTATTTTTACATCCACCACAATATTGACTATAGTAACTAAGGGGGCTGTGCACTAAGCAGCGTGTTTTTGCACCCGATTGGAAAATTTTACTTGGCCGATAAAAAGTGAAGCCAAACGCGGGATTCACTAACAAGTTCTGGGCATTTTTTTTTCCGGCCGAACAAAAATCTGCCCGATCGCACAAGCTGCTCCCCCCCCCCTGCTATCGCGCTAAAAATTGGAAAGCGCGATAGCTTATAAAAAAAATACCGCCTGTAAGAACTGCATGTAGATGCTGCGTCTCCATACACGGCTCTTACAGGTGATCGTGAAGTATAAATATACATTTTAATAATAGTGTAGATGTGCAGGGGATCTCCTGAGCTGAACTGCATTGGTTTCAGCCTCGGGGACCCCCTACTTCATGAGATACAGGCCCCGTTATGGGGTGCAGGTATACCATGTTCTTTTAAAGTTCCCACGTCACGTGATCGGGGGATTTAAATCCTGCAGGGGGATACCGGCACCCCATGACGGGGACTGTATCTCATTTAAGTAGGGGGTCTCCGAGGCTGAAACCAATGCAGTTCAGCTCAGGAGACCTCCAGCTCATGTACACTTGTAACAAAACACACATCACAATACAAAAATAATTAATTACCGTAGCGGCTAGCCGCTATGGTAATGAAGCTGCATTAATGTAATTTTTATTCATACTGTGCGGGAGCAGGGGGTCTCCTGAGCTGAACCGCATTGATTTCAACCTCGGGGACCCCCTTCTTCCCGAGTTACAGGCCCAGATATGGGGTGCCAGTATCTCCTCCATTATTTACATGTCGCACGTCACGTGGACGCTTTAAAAATGGTGGTGACACTGGCATCCGATGCCCCAAACTGGGGCCTGTAACTCGGGAAGCAGGGGTCCCTGAGCCAGAAATCAAAGCGGTTCAGTTCTGGAGACCACCAGCTCCCACACATTATTTAAAAAAAATGACATTAAAGCAGCTTCATTACTGTAGCGGCTACCCGCTAAGGCAATGAAGGGGTTAAGGCACAATAGCATGTTTATTGTGTCCCCAATAAACATTGTAATACACAACACACCCACCCCCTGTGCCCCCAACAACCTCCCTAACATCCATAAAATATCTAAAAAAAATGTATGCACAGGAATTATACTATAAGCGGGTGGTGGCCCACGGGTGGTCCCCGCGGGTGTCCAGGGGTCCCCGCTTGCCTGTGGTATCAATCCTGTGCCCAAAAAATCCCCCCATAAATAAATACTTTTAAATAAATACACCCCCCTCTCCCCCTTACACATACAGTACAATAATGGTCAAAATTACTATTATCCAGATATGGATAATAGTACATTTGCCCATTTAAAATACAATAAGCAGCATAAATAAAGTAAATAAATCTCGCACTCCCCATGCCAGGCTGCCACGATGAAGTCCGTCCTCATCCTCATCACCGTCCATGTCCTCCGTTGCTACAAACAATACAGAAGAATAAAAAAAATCTGATGTCCTCTAACCCCTTAAACTCCTTTGCGGTTAGTAACTGCTATAGTAATTAAGGGGTTAACCCACCCTCCCCCAGTACCCACCCGGTAGGCCTAACCACACATCCTTGGGGACAATACCCCCTTCACCCACCCCCGCTACCCAAAATAAAAAAATACACAACAGCCCCACTACCCAACTCCTAGGCCCCCAATAAACCATTATAATATTTAATAAACAATACACCCACCCACCCTGTTCCCCCACATAAAACCATTATTTATTTATTTTACACACACTATTAATAACCCAGGCCGGCGGGGGTACCCGGGTGGTCCCAACGGGTGTCCGCAGGCCCCACAGTGTACCCCTGGGGGTACCCACGGGTGTCTGGGGCCTCTGGGCGGTTCCTGCTAGGCTTTTGTGGCCTCCAGGTTGTCTCCGTGAGCCCCAATGGGGTCCACGGGTGGTCCCAGTGGGTGTCTGGAGGTCCCTGGGTCATCCCCACACGTGTCTGGGGGCCCTCAGGTGGTTCCCATGGGGGCCTGGGGGTAACCATGGGCGTCCGTGGGTCCTTGGGTGGGCCCCATGAGCGTCCGGGAGTCCTCGGTTGGTCCCCTTGAGTCCCGCAGGCCTGCGGTACCAATCCTGTATTTAAAAAAAAATTAAATACGGCCTACATTTAAATCAATACACCCCCACCACCAAACACATACAGTACAGTAATGGGCAAAATAACTATTATCCAGATATGAATAATAGATTATGTGCCCATTATTAAACACAACATTAGCCATGCAGCATAAATAAAGTAAATAAAACCATTCTATTTACTCCTGGCAATATGAAGGGCGTCCTCATCAGCTTACTGCAGGGCATGTCCTCTGTTGCCAGAAAAAATACATAGCAAAATACATTCTAATGGCCCTATCACCTTAATCATCTTAGCGGTTAATAACCGCTATATTAATTAAGAGGTTATCCCACCCTCTGCCATTACCCACCAAGGAGGCCTAACCACCCTCCCAGGCAACCACTCCCACCCTTCACCCATTCATTGGTACAGTGGGTACATCATTCCCATATAATATGTGCATGATTGACCAATATACGAAGAAATGGGGGAGGATTAAAAAAACAGGCACAAATAAAAAAACATTACATAGCCAAATAAAACACAGCACAAAGCCAAATAAAACACAGGACATATCACAATAAAACACACCACATAGCAAAATAAAATACAGGACATAGCCAATTAAATAGATAACAAATGCCAATAAAACAATTGAATGGCACAGTGTGTACATGATGCCCATATAATCTGTGCAGTGCTTTTAACACTATGCCAGCCAATGGGCAAAATAAAAGAAACAGTCACAAACAATCTCCAATGCCATCCAAACAATCAGAAAATAAAACAAATCAAGAAGTAAACAGAACTAAGTTACCAACAATCAATCCAATCCAATATTAATACCACAATTCACAATTAAAACACCAAAACAAAACCATTAAGAAATAAATGAAAGCTCAAAGTACAGTGGCGGCCGCCTTTACCCTAGTGTGGCCATCGCGGCACAACTCTGATAACCACGGGTAGATGCAGTATGTTTTTTTTTTCCGGAGTATATAGCGGTATTTTAGCGCTCGTAATATGTATTAGCATGTTATGTAATACATGTATTAGCAATACCATCTAAAAACTCAGAGGGGCGTTCGCGAGTCTTCAAAGTCTAATACTTTAGCTGTTCAACCTACTGTACGTCAGTACACAGTCTGCGTGTGCGCGCACAGTAATTGTAAATTTGCATATTTATACATGCATGTGCAGTGCTGTATGTCTCATTTGAAAATTGTTGAAATGCATAGGCGTGTACTGTACTGTAACAGTATCACATTTTGGCATACTGTATACAGCGCTCTACCCTCGCTCGCCCCTGCACACACACAGGATAATTTACTGCACTGCAGTATTTCAACTTCTTATCTTATCTACAGTACAGTACACCTCTCCCACACCATTCCTTTGGATGTGTGTCTTTCTGGTTTCAATCACATTCCTGCTTGATAGCTGATGATTACAGCACATGCGTCTGTAACTGTAACTTCACCACTGCTTGCTTGCAAAGTTCAAGTGTGAGCAAAAAAAAAATTTTTTTTTCCTCACTTTTTATTTTTATTTTCTCCGCAAGCCTGCCTAAACCATCTTGATATTATGATATTCAATGTGTGCTGTAGCTTTTGACTGCGACACTGTGTGTTTGACTGCACATGGTTGATTTGTGTGCTTTTTATGTACAGGTATTTGGGGGTGTAGGGATGAAATTATTATGATGACCTGCCTTTTGAAAATATGTCATTTCTATGAACTGCAGTACAGCTAATTTTTCATGCAGCTGTACCCTGTACCCCCCTCCCCCACGCACACACACAAGGCTCGCTCAAGGATTTTAACCTCTTATCGACAGACACCTCTCCAGAACCAGCGCATGTGCATTACGATTCATGAATATCTGCCATCTGGCGGATACACGAAGAATTGCAACCAATTAAATCCGAACCATTATCAATAAACACATCAACCGCGGGTATGAATGCGGTATTAATGCGGTCAGAAAGCGGTCAGAATGCGGCATGAACGTGGTGAAGTGCGGTGAAGTGTGTGGCATTCGGAAAAAAATCCCGGAAAAATTCGGAGATGGAGAATAAACGGGGCCGCGGCTGTAAATACAACCCGACCAAATCTAACTGCCATCTAAAGGTAAGAAAAATAAATGGAATGTATGTTATTTTACTTTTACAGGTTTTTATTTTTATTTATTCTTTTATTGAATTTTTTTTGATTCCCTTCATTGCCAATGTATTTATGTATGTCTCTATGGATATACATACATACAGGAGACAATCAATGATTGTTTTTGCCAATGCTTGTTTTGATGTACCGTATTTCCTCGATTCTAAGCCGCACTTTTTTTCTTATTTTCACATGGCTGAAATAGGTCTGCCTTTTAGAATTGATGTATTTAAAAAAATCAGCCAGGGGGCGCTGCTTCACAGTGTGCAGGAACAGCACATGGCTGCGATCATCCCCCCCCCTCCCCTCCCACACTCCCCATGAGGTACAGAGGGATGGGAGATGCCTGCCAGGGCACATCAAATTACCCAGAAGCCCCCCCCATTCCTGAGTCCCCATGTGAGATGCAGGAGGTGCAGAGTTAGCTGTGTGTGTGTGTGTGTCTCTCTCTCTCTGTGTGTCTGTGTGTGTCTGTGTATGTCTCTCTCTGTATGTGTCTGTGTCTCTCTCTGTATGTGTCTCTTTCTGTATGTGTCTGTGTGTCTCTCTGTATGTGTCTGTGTGTCTATCTGTATGTGTCTGTGTGTGTGTGTGTGTGTCTCTCTCTCTGTGTGTGTGTGTCTCTCTGTGTGTGTGTCTCTGTGTGTTAGGGTGACCAGGCATCCCAGTTTTACCGGGACAGTACCGTTTTTTTCTATGCTGTCACGGCTGCCAGTCCGTCCTGGCAATGTCCCGGTTTTTCTCCCTGGTCCCGTTTGTTTTGCACTGTAGATGCGGTGGCGGTGTGCGGTGGCGGTACACGGCACAGTGGCGGCGAGGATGCGGCAGCCCGGCCGGTGAGTATTTTTTTGAATTTCAGGGGGTTGGGCTTCTAATATGCCGGGCTGCAGGTGATTGGCTGGAGGATGCCGGGGCGGGGCTTTCTCCGCTTCCTCCCCCGATCCCCGTGGCCCGCGGCCCGCGCGGGGACAGCAGTTGGCTGTTTGGCGCTTTCCCCCCCTTTGCCTCCGTTCCCTGCTGCTGCTGCCCGGGCGAGAGGTAGGCGCGGGGGGAGCAGGGTTTGCGGGAGCACGGATGGCTGGAGCCCAGGTGCGCGGCCTTATCCTCGATAGGTGGGAGAGAGTGGAGCCAGCTCTGGCGGGCGGGTTCTCCCCCCATCCCGTCCACGGGCTCGGCGAGCAGTGACTTCCGTCGTAGGTGGGCGGTGCAGGGGGAGGCGGGCTGTATCAGTGTGTGTGTGTGTGTGTATATCTGTGTGTGTGTGTATATGTGTGTGTGTATAGGTGTGTGTGTGTGTGTATAGGTGTGTGTGTGTGTGTGTGCATAGGTGTGTGTGTGTATGTATCAGTGGGTGGGTGTATCTGTGGGTGTGTGTATCAGTGGGTGGGTATATCAGTGGGTAGGTGTATAAGTGGGTGGGTGTATCAGTAGATGGGTGTATCAGTGGGTGGGTGTATCAGTGGGTGGGTGTATCAGTGGGTGGGTGTATCAGTGGGTGGGTGTATCTGTGTGTGTGTGTGTATCAGTGTGTGTGTGTATCAGTGTGTGTGTGTGTATCAGTGTGTGTGTGTGTGTGTGTGTGTATTTCAGTGTGTGTGTGTGTATCAGTGTGTTTGTGTGTGTATCAGTGGGTGTGTGTGTATCAGTGTGTGTGTGTGTGTATCAGTGTGTGTGTGTGTGTGTGTGTGTGTGTATCAGTGTGTGGGTGGGTGTATCAGTGGGTGGGTGTGTATCAGTGGGTGGGTGTGTATCAGTGGGTGGGTGTGTGTGCATCAGTGTGGGTGTGTGTGCATCAGTGTGTGTGTGTGTGTATCAGTGTGTGTGTGTATCAGTGTGTGTGTGTGTGTATCAGTGTGTGTGTGTGTGTGTGTGTATCAGTGTGTGTGTGTATATCAGTGTGTGTGTGTGTGTGTATGTGTATCAGTGTGTGTATCAGTGTGTTTATCAGTGTGTGTGTGTGTGTGTGTGTGTGTGTGTGTATCAGTGTGTGTGTGTATCAGTGTGTGTGTATCAGTGGGTGTGTCTCCCTCCCTGTCTCCCTCACCCTCCCTGTCTCCCTCACCCTCCCTGTCTCCCTCACCCTCCCTGTCTCCCTCACCCCCCCTGTCTCCCTCACCCTCCCTGTCTCCCTCACCCTCCCTGTCTCCCTCACCCTCTATGTCTTATCTTAACTGCCGTATACCTACACCGAAGTAACCTACCCTGCTTTCTTCCAGATCTGACTCAAGTTTCACGCGGGAGACATCGGAAGACAGTTAGGGAACACCTCCCCTCCAGTATAGTACCTTGAGGGACTGCGGATCAGGTAAGATCCCAGGCGGGATTGCTGCTTTAGAAATTGTGAAGAGGGGGCGTCCTGACACAGGTTAATGGGTTCAGAATCATTCACATATGGCTTTTTTTTTGTTCGATTAGTGAGGTCATTTGACACACACACGTACACACACGTAACTATGTAACAAGGACTAATGGTAGTAAAGTATAAGTGTACAACAAGAAATAAACTGTTATGTAAAAAAAAAAAAATGTGTCCCGGCTAATGTGTCCCGGTTTTTCATTTTCAAAATCTGGTCATCCTACTGTGTGTGTGTGTCTCTCTCTGTGTGTCTCTCTCTCTCTCTGCTTGTGTCTGTGTGTGTGTGTGTGTGTGTGTGTGTGTGTATGTGTGTGTGTGTGTCTGTGTGTGTGTGTGTGTCTCTGTGTGTGTCTGTGTCTCTCTCTGTGCGTGTGTCTCTCTCTCTGCTTGTGTCTCTGTGTGTGTCTCTCTCTCTCTCTCTCTCTCTCTCTCTCTCTCTGTGTCTCTCTCTGTGTGTGTCTCTCTCTGTGTGTGTGTCCCTCTCTGTGTGTGTGTCCCTCTGTGTGTGTGTGTGTGTGTGTCCCTCTCTGTGTGTGTGTCCCTCTGTGTGTGTGTGTCCCTCTCTGTGTGTGTGTCCCTCTCTGTGTGTGTGTCCGTCTCTGTGTGTGTCCCTCTCTGTGTGTGTGTGTGTGTCTCTGTGTCTCTCTCTCTGTCTGTGTCTCTCTATCTCTGTGTCTCTCTCTCTATCTTCTGTTTCTCTATGTCTCTATGTCAGTCTCTCTCTCTGTGTCTGTCTATCTCTGCTATCAAAAGCAAGATAGGAGATTATGTTAGAACATGTTCTTTTTACTTTAAGGAAAGCAATGAGTACCGGGGGAAAAAAAAGGTGCTTGGTAACATCATAAAAAGGGCCACTAAATGTAAATGGCTAGTGTGTTTATTTACCCAGGACACCTTCCTACCCATCCTGTTCTTACTGCTGTCTCATGCTTCACTCTTTTGCTGTTTTGAAATCTGATGCTGGCTGCTCGGACAGCAAAAGGGTTAAGAAATATCCCCCCCACACTGCCCCTGCCATGTGTGTGTGTGACCCTCCATTCTCTCTCTCCCCCCCCTTCCCTCCCCCCCTTTCCCTCCCATTCTCTCCCCCCCCTTCCCCTCCCATTCTCTCCCCCTTTCCCCTCCTATTCTCTTCCCCCTTCCCTCCATTCTCGCTCATTCTCTTCCCCCCTTTCCCTCCCCCCATTCCCTCCCATTCTCTCCCCCCATTCTCGCCCATTCTCTCCCCCCCATTCCCTCCATTCTCTCTCTCTCTCTCTCTCTCTCTCTCTCTCTCTCTCTCTCTGAATCTCTCTCTCTCTATCTGAATCTCTCTCTCTATCTGAATCTCTCTCTCTCTCTCTCTATCTGAATCTCTCTCTCTCTCTCTCTATCTGAATCTCTCTCTCTCTCTCTCTATCTGAATCTCTCTCTCTATCTGAATCTCTCTCTGAATCTCTCTCTCTCTCTCTCTCTCTGAATCTCTCTCTCTCTCTCTCTCTGAATCTCTCTCTCTCTCTCTCTCTCTATCTGAATCTCTCTCTCTCTCTCTCTCTCTCTATCTGAATCTCTCTCTCTCTCTATCTGAATCTCTCTCTCTCTCTATCTGAATCTCTCTCTCTCTCTATCTGAATCTCTCTCTCTCTCTCTCTCTCTCTCTCTCTCTCTCTCTCTCTCTCTCTCTCTCTCTCTCTCTCTCTCTCTCTCTCTCTCTCTCTCTCTCTCTCTGAATCTCTCTCCCCATTGGTTATTGAAGTGTCATGTGACCCTGCTAGTTAAAAAATAAAGAAAAAAATTCTGCACTTTTAATATAGTGGGTTTTTTCCCTGCAATTTTTTTTTATTAAATCAAGGGTGCGTCTTAGAATTGATGGTGTCTTACAATCGAGGAAATAGGGTATTTTAAATGTATCTTGCTTGTTTGTTTAGAAATGTTTGGGCAATTTAATTTTTATTTAGTAAGTGTAACGGATCGGGGGACACGCACCTTCCCCGCTCTCTCGGTCTCTCACCTGTTCCTCCTCGGCGAGCCGTTCCTCCGCGGCGCACGCCGCACTCTCACGCACGCGACCGGGGCGCGCGCACGGCAGCCTTACAGAGGGTGCACGCACACGATCATCTTACCAGCCCTTCCACACCACTGGCTCCGCTCCCCATCGACTGCAAGCGATTACCGTGCAACACACCCCTGTCTCCTTTCCTGCTTACCTGGACCTATCCCTGCAATCATCCAGACAGGCCTCCGCTCCACCCCTTGCTTCCATTGGCCCTCCTTCCTTTATAACCCCAGTCTGCCCTCTCCTTCCTTGCTCTGCATAGCTTCTCTGTGACTCCTGTTTGCAGTGTCTATGCCAAGCTCTGTTATCTGTTACAGCTCTTGTTCCTGTCCCTGCCCCTGTTTGGATACCTTTGGATTGATCTCGGCTTGTTTGACTACGTGTACCTCGCTACCCCTGGACTCTGCTTTGGACCTCACTACGCTGCTTTCTCCTGCCCCTGACCCATGGCTCTTGGATCTGGATCTCTTTACCTCTGGCACCCCGGACTCAGCAAGTATCACGTTAACCCTTTTTCCACCAGGCCCGGCAATGCACTTTACCACACTCTGGGCACGCCCTCACTGCAGTGGGTACTGCTGTGCTGAGGTTACCCACCTCAGTATTGGGGACTGGCCAGGTCTGCGGGCATACAGGCTTTACAGTATGACGTCATTTTTAGTGGTGTTTTAAGTAGTTTATTTCAGGGGGTGGGGGCAGCTTGCTTTTTAATAGTGGCTTCTTTTTGGTATTTAGATTTTGTCGGATGGTGTTTACTTTGAGCTTTCATTTATTTCTTAATGATTGTGTTTTGGTATTTTAATTGGAAATTGTGGTATTTATATTGGATTGGATTAATTTATTCTTGGTAATTTAGTTCTTTTTACTTATTGATTTGTTTTATTTTCTGATTGTTTGGATGATACAGTAGGAGATTGTTTGTGATTGTTTCTTTTATTTTGACCATTGACTGGCATAGTGTTAAATAATGCACAGTTTATATGGGCATCATGTACACACTGTGCCATTCAATTGTTTTATTAGCATTAATTATCTATTTAATTGGCTATGTCCTGTATTTTATTTTGCTATGTGGTGTATTTTATTATGATTCTAGCTTTTGTACCTGGGGAGCTGCCGGCACATCTCCCCGCGCTGCCGGCACATCTCCCTGCGCTGCTGCCACATCTCCCCTCGCTGCCGGCACATCTCCCCGCCCCCCCGCTAGCTGGCACATCTCCCACCACTAACTGGCACATACCCCCCCTTCTGCTGCACATCTCCCACGCACATCTCACATTACACATACACAGCCCTGATCCAGCCAAGGACACGCCCCGTCCCTTAGTAGCCACGCCCCCCAACTCCTGCTCTAACATTTTTGCAGGACACCAAATGGAAAAATAGAATGTCCATAATTTGGGAGGTGATTCATATTGGAAGCTCAAAATAGTTGCGTTGGCCTACAAATCTGCAGCAGAATGTCCAGTAAAAGTTTTGTTGTGCTACGTTGTGCCATTTGTGAGATTTCGATGCTTCGGACAAACAAGCAAATAAACAGAATAACAAACAGAAATATAGTATAGATGTGCTGTGTTTTATTTTGATATGTGCTGTTTTTGATTTGGCTATGTGCTGTGTTTTATTTGGCTATGTGCTGTGTTTGATTTGGCTATGTTATGATTTATATTTGGCTATGTAATGTTTTTTTTTGGTGCCTGTTTTTTTAATCCTTTACCATTTCTTGGTATGTTGGTCAATCATGCACATAATTTGGGCATGATGTACCCACTGTAACAATGAATGGGTGAAGGGTGGGGGTGATTGCATGGAGAGGGTGGTTTGGCCTTGTGGGTGGGTAGTGGCAGAGGGTGGGTTTGCCATGAGTAAGTAGAACGGTTTTATTCAATTTATTTATGCTGGCTAATGTTGTGTTTAATAATGGGCAAATAATCTATTATCCATATCTAGATAATAGTTATTTTGCCCTTTACAGTACTGTATGTGTTTGGTGGTGGTGGGAGCAGAGGTGTATTGATTTAAATGTAGTGTATGAAAGGAAATAACATGGGCACTGCGGATTTCTGCATAGAAAATTTATTAGCCATACATTTTCTATGCAGAAATCCGCAGTGCCCAGGTTTTTTCCTTTCATACTATACATGATATTGGGAGTACCTAGCAGAGAATCATGAACCATGAGCACCGGTATTTATATCATTTTTTCCCCTTTTTCGTTGATTTAAATGTAGGCCATGTTAATTGTTTTTAAATGCAGGATTGGTACAGCAGGCCTGTGGGGACCCACGGGGAAAACCCGAGGACCCCCTGACACCCATGGGAACCACCCGAGAGCCCTTAAACACCCGTGGGGTCGACCGGGGTCCCCCAGACACCCGTGGGACCACCCATGGACCCCATTGGGGCCCACGTGGACCTGCAGGGACCACCTGCAGGCCACAAGAGCCTAGCGAAGACCACACGGAGGCCCCCAGGCACCCGTGGGTACCCCCCAGGGTGCACTGTGGGGCCTACGGACACCCAACGGGACCACCCAGGGACCTCCACTGGACCACCCAGGGACCTCCACCTGTGTGTAAAATAAATAAATAATGATTTTATGTGGGGGCATTTGTGTATTGTTGTTTTTTAAATATTGTAAAGGTTTATTGGGGGCCAAGGAGGTGGGTAGTGGGGCTGTTGTGTATTTTTTTTAGTGTGGGTAGCAGGGGTGGGTGAAGGGGATATTGTCCCCAAGGATGGGTGGTCAGGCCTACTGGGAGGGTAGTGAGGGAGTGTGGGCTAACCCCTTAATTACTATAGCGGTTACTAACCGCTAAGGTGATTAAGGGTTTAGGGGACATTAGATTGTTTTTTTTATTCTTCTGTATTGTTTGTAGCAACGGAGGACATGGACGGTGATGAGGATGAGGACGGCCTTCATCGTTGCAGCCTGGCAGGGGTGAGTGCAAGATTTATTTTATTTATGCTGCTTAATGTTTTATTTTAAATGGTTAGATGCACTATTATCCATATCTGGATAATAGTAATTTTGCCCATTACTGTACTGTATGTGTTAGGGGGTGGTGGGTGGGGAGGGGGTGTATTTATTTAAAAGCATTGTTTATGTTTTGAGGCACACCATTGGTACCGCAGGCCAGCGGGGACCCCCGGAAACCCATGGGGATCACCTGAGGGCCACAGACACCAGCAGGGATCACCCGGGGACAACGGCAGGGATCACACAGGGACACCCACTGGCCTGTTGTATGAATGGTGTGCCTGAAAAAGTAAACAAACGTTTTTTTTGTCTATTGCCAGCTTCTATTTTTCTGGCGTGCTTTTAAAGCATGATTCAGTTATCGCCGCTACGTGAATCCCGCTGACTGGCAAAAAACAGCGCGTTTGCCTTTTTTTGCCTGCTCAGATGTGTTTTGCTTGCAGGTCTGAAAAAATGCCCTTTAAGGCCGATAAAGCGCTGTTATCACTGCTTAGTGAATTGTGCAGGAGGCTGTTTCAGCCTTAAAAGCCACATTGCATTCTTTAAAGCAGTTATCACTGCTTAGTGCATAGCCCCTAAGTCATCTCTACTAACACTAGGATGTGAATACATATCCTGGAACTAGATTCCATATTCCTCTGTCTCCCTTTACAGCCTATGGGATTCATTTTTCCCTAGTTCAGTTGCCTGTTATTTCCCCTGTTCCAGCAGCTTGCTGCATGTGAAAGGGCAACATTTTGCTACACATGTTGTTTACTTAGACATATTCAGTGAGTTGCTATAGCAACCTCAGCCTTTCCCTCAGAATGGGCTAGTCTGCTTTCTCCCCCTCTGCCTTGCCTACAGATGGTCTGTCCCCAGGCTATCTTGTTACCCAGAATACACTCACACTTCCTTTTCCACCTTCAACAGTGGCTGAGTGAGTACCTTCTGTAATTTGCTCTACTGGCAGGGCCTCATCCTTTTCACCTGCCCTTACTACAAAGCACCCACAGAGAGACATTATTCCATCATAAACATCTCATCCACAAGTGCTTGTCTTTATTGCTGCTTTCCCTAAATAAAGTGAAGAAAATATACAGGACTTGTGTTTTGGAAAGAGGGCTGAGTTGAAGCTAGCTGGGTTCATTCATACATCCAGACATGACCCTGGATCCAGAATAATACAGTATATATTCACTGAGACAGTGCTTGAATGTCAATAACTTCCTTTTTTTGGTGAAACATATTTAAATTCACCAAATAGTGGCTTTGTATACAAGAGGATTCTGTATGCTTGAGAGATGCACTCCATGATGACAGATACTATAAGTCACCATAACAGTGGTTGTGTTTGAAACGGTTAATATGCTTTTGAATCAGGATGTTTACATCATTGGTTATATACTAACAATGTGAAAAAAACATATATGTGTAGCTAGGCTCCCTCTGGCTCTATTCCCTTCCCCTCCCCGCCGCTCACCTCCGCTGCGGTCGGGAGAGTTGCGGCCATTTGCGGGGGTGGGCGGGTCCAGGTGGCAGGTGCGCGCATCTTCGGGAGGTGTCGGGCTAGTGGGCAGGCTGGCAGATGTGCAGGGAGCGCTCCGGACGCTCCGCGGCGGCCCAAGCGCTCAGGGCGCCACCATTGTGTGTCACGCATGCGCAGTGCAGACTTCTAGCGGTGGCCACTACAATAAGCTCCGCATGGAGAACTACATTACCCAGCAGCCTCTGGGGCTGCAATGTCACCTGCTACAATACAGCCAATAGGGCTTCTGGATTTCCCTGCTCTGCAATTAGATATTTTTGGCGCACTGTGAGCCACGCCAGTCGGTGCTGGGACAGGGACAGGGTAGGAGGTATGTGCAGGGGTCTGTGACCCTCTGAACTAGGCCAGATCCCCCCATAGGCCCCAGCAAGGCCCCGACTCATTCAATAAGATTGTGGCTGCTACAGGGACAGGCCCTTAGGTAGGGATCCTGCCCCATTAGCTATTTGGTAAATCAGGGACACAGCTGCAAGCTGCGCGGCCCCTAACAATTGTAATCTGGGATCAGATCACCCTGCAAGGAGTAAAGAATGTCTTTGTGTGGGACACTCAAGCGGGACACCACCCCATGCGGCGGCGGACTCGTCGCAGATGACATCGCTGGATCCTCTCTGTCTTCCAATCGGCGCGCCCGGGTGCTGGAGCACCTGGCAGGTACCTATATCTTTAAGTGCACCAACCAAATACACACACGATAGTGGTAGTGCTAACCACATATAAGGAGTGGGGGTTGTATACTTATGGACATCAAGGGTGGTTTGGTGCCCGGGGGTCCCGTCAGGTACTGTGGGCACGGTGGTTGGTTAAGGCCCTGCGTGGCAAAGGGGTAGCTGTAACCAGTAGCATTACTATTTTTATTATTGCTGAATATCTATAGGTTCATAAGTAAAGGTTATCGTTATATTTTGTGTGCTATTATTGTTTGTTCCTGTGCTGGATTATCCCATCTAGTTATGATCCTGCGCAGGTAGAAACGACATCACCTATCGAATCAGGTACACCCCAGGCTCCCAGCGGCAGAGGTTCAGGCCTCCGGTGAGGCACCGGTAAAGCACCATATACACCATAGACGCCTTATCTCCCAGAGGGTGGTGGAAAGTGCACTACATATGCATCCCAAGTACCAAACTAAACAAGCATTTATACCGTTTAACACATGCATCTCCATGTTGAAAAAGAATTTAAAGTGCGCAACAAAATAACTACTAGTGATTTTTGCGCTGGTTTTTTGTTTCCATTTCTTTAGCAATAATATTTAGATTTACTTCACTATTTGCGTTTTGCGCTGTTTTTTTGTTTCCATCTCCATGTTGAACCTACAGTATGTCAGGTTCATATAGGAAATGTTTCTTCTATGCATACACTTCACAGTAAACCAATAGTAGGCTCGCTGTACTAGTGAACCAAAGTACACCTACCATGTATCCCACGGTCCACCAACAGGTATATTACAAGGTGGCTGATACATCCTACATCAGGCTACTCCACTGCTGGGACAACAGAAGTGCATGAGATAAAGTAACTCTTCAATATCAGAAATTCTGCCACCCTAATTAGGGTTAAGGAGACTTAAAAGGGATGCAATTCACGTCATAAATACAATACATAATTTGGACAGTATAGGAATATACCGTCCTATACACTAGGTACTAGGGAAGCTTATATAGTAAAACACCTTACGTGTATCTTATATGTATATATGTCAACTATTTCACCCCGTCTTATTTTAATTATTGAGTTTAATAAATTATTTTAATATTAACAACTATCTGCTACTTCAAAGGGGTTACTTATAACCATTTGATATTTCACACTGTGCATCAGTACCAGTCCTGTCTGTTTTTTTTGATACTACTTATTGTCCAATCTATAGGCGAGTGCATTTTAAAGGGTTTCTTGGGGAGATTGTTGCCAGTCTTGCAGCAACCACCCTACTTTCCTTTCCTGTATGTTGCTTATCCACGACTGTTTATGATTGCACAACACCAGTAATAAACTATTTGTGTCTACCTTCTTGAAGAATATCTTAGTATTTACAGGATAACTAGATCTTGCCTCTAAATGTAAACCTATAAAATCTATAGAAGTATTATTGCTCTCTGAAGTAAACACAAGATTATATTCATTGTTATTTAAATAAATCTTAAACTCTTCCAAAGAATCTATATCGCCTTCCCAAACACAAAGGACATAATCTATCAATCTCCGCCATACAATAATTTGATTGGCGAACTGGTTATTACCCCAAATATCACATTTCTCCCATGCCCCCATGTATACAGTATATACTGTACTGTGTATACTGTAGTGTATGGGGGACATCTGGCGCAATACAGTATACTGTAAATATAACATTGCGTGGGGTAATTAGGGTAATTGACTTGATGGAGGGAGAGGAGAGTGTTGGTGAGTGAGTAATAATGAAGTAGTGAGTGATAATTAAGGGGGGAAGTGCAACTCACTTTGAGACACTGCACAATGGGTGCAGGAAAAAGGTACTGTTAAAAACACTAATGCAGGCCTGCACAACTCCAGCTGTGCTGATTTAGGGATATCCTGAAAACCTGGCCTGTTTGTGACCCTCGAGGACTGGAGTTGTGCACGCCTGCACTAATGCATTTCATGAGTAAAAGTGTAATTACAGTACATACTGTACAGTAAAGAAAACAAAAATACTTACTCTGTAGTGACTGTAGGGGTCCACTTGACACTTCTGGCCTTACCATGGGATTGATAGCTGACAGTGCTTGCTGCTAAAATGAGGCCCAAAGTATTTAACCAGCGCGGGGATCTATTCTTTGCTTGGAGTCCCTGCCTCTGTACCTGTATGTCTGATGCAGGAGCAGGATTTGGCCCCCCCACGCTCACCCCCTCCATCTGTAGAATAAATGTACCTGTGTGCCCTTTAAGAGACAAGATGACAACCCCAATAAGGTCACGACAAGAGATGACAACCCCGATAAGGCCACGACAAGAGGTGACAACCCCGATAATACCACGACAGGAGGAAAGCATCCTCCCAGACCACCTACCCTCGCCTGCTGCCAGAAGCACACCCGCTCCCATTGTAACGCTGCCAGACATCATCTTGAGCGACCTATCCATGCAAGTCCAGGAGAAATACAAGATCGTAAGTGGTGGTGTAGCCCAGAAATTTGCCCTGTCCATCTTTAAACACCACGTCAGTTTTGAGATGTACGGCGGGTGGACCCACAGCGTAACTTATGAAGGAAATAAAATCAAGAAGGCTCTGTCGGAAAATTTAAGAAAAACAATTTTGGAGGAAGTGCAGCGTTATTTTGTTGTTAGCGATCATGTTATGAGAACCGTGAGAGACACCATCAATGGCCTTTTCAGGCATATAAGCGCTCGTCCCTGGAAGGCCAGCCCATTTGGGAACGACTTTGCTGTTTGATTGTACTGTGCTGTAGTTCAAAAGTTATCGAAAAATGTTTTAACTCATCAAAAAAAAAAGTTGGTTGTTTTAAATTGTTTCGTTGTTTCATGTTTTTAATGCTTGATATGCATGTACAGTATAATCATTTATTTCTATTTCTGTTTTGCATGTGCATGTCTGGAGGTGGGCGAAGATAAAGTACAGGAAATCCTCCCCGCCCCCCCCCCCCAATACTGGCAGGTAAGACACCGTGCTCCAATATAGTGATATACACAATGCCTTACAGTAAATGCCCTTTAATGCACTAATTTTTTCTTTTCTTTTCAGAGCGCTGCGGCACTAAAAAAGAAAGGGGTGGGGGGCATGTGTAAATGTATTGGACTGTGTGTATATTGCAGCAGTCTTTCATTTACACAACCCCCCCCCCTCTCTCAATGACAAAAGAACTACAGTAAGAATGCAATGTAGCCATTATGAAGAAGATAAAGACTGTAAATTTGTATTATTCATGATAATTTGTATTTTTCATTCTTCCATGAATATCCAGATTAAATAAAAAAAAATCTTCTGTAAATTCACGAGAATCATTGAAACACCCCCAAAGAAAACATGGTTCACATTATGGTTTCTTTAAATCAGTCCTTCAAAAAGGGATGGCTCGTTTTTTTTTTACCTTTTTTAATGTGAAATTTACTGTAAATTCTAATGAGACATACACGCATGCGCCTAAATGTGAGGACACACATATGCGTTTCAACAAGGTTCCAATGAGACATACACGCATGCGCATTAAATAAAAACAGTATGAAAACAAGAGAAAGCCTAGCAAAAGTTGAAAGTATTGAATAATACATATACAATAAAAGACATACATTTTTATTTTTGGGGTTTCTTAAACGAGTTACTTAAACATGCAAGTAGTGATGATTACAGTACAATGTAAAAAAGTATTGAATATGAAAACAGCAGCATACGGTTTAAGGTTTTCTATAAAGCTCACAATTATCTTCCTGAGCGATTACTCATGGTGCCTTCGGGGTATCGGTGAAGGGAACAGTGAAGTCTCTGGTGCTCTTTAGAAGGGTGTGTCAGTTGCTACTTGTCTGAAGAGCTCGCAAGGTCTGAGGTCCTCACTATATTACAGAGCCCCGCAGGAAACTGCAATATTGGTTCAATCAGAATCCCACACGCTGCCCCAGTTATTTAAAAGCCTGTCACGATGGACACCAACTTTACCAACACTTTTATATTTCTGGGTACTCGATTGAACAGAACAAGTTGCAAAATAAATTGTGATTTATTTCCTTAATAGACAAACACACGACATCTGCAGAATACACTTAAAACAACACTTACTGGGATACTGGACAAGCATCTCTTCTACCTCCCGCTCTATACTGCCCTTAACCTCTGCTGACACTCTGTAAGTGTACTTATGCAGAGGTCTCAGATCTCCTGTCAGCACTGGATGATCTGCAATGTGTGTCTTCCCTGGCTTTTCTGAGAACAGATCCCTATACTTCTCTAGCATAACCCTGGCTTCTGCCCTCTGCCTGACAATCAGCTGAGACCCTATCTCAACCTGCTCTACTGTAACTCCCTGCATAGCCTCCCCCAGGAGATCGGGCAGAGCATTGCTCGCCGGATCCCCCATCGATGGGCTGCAAATGGCCAGCACCGACGCCACACTCGGTGCTATGTACTCCTTCAGCATGTTGATGTGATAAGTCTTGTTTCTCCCTGTCTCAGCATCTACATGTACAACATAGTTGCACTCATTCATCTTTCGTAGTACCGGATACGGTCCCGACCAGGCAGCCATTAATTTGTTCTCCCGAATGGGCTTGAGAACAAGTACCTGCTGTCCTGGGATGAACTCTCTGCTACAGGCATTCTAATCATACCAAGTCTTCTGCTTGGTTTGAGCGGCCCTGAGGTTGTCCTATGCCAACTCCATAAGCATCTCTAATCAGTCTCTGAGATCTATCACATACTGAAGCACAGACGCATCAGTAAGGGAAGTCTCCCCTTCCCATCCCTCACGGAATAGGTCCAGAGGTCCCCGTACCCTGCGACCATATAGCAGCTCAAAGGGAGAGAAAGTAGCTTTTGGGGAGCGCAGATTTCACCATATGTGGAAAAAATAATAATAATATAGTGTAGTATTTTCTACATAAATGACAACTAGGTAATCATAGAAATGGGGACTCACACTCTCCCAATTGGGTATCAGCAGTGGGTGTATCAATGTAGTTTACGTTCTTCCCACTAGTAGAAGGCAACTGGTCTCAGCAAGATTTCCCTCGGTGTGACAGAGATGACATTCTTAGTGCAACATTGCATGTTCAATAAATATATATTTAAACAATAAGTATTGCACTTACATTTGCATTATGTGCATGGACACAAAACTATAGATGCGTGGCTAGTATGTCCACAATCAGCCCCTGCTGTTTGGAGTCACGTCACTTCCGGTAGTCCGTTGCGTCACTTCCGGTTGCGATCGATCACGAATATGGAACGGCTGGCACAGGGCAATGCTGGGGCCACTCTGGGCTCACTGCAGTTCAACTCTACGCGTTTCGCTTGTCACATAAGCTTCATCAGCTAAATGCGTAGAGTTGAACTGCAGTGAGCCCAGAGTGTCCCCAGCATTGCCCTGTGCCAGCCATTCCATATTAGCGATCGATCGCAACCGGAAGTGACGCGACGGACTACCGAAAGGGACAGGGCAACCACAGTAATGCATGGCAAACACGTTTAACCCCTTCACTCCCACTGCAGGTCAGGATTAATCAGCCGGGTATAACCTTTATTTCAGGCCTGATTAATCCTCCCCCCGCCATAACCAGGTTTTCACTGACGGTCGGACCGTTATTGTAAGCCGGTGCATTCGCTCTTGTCGGCGCTGTTGCATTGCTGGATTGGGATTGACGAATTTTACATGGATTCAACCAAGACTTTCTCCTTTTGAAGTTTCCATGATCAAACACAATGGAAAAAGCTGGTATAACACACCAATAGCCTATTCTATCTCCGCGTGCAGGGTCACGAAAAAATAAAAAACACGGATCGCTACTTAACTTTTTTCTTATCACACGCTTCCACACATGAGCATCAGGTGAAAATTTGTAAAAATCATAGTTCGAAGTGAAATATTCATAAATTTTGATAACAGTTGCATGTTATCTGCTGCAGCATTAATTGCAGAACAAATTAAAAATGCATATGTACAGTCAGGCCTTTTATACAGTGGTGTACTCATTGTGTCCAGTCAGCAATTGTGCAGGAGAAAGAATGTAAAAAAAGACACAGAGCATTGAGTTTTTAACAATTTTTTATTACGAAATGCCTAAAAAAGATAACTTCTTCAAGGTCAATTCACAATGAACCACTGTGGCAGACATGGTTTTTATCTGTTTTTTTAAACACCTGCAAGTCGACACAGTATCGCAAGTACTGTACACATTACAATTCATTACAATTCATTACAATTCATGAATTTCTGCCACCTGGCGGATACGCGAAGAATTGCACCCAATTAAATCCAAAACCATTAAATTAAACAGACCAACCGCGGATCAGCCGGGCGGCGTGAATGCGGCATGAACGCGGGAATGCAAAATTAATACTGCGTGGAATACAGAAGAGCCAACGGCAACTGCTCCGTGATCTTTTACATATACGGCCGATACAGCTGTATCAATATTGCAACACTGTAGTGATTAATCTTATATTTTATTATATCCACAGAACAAAACCCCTAGAGGGAAATGCAGTGATAAATCACTGAATCTTCAGCACACGTACATGTAGCACAATGGGAGACAAAGAATATGAATTAATAAACCTGTTCCACTAGTTAGTGTGTATCAATTCTATTTTTCAATCAATATGCTGAATTAATACTCTTTAATAAAGTTTGTACATGAAACTGGTAAGTCTAGCTGAGTAGTGTGGTACATCTAACCACTATAGACCCTCCTATATGGTGGTTTGTAATAGCTAACACTCCAAAAAATGACTAAATAGCCTAATCTCAATGCCACATTAAAGGCATAGCGTATAGATAACCTGCTTAGGCTGCCATAGCCCCTGATCTTATAATGATAAATTACATATTAATTAAACAAAAATATTTAGTTCTGCAGTCTATTGGTTTCACAGACAGACCCCTAAAGAGAAGTATAGTAATGAACTCCTGGACATTCAACACATATCTGAGTAGCACTACTGGAACTAGGAATATACAGTAGATCAAAACAAAAATGGTAGACAGCACTCACAAATTAAATACAATGATCATGAATTTTGCAAAAAGGAACCAGAGGGGGAAACCCAAATTCTCCCCGCTACAAATATCCAAATAGCCACAAAAGTTCCAGCACTCACTGACTATGGTAACAATGCACAAAACATAGTATATGAAAAATAATAATTAATTTAATGAAAGCACAAGATAATATAGTATAACTTGGAGTGATGTAGCACATGCAGGTATATACAAAATATTACACAGGAGTGGTCAGGAAAAAGGTGCACAGGGAGAGGGAGTGGGGAAAACAACAAGGTGTGGGCGGTTGACAAAATATATGATGGGGGGGAGAGGGTGATTGGGGGGCAATGTTTTGGGGGAAAAACCCTTCCTCAGGCCCATTCCCTTGGATCTAAAGGGACCACAAGTTACTTCCCTTGACCCTGTTGTCCCCAACCAACAGAGCAGCACACAGAAATCTAGCTATAAGCGTGATACACACGGAGACTACGTAAATGGTAAAGTCCAAAGTCAGCAGGAGTATCAAAGTAGTTTGGTAAAATAATCAAACCGTCAGGTTATCAGCACTGGAGAATATATTTTCTCTCTCTCTCTCTCTCTCTCTCTCTCTCTCTTTAAAAACCTAAGTCTTGACTGTTCCAGGGACACCTCACATCCCTATGCCCCTTTTACCTTTCTTTTATGTGCTGAACAAGAAATAAGCGCAACCCCAAATCACCTACAGTAGTGTTATAGTATTCTCAAACATGAAAAGGACTGCCTGTCTGCTCTGCTACTTGGCACTACTGCTGTGAGACCGGAGGAGTCAAAGACAGAGGATTCCATTGGCTGTGACTTCACCCGCTGTCTGCTCTGGAACAGGATCACACAGACCCTCCAGCTTCCAGCTACTGCAGAGAGGCACAATCGAAATTTCTACTGGACCCAGAGTGGTCAAATTGCTTGTGTTCTTGTGTGAACATGTTAGTTGATTGGGCTCACTGCTCATGTATGTTTTTTAATTAAACTGTATTACACTATATATTTTTCTTTTTATTTATGGTCCGGGAGAGTTCCTGCCTTATAACTGCTCCAGATCAGAAATCTGGAAACACCTGATTTAATCCTTTACTACGTGAGTGTGCATTCATAAGTATGGCTCTAACTAGATACACATTTGCACTATGTTGTTTTTCCTTTTTTTACATGCCTGAGGGGAGTTTTTGCGCTTGGGAGTGTTCTTGTGGTCTGTGCTACAGCAGGGAACCCCTAGTGGTGAGTCGCGAAAGCATTTTCATGGAAAGGTATTGCCTGGACAATGCGCCTACATGTATCCAGGATTCACTCATGATTCCCGGTTACATTTTGGGGTATCCAGCAACTGTGGAACTCAGCTACCTGGGCACAATCTGACAACACTTTCTCTGCAAAAAAAACCTTGAAACTCATACCACAGCAATCTCTGCTTGCTGGCACTTCTGGAAAGATAAAAACACATAAAATACTTTATTGTTGCACAAAACATTTTATTCTTTACACAGTACTAGGCTCAAGAGCTCTCTTCTTGAACCCTTATTACGGAACAGGGGTAACCAAACGGGCTCAAATCTTTATTTACGAGCCTGGTTACCCCTATACTGTCACAATTGTCCACTGAGGCTCTTCTAGCTTTTGAGAAGCTGAAGTCCGCCTTTTCGTCCGCTCCTGTGCTGATCCATCCAGATCCTATGAAACCCTTCGTGCTTGAAGTGGACGCATCTGATCTGGCAGCCGGAGCCGTTCTTTCTCAAAGAAAGGAATTTCATGGGAAACTCCACCCTTGTGCATTCTCTTCTAGAAGGCTGTGGCAGAAAGAAATTATGATGTTGGAAATCAGAAACTTCTAGCCATGAAAATGGCTCTAGAAGAATGGACATTTGCTTGAGGGGGCAACTTCTCTGATCACAATCCTTACAGATCACAAGAACCTCGAATATATTGATGGAGCAAAAAGACTTGGGATGCGTCAGGCAAGGTGGGCTCTCTTCTTCACTCGGTTGAACTTTGTGATTTCCCATTGTCCAGAAGACAAGAACGTCAAAGCATATGCTCTATCCAGGCAATTTTCCCTAGAAGACACCAAGGAGATAGAGCAGGGGCCCATCATTCCATCTTCTCAGATCATTTCTGCAGTTTCTTCTTCACTCCTGCAACAGATCTCACAGGCCCAGGTAGAAGTTCCCACAATTTCAAAGTGTATTATTCCAATTAAGTCATAATTCCAAGATAGCTGGCCACCCAGGAGTTAGGAAGACGTGATTTCCTTGAACGGATCTTTTGGTTGCCAGAGATAGGCAAAAACGTGAAGGAGTTTTTGGCAGCCTGCGCTGTATGCGTCAGACTAAAGTGTCGAGGACGTTACCCTGTGGATTGCTCCAGCCCTTGACAGTTCCCACCCACCCGTGGACCCACCTTTCCATGGATTTTATTGTCGAACTGCCTCCCTCCAGGGGCATGACTACCATACTGGTAGTGGTTGATCGATTCACAGGATTGGCCCATGTGTTACTCTCAGGCAGCTACCCACGGCCTCTGAACTATCGGAGATCTTTATCAAAGAGATATTCCACCTCCATGTAGTCCTGACGGATATAGTCTCGGATCGCAGATCCCAATTTGTCTCCAGATTTTGGAAAGCCTACTGCCAAAGAATGGTTTTCTCCCTACATTTCTCTTCTTCCTACCATCCCAAGCCCAATAGTCTCATGGAAAGGGCCAACCAGACCTTAGAACAATTCCTCCGCTGCTTTGATTCTGAGCTAGAGGACGACTGGGTTGATCTGCTCCTATGGGCAGAGATTCCCCGCAATTCCATAAAGCACGATTCAACAGGAGAATCACCGTTCTTTTGTGCCTACTGGTACCATCCCGCTGCCCTTCCTCCTTCCACTCCCCTCTCTGGAGTGGATGACAAAATCCAAGAACTCCAATTACTCTAGAAGAAAATCCAGGCCAATCTGACCAAAGCCACCCTTCAGCAAAAAACCCAGGCGGATAAACGTCGATGATCACCACCCCGTTTCAAGTTGGAGATCAGGTTTGGCTGGCTACAAAAAATATTCGCTTGTAACTGCCTTCCTCCAAACTGGGGCCCAAGTTCATTGGACCTTACAAAATCCTGAAACAGGTCAACCTGGTGGGGTTCAAAAAGGAACTTCCGGATAATTTAAGAATACCCCCGTGTTACATGTCTCCCTCCTCAAGCTGTTCATCCAGAATAACTTCTCTCCTCCTACCCTCCCTCTTCCTAGACCGTTCTTGGTGGATGGCCAGGAGGAATTTGAAGTTAGACAAATACTGGATTCCCTAGATCCCATGGCGGGCTACAGTACTTGGTCCATTGGAAGGGTTATGGATCCGAGGAAAGTTCATGGATCAAATCCAGGGATGTCCATGCTCCCTGGTCTGGGAATTTCATTGGAAATTCCCTGCCAAGCCGGCTTAGATCGCCCAGAGGTCTCTCCTCAAGAGGGGGGTATTGTAAGGAATCTGCTCAATCCGTGCCTGGTTTTTCTGCAGTTCAGGTTTTTCAAGTCACCTGCCCTGCTGCTCACTGTTGCCATTTTGGGTACTGGAAGCCTGCTATATAAGGCTGCAGTTCCTAGTGGTCGAGCAAGGTTCTACGTCTAGGTTCTACGTAGTTGCCAAGCAAGGTTATACGTTTGCAGTTCCTGTTTGTCTACGCTGTCACGGGAGACTCCTGTGGCGAGTAGGATCTCAGTGGCCAGAACAGCAGGAGCGTAGTAGGTGTCACAATCAGAGGTCCGAGGCAGGCGGCAGATAGCGAATTCGGGCGACAAGCAGGGGTCCGAGGCAGGCGGCAGAAAGCGAAGTCGGGCAACAAGCAGAGGTCGGCAACGAGAAGACTGGAACAGGACAGGGGTGCAGGAACAGGTCTGGGAGCAGGAACTGAGACCGGGGAGCAGGGACTGAGACCGGGGAGCAAGGAACAAACAGGGACAAGCCAGATTACCAGCATGGGCCTTTACTAAGAACAGAATCAATACAGTAACATATCAGGATCAGAGGCATGTGCAATAGGAGTCTGACTTGAAACAAAGGCAGAAGCAACAAACAGGAAGCAGCGCTATAAGACAGAGAGAGGATCAACAAGAGGACAGACAGACAGACAGACAGAGGAACCCAGAGGAAACAGAAGGCAGCAGCACACCCAGTGGACAAAGAATAACTATGGTGAGGCAGGAGGTCTAGGAGACCCCGACATTACTCCCCCCTCTCGAGAGCGTTCTCCGGACGATCCTCCAGGCTCTTCCCGAAGGCCTTGATGAAAAGTGGACTCAAAGTGACCCACCTCTGGTTGTTTGTCAGCGGGCAGAGGGTACTCCACAGGTACATTGGGTGCTGCAAGGAACCTCCGAATGGGTGCGTTCAACCCAAATGCAGGGGCAGAGACATCAGGAACGTGGGCATCAAGGACGGGTGCAGCCTTTCCACATGAGTCAGTGGGGACACAGAGTTCTCTCTCCATGGTCTCCTCTTGCGACTGCCGTTTTGTGGCATCACCCAATGAAAGACCAGCTATTTGAGTTTTCAGCTCTTGAAGCTGTCTTTCTGCACTTATTTTCCCACTCAATGCAGTTGTCAGTTCAGCTTCTTTGGAGTTGAGTCGCGACTCCATATCTCCCAGCTGACTTAGAACAAGGCTTAAATGTGTTTCTTTTTCTTTATTTCTGACCTGTAGCTGCCGGTACTCCTCCCAGACCTTGTCCAGCTCCAGCTGCAGCCGGGATTTCTCATGGGCTGTGTGATTCAACACTTTGCAGGCATCAGCCATCTTGACCTCATAGCGCAGTGTCAGGCCAACCACTTGACGGACGGACACCTCCTCCCTCTCTTTTTTGGCAAGCTGTGTCTTGAGCTCAGCGATCAGCAGTGCTGTGAGATGCTGTGATGTGTGTTCAGCTGTCAGCTTTAGCTCTTTCATTTTTAGGTGTTGTTGCAATTTCCACTCCTCGGTGAGAGATCCCTGGTTAAGTGCACACTGCAATTCTCTTCTCAGGGCCTTCATCTCTTCACTGAGATCATTTTGATCTTGCTTTCATGCATCCCTCATCACGTCTTGGAGCTCTGCAAATTCCTTTGCTATGGTCTCAGCAGCTTGTCTTTTCCAGGACCCTTTCTCTTGGGTGTACTGGCTGTTAGGGATGGAGCAGTGTCTCTGATCCTCTAAGTCTTACTTCAGTTTCTTCCCCGCCTTGTGCTCACTCTCATACAGGGTTACCTGGGCTCTAAGCTCCTCAGGCTGCTCTTTGGGGACACACTGGGTACTCAAATACTCTTGCAAAATCTTTACTTTGTAGGCAGTCTGGAAACTTTCTTCCTGCAGAACTCGCTGCTTTTCCTCAGCATTCACCTATCTCTCCTTGGTGTCCTGCAGATGTGTACGCAATTCTTGTGTACGCAATTCTTGCAGCTGACTCTGCAGCATATTTTCTGCTTGTGTGCGCTGCTCCAGCGAGACACGTTCTTCTTGCAGCCCTCTCTCTGCATTCTGCAGTGCTGTCTGTACGTCTAACTTTTCCTGGGCTAACTGTTTCTTCTCCTCTCCTAATTCATGGAGCTTCTTATCTCCTTCACTGACTTGGACATAGAGATTCTTGCACTGTTGGGTTACAGTTTCAAAACTGCTATTTAACCCTCCGAAGATCGCTCTCAATGAGCATAGCTCTGTGTTTAAGTGGCAACTCTTCTCCTTAGAGGCTTCCAGCTCTGTAGTAAGCCTGTGAACTCTTTCTGAGATGCTTCCAGTGCTGTGCCAACTTGAGCCATGAAACTCTGGTACTGGGCATTACCCGCGTAAGCTTTCTCCAGCTTACTTGACAAGATCACCCTGTCATTCTCCAACTGATACTATTCTTTTTCCAAGTCACCTCTGCTTTTTCCAGTGCTAATTGCATCCTTGACTTTTCTTCTATCAATAGTCTCTTCTCCTCTTCTGATTCATGGAGTCTTTTATCTCCTTCACTGGCTTGGACAAAGAAGTTCTTACTCATTTGGTTTATAGTTTCAAACCTACTATTTAACTCTTCGGAGGCGTCTCTCATAGAACGTATATCTCTGTTTTCAAGTAGCATCTCTCCTCCCGAACGACTTCCATCTCTTTTTTCAAGTAGCAAATCTCCTCCCGGGAGACTTTAAGCTCTGTATTAAGCTTTTCAATTTCCTTCATAGAGATTTCCAGGAATTCGTTACTTTTAGAAGCGAGGCGCTGATCCTCAGCAGCATCAGCATATGCCCTCTCCAGCTCACCTGACATGACATCCAGGTCACTCTCCAACTGGTGCTTTTATTTTTCCTGGAGAACACACTTAGCAATTGCTGAGGATAGGCAGCTCTGTAATGCAGCCTTTGCTTCTTGCGCTTTATCTAATCGTCCATGAAGACAATCAATCTCTTTTCGTGCAGATTGAAGTGTCTGAGTTAGGGCATCTTTTCCTTGATTAAATACTTCTTTCTTTTCCTCATTCTTCCTTGCTTAGAGAAGTTCTGAAGAATCAGTGGTACTGTGTTCACATTTACTGCTCAAGACTGTTTTTTGAGCGGGAGCCATAATTTCAGACATGGGGAAACCACACTTCCCAAGAAACCAGTAAAGAGGATGTGTCTTTAAAGCAGAAGCAGAAGAATAAACAACAGAAATATTAGACACAGAGAGACAAGATAGGAGAGCTGACCCTTTTGAGACCTTAGCATCAGTCACGGAGATATCATAAATGCAAGGAAAAAATATAAACAGAGAAACCTGTAGTTAAATCTGAATCTTTAGAAATCAGGCATAGAAATATCATAGACAGCAGGAAACTACTACAGAGAAAACTTGCAGTTAGATCTGAAACTTTTGACATCAGACATAGGAATATCAGACAGAGAAACCTGCAGTTAAATCTGAATCTTTAGAAATCAGGCATAGAAATATCATAGACAGCAGGAAACTACTACAGAGAAAACTTGCAGTTAGATCTGAAACTTTTGACATCAGACATAGGAATATCAGACAGAGAAACCTGCAGTAAAATCTGAAACTTTAGATATCAGGCGTAGGGATATCAGACAGAGAACCCTGCAGTTAAATCTGAAACTTTTGATATCAGGCGTAGGGATATCACAGGTTGCAGAGAAACAAACTTTAGGGGAACTTGCAGGTAAACCTGAAACCTTAGAACCAATCATAGGAAGAACTACAGATTGGAGGAAAAATCACAGCATGCAGTAACAAAATAATGGAAGCACTCTTGTCTTTTGAAATGGGAACCCTGGGAACAGCAGTGGTCCAACCAGGGATACAGAGACAAGCCTTGTCCAGGGAATGAAAGTCAGAGTCTAAAAAGGTGGCAACAGGTACTACAAGGGTTAACCCAGGCACTGCACAAAAGAAAAAACCTCAAAGAAAGGTGCACTAGTCTCTGCAGCAACAGTTCTAGTCTCAGAAAAACTGTTTTTTCTTTATGAACGCAATAATTCTTGCAGCACACTTAGCAGCAACAAAAAAAAACCTTCAAGATCCCAACTGGGATTTCCAAAAAAGAAACAAAAGTACTTATCTTCAACCATGCGGATGGGGTCTGCTGCAGCAGGCAGGCAGAAAATCTGTTCCGGCAAGATCCAGATGTGGCCTTTGTTTTCTGTCACGGGAGACTCCTGTGGCGGGTAGGATCTCGGTGGCCGGAACAGCAGGAGCGTAGTAGGGGTCACAATCAGAGGTCCGAGGCAGGCGGCAGATAGCAAAGTCGGGCAACAAGCAGGGGTCCGAGGCAGGCGGCAGATAGCAAAGTTGGGCAACAAGCAGAGGTCGGCAACGAGGAGACTGGAACAGGACAGGGGTGCAGGGACAGGTCTGGGAGCAGGGACTGAGACTGGGAGCAGGGACTGAGACTGGGGAGCAAGGAACAAACAGGGACAAGCCAGATTACCAGCAAGGGCTTTTACTAAGCACAGAATCAATACAGTAACAGATCAGGATCAGAGGCATGTGCAATAGGAGTCTGAATTGAAACAAAGGCAGAAGAAACAAACAGGAAGCAGCGCTATAAGACAGAGAGAGGAGCAACAAGAGGACAGACAGACAGACAGACAGAGGAACCCAGAGGAAACGGAAGGCAGCAGCACACCCAATGGACAAAGAAGAACTATGGCAAGGCAGGAGGTCTAGGAGACCCTGACACACGCCTTACCCTTTCGTCTGTTTGGATTCCCCAGTTGCTGACCCTGGACCGTGACCCTGACCTCACTGCTTTTTGCCTGCCCTGACCATTTGCCTGTTTACTGGACTTTGCACCACTGTCGCCAACCCTGACCTCTGCCTGCTTACCAACTACGGATACTCTTATAGGACTTTGTCCCTGGGCTCTGGTCAGTTTATTTGCATCCCTACCTCAGCCCTGCGGGTCCGCATCCTGATTTGAGACAAGCACCATCATACTATTCGTGCTAGAAGGTTTAAAGTTTCAAGTTAGGTGCTCACTTTAAAATAACCTTTGGGAAATACAGAATATCACCCCCAGAATGGGGTCCTTTTTTTTAGTATTTGCCAATGGTTGGCAGTGTTGTATTTAATTTTTGGGGCATCCCTGTTATGGACAAGAGAAAATTAGCACAAAGATACTGTATATAAACACAATAGTATACTTAATAAAACTGGTCCGATGGTAAATCGATAGTTCTGTGATGGGTGCTGCAGAGGTTGTGGGTTCATTCCAAAACCACTCTTGTTGTCACATCCCTGTTATACTGGGTTGTGAAGGTGGCATGGAAGTCATTGGAGGATGGAGTTTTGAATTTTAGAATTAGAGTCTGTTCTCTCTTGAGCATGTTGGTTCTTACAGTGGCTTTATCTATGTTATCAAAGTAATTAATTTCTATCAGTAAACTTCTGTTTTAGAATCTTAATCTGGCTATGGTACACATCCTCACCTGAACAGTTGCATCTTAGTTGTCTCACATCACTCACAATTTTTGGTTTTGCTACATGAAACTTACCCTATATTCCTTTGTGTGCTACCTATGTCCCGGGATGATCGGAGAGAACTTGCGACAGTTATCGGAAGGGGTCCACACCAGACAACACAGCTGATTACGTATTTGATAAATACCACTAATCGTTAATATATGGGGCTATGCGATTTGTGACACTTTTAGATTTAATTGATAATCTATCACTCTAGCACAGGGGAGCGCAATCTTTTCCTGCAGCACCCCCCTGTCTAGCTTGCCCCGGTAAGGTGCCCCCCCCCCCACCTTACATCCGCGTCGAATGATGCTGCGGGGTCATGTGATGTGATGTAACGTGACCCGTGGCGTCATTTGATGCTGCGTTGTCATGGCGACGCGTCACACAGCCAGCTGAAACAAGGTGAATGGAGTGTTGCAGGGGCCTCACATGATCCCCCGGCATTAAATGCCTTGGGGAAGAGTGCAGGACCTCTGCAACCACCCACACCCCTCCCCTCAGAAGAATCTCACGCCCCCCTGGGGGGCACGCCCTCCAGTTTGCGCACCGCTGCTCTAGCATATTGCATTATTGCACCATGTATTCTTCTTTTTTTTTATCTGCTATGATCCTGCGCTACCTATTTTGAGAGGACACAACATTTGAGAACTTCAAAGATGGTTCTACATGGTTCTGAACAGTGTATTTGTTCTTGTTATTTATTCACCTATGAGCACAACATTGCTTTTCACTATTCGTTTTGATCATTCACTATTTTGTTGGGTTTTACTAAGAGCACCCAGTGCCTTTCACATTTTTTGCACTTACCAAACAGAGATGCCACAGGTCAATCAGAGTGGATAAAAACTCTGCCCAGGTTGAACCGCCCATGATCATTGATAATGAACCTGGTACAGGTGGTCACCCTAGTCTCAGGGAAGAAAAGATGACACGCAACAGGAGAGAACTCATTGCCAAATGATTAAAAGAAGTCTTGGTAAAGTGGAAAAAGGAGCTTGAGCCAGGAATCCTCTACAAAGGTGAGGAAGCTAAGCACATCATAGAAAGATTGTGCTTGGAAAAAGTCCTCCCCGAGCGACTAAAGCATGCTGAATACAAGCACATACAAGAAGATACTGGTTATCTGCACCAGACACAAAGACTGCATAACCTAGGTTTCCTCTTCTACCGAGGTGTCCTCATATGGCCACATATCGGGGACACCAACTGATAGAAAGATGGTAACACTTGCTGGTGCATATCAGGAATGTAAGATGGTGGCCCAAAGGCGAACCCCAAAAATGCTGGGAGGAGTGAAAGGCACCTGGAGAAAGGGCTCCAGTCCCAGCGTGAGTGAGTGTTCTTTCCCTCCAACCACTCTTGTTTCGAGCCGAAGGCACATCTCAAGAGAGTGGAGGGATGGGCTGTGGCTAGCCTGAGCTACCCATAAATGGGGTGATGAGTGGAAGAAAACATTTAATAACTGATATAAATAGCCCCCTGCTTATACTGTAGGTACCTCTTTGGACTTTGTAGTCGCCCCTTAACTGCCCAGCCCTGCAGATATGGACTGGGAAGTGTGAGTCAGCCCTTACAAAGGGATAGGACTGTTTGATTTGTTTTTGTTGACAAAAAGCTGTTTAGTTTTTAAGCTATGGGCTAAATAAATGCTACTGTTAATTTTCCCAGTCTATGTCTCCCTGGTTGTACCTATGCACTCATCTCTTATAATCCCTATTATGTTGAAACTCTACTTCTGATGCTTTTTTTTTTAAGGTGTGTGCACTTACTGTAAAACAGTTCGTCACTAGATTCCTGTCAGTCTTGTTTTTAACAAGACAAAGAAGAATTATCATTGAAACTAAATCTTTATTTGACGCAATAGAACAGTAAACATATTTATAGTTTTTGAATGTGGAATGAAAGTCATAAAACTATGAACTATAAAACCATAAACAAAAAGTTTCAAGTCTAGTATCTCTAATTATCTTATTTTATTTATAAAATGTTTTACCAGGAAGTAATACATTGAGAGTTGTTTCTCGTTTTCAAGAATATCCTGGGCACAGTTATGACAGATACATGGTAACAAATACATGGTTTCATTAGGTGAACAGGGTTATACATTATGTATAAAGACATTGCATGAACAGTTTAACATATCTTCTGTATACGCACGGTAACTGTTTTCTTATGTTATATCTAAAATGTAGCAATCTTTGAGTTCTGCTTGAAACCGTTTACCTTTTGAAGTGTCTTATTTTTGGACATGTTTCACCATTGTTTTGTTACATTTGCGTATTTTTCTTGGGAAAAGGTGACCAACGAATCCTTAGGTGTAAGCCCTCAGTTACACTAAAATGAATCCTAGCAGTGGCAGAGGAATTGGAGTGCGGTGTCAGGATTTATGGGGTAGACGTTCAGTTTGGTGGCATGGCAGAAGGTGAGACAACTGGGCAGCAAATTTGTTGTTAACCCATTTCACACACACTGAGTCCGAGTGAGTGAGTGTGTATACGTGACAGTGACGAACAGTATAGCAATCGTACTGTATAACATGTTTTGTGGGTCTTGACTCCTGCAGGAGAATAGGAAGCAGCAACACCATTGGACAAATGACATAGCTTCCTATTGATTGACCGCGACAGCCATCTTCAATATGTCCTCTACAGGACCGGGTTTAATGCTACTTCCATTAATATTTTTGGCAGGCCTATCTGGACAGTACAGAAATGTTACTACAATTTGTCTTACTCAGGGGCGTAGCCAGCGAAGGGGCCGGCGCGAGCAAGGCCCAGCGTAAAATCCCTAATTGCCCGATTGGGTGGAGCACAGGAATTGTGCTTTGTTTTTCCATAAATGTAAGGCCATTCCTTTTATCAGCTGCATTGCTCACAAAGGGAGGAGCGCAGATAATATGTACAGTATTTATTTTCCGTAAAATCCCAAACACCTGATCTAAAAATACTCTCCCTGAATGAGGCACTGGGTGGGCTGTATGGCACGGACGGAACTTAAGAGCTTCATGTGAGCAGGTCAAGCAGGGATGAGGACTTGGCAGTGGGGGAACCAAGCAATCAAGAAGGAGAATGTACAGACTGTCACCCACTGCCCCCGCAAAGTCATGGCTACGCCCCTGGTCTTACTTGGAATATGAAGGCAGTAAAAAGACAATCTTCTTTACGTTAAATGTTCTTGCAAGGGCAATACTACTCAAAATGATGCCTATTGTTAAAACAACATTAATTATTAATGTAAATAAACAATAAGGGAATTCCAAACAGCTTATAAATTATGGTTGGAAATATACAGAAGCACTAGAACTAAATATTAATGCATTAAGCACTTTTCCATACTGAACTGTGTCATTAAAATGATGCTTTCCAACTTATCCTTTACATAAAGGAACTTTGTGGACATTTTTGCCCTGGTTCATTAAAACGTAGCACATTTGTATTGTCAATTACTATGTTTGTATGAAGTAGAAGGGTTACAATTTGATATATGCCAGAAAATGTGTTGTTGGAACATGTTAAGTATTAAAAAAATGAAGAATGTGAGGAAAGGGAGAAGGGTTGCATTTTTCTGTAACAATTATTGCAATGAGGATATAAAAAAAATGCATATAAATGTATCAATTTCTTAGTCAGCAGAAGAGGAAGCCAGGTAAGAGAGTATAAGTAACAAATGAAGGTGTTTCTCAACACAAGTGGGAAGATCCCGAGTTTCCTGTTTAATTATCAGTCAGTGTTTTTTTGCATGGGTAGTAGCAATTATGTATATATTTAACACCCACACCAGCTTTTTGAGCTATAAAAGTAATGCGTTTACCAACAAGAAAACAGAAGCACAAAGAAACCAAGCCGAAAAGCAAGCTCTAATTTGAACAGGTAGGTGAACTAGTACTTGCTGTGTTTCACATGAAGTGTTTTTATTTCGTTTTGAGCTTCCTCTGATCAGCAAAATGCACTCTGCTTTGGTATCTTCAGCAACATTTTTAAAATGGAGGTTGGGAATGGAAGTTCAACAATTTAAATGTCATATGATTGGTGGTTTCAAGGGGCTCAGATTTACTTTGTTCAATGTTGGGCAAAAATCCTGCTCTGCTTATCAGGTTTTGCTCACCTAGTAATTGATAAATTATACTCAAAGGGAGGTCAGGACTTCACGTACGGTTTGATGATGAAGGAAAGGGGAATTTCTGAAGCTATACTGTATGCTGTTAAAATGTGATTTCGTGTAAAATGTTGGTAAATCTTTTTCTTAGAAGTTAAATTATCCCCAACACAGGTTTTTGCTAATGTGGGTCTGCTATATTTGTTTGGAGCAATAGCTGCTCTATGACTCACAGTATTGTCCATCTGCACACCAGGAGATCTTTTAAAGGTTTTTGGAAGGGGTTAAATAGTAGAAGAACAAGTAATTTTAGTCAATTATGTGTGTTGTCATTCTCAAGACAGTTCTGAAGAATGTTCAAGTCTAATTGGAAATGAATGATAAGCTATTTGATCAATATGCAATGCTTGTTCTCCGTATCTCTAAGAAATGCCTCAAGGGAAATATTTAAAGTACTAAGCAGTGCAATTCCATAAGACACCTTATGTTGCCGAAAGACATCTCACTGCCCACACACTTACAGTAAATGGGGTGTAAAGTGTCTTCTGCAGTTGCACTGGTTAGTAAATATGACCCCAAATGCTTTCCTTCATAATACTTCAATGTTTTGCATTTACAGCTATTCATGGCAGCATATCGCTTTGGCAAATCTATTACTGGACCAATAGAAAAATATTGGTAAGCATTCTCCTCTCTACAAAACCACCGATGTAGCCACAGCTATTCCAACTGTGGCACGCTTTCTCAGGTGAAATGGCAGGATAGTCCCCTTTTCGCACATGGCTGATTTAAAACAATGGCTGCTTCTCCCACTGGGGTGTTGTGTAGGTCCCACTGCAGTGGGCAATAAGTTGCAATAACGTTGGTTACATCTATATCTTCCAACGCAAGAAGAAAAACTTAATTTTCCCCTCTGGAAAATGTATTGAAACTGGTGTGAAACTACAGTATATGAATCAGTCTTAAAAAAAATTACATAGAATGCTTCTGCAATACCTCTTTATTTCCCCTGACTGATTGTACATATCCTAGGGCGGGGTCCAAGTCCTACTTCCCTATTTGAACGATTTGCTAGACCACTATTGGAGAGCTTGGTGGAGATCAGACAGTATAACACAATGCGTATCTATGAGTAACAGGGGCTTATATTTATAGGCTCACACAGTAAGACATTGGTGATCCTAAAAAAAGAGGATCATACACTTATTATGCAACACAGGTTATATAACAATAAACCAACATGTGAGTCACTGTGCCTCTCAATGTCTCTCTTAAAGTCCAAATGTGTGTTATTAAGGGACCCTTGATAGGTTCCGGTACAGTATTGGAGCTCTTAGGTGTGTTTGGTTAACCATTGCATGCTTTTTACTTCACAACGGCTTGAACAGGATCTGGTATGTGCTTTGTGTACATGATTTATGCATGCCTTCATGGCCACTAAGGTAGCCATGGGGTTAATACAAACACCGTAACTACCCTACTACCAATTGCATGTCATGGCAGTGCAAATAGTACTAAGAAATGCTTTACTAACCCCTAAGGTGATGGGTGAACCTCACCCACCATCCTCCTGGGAGGCCTAACCAGCCACCCTGGGGCAACTATCCCATCAATCACCCCCCCCCCCCCCCATACCTCTGCAAAAGTGAGGGACCACTAAGGATCTACGCTGTCATGGTAATATCATGAGATATTATGTAGTTAATCAATGTGGTGCTTGAGGGGTTAAGGAGCTACCCTTGTTTTAGAAAAATACAAAATACTGGGCTTGAAACAGGTCAGGACTTCAAAGGGACTTTATTGGGGTAGGGGTTCATCTTGGATAGCCCACTCAAGGTGTCAACTGTTCTACACAAATTCTATAGACATGGTCTGGGTAGAGGAGCTTCAAAGCCTCCTCTACAAGGGGTGGGCTTATGCTGGTGCCATGAGGAAAAAATGTATTTAAGTCAGGGGAAAAGATTTTAAAAATCAGATCTCACCAGAGGCATGCTTTTAACAAAGTATGTGAGACCTCCTGTTCCTAGCCGGTGGCCTCTCTGGGGAAAATCCATAGCATTTGGTAAAGTATAGGATTTTCTGTTTTACCCTTTTATTTTAAGAAGCTGTTCTGCTTTATATTGTATGCAAAAATGGAGATGGTGAGCGCACATAGAAAACAGAGGGGACACTAATACACAGTCTATTAAAGACAGACAAACCACAAAATCATCCAAAAATACTGATTAATCAGAGGATGGGGGGGGGGGGGGGGATATACAATGATAACAATAATAACTGTTTTCACACGGCCGTGTGTGAGCCTAATCCTGCTAGAATCTAGTATCTTTACACCGTCCTATGAGCCGCAGTCAATAAGACAACAACAGCATGGGACATCAACAGTCCCACCGGCCGTCCCACGAAGTCCCAAGTAAGGAGATTATAGGCAGGAAATAAGAGATATAAACTTTATTCCATGTTGAAAAAAGCAAATGTACACTTACAAATATGTATGCACTCTGGTGCAAACATAGTTGTAAGTGTACATTTGCTTTTTTCAATCTGGAATAAAGTTTATATCTCTAATTTCCTGCCTATAATCTACTTTCTTGGGACTTCGTGGGACGGCCGGTGGGACTGTGGATGTCCCATGCTGTTGATGTCTTATTGACTGGGGCTCATAGGACGGTGTAAATATACCATCTATCAGGATTAGGCTCACACACGGCCGTGTGAGTACAGTTATTATTGTTATCATTGTATATCCCCAACCCCCCCCTCCCATCCTCTGATTAATTAGTATTTTAGGGTGATTTTGTGGTTTGTCTGTCTTTAATAGATTGTGTATTTGTGTCCCCTCTGTTTTCCATGTGCGCTCACCATCTCCATTTTTGCATACATCTTTGAGGATCAAGGGATCATCCTCTTCAGGTTGAGCAGCCGATTCAACCAAGGGCTAGTATAATACCATTTTTTTGTATTTTTAGATTGTTTTCTACTGTATCCACTTCCCCTTGGTGTATGTGACTCTATTTTTTGGTCTAGACACTGTCTACTAAATTGATAGGGAGCGCCGTAGTCATTCTCTCTTCTGCTTTGTATTGTAACTGTATGTTTTTTGTAATACCTTTTCTGTAATCTAAGCACTGTATTTTTATATATATTAAAACATTTAATAAGTAATGCTTTGGGCTCTGAATGAACTGATTGCACGCTCTGGGGATAGTAATTATGATTCGGGCACATTTAGATACAACTGATTTTTGTGGTGTGTATAGTTTATTCTATAATATACAGGGACCTGAGGCCCTGGCAAATATTCCTTTGACATCTTATTATATATTATTATATATTATTATACCCAGATGGTGGCAGTGGATAGTTATGATTTGCAATTGAGTAGGGGATTAATATTAACTCACTGGTTCTTGGAGAAGGAGAAAAGTGGGGTGGCTTGAGTAGCCGTGTGTATTACCCCTGGTTGCTTATCTAAGTCACGTGCTCACTTGTGTGCAGTTCGTTGCGGTGGAATATTGGGACGGATTGAGGGGAGATATTACTAATTTGAGGGACTTTTGCAAAGGTGAAGAGTGGGGCAGTTTGTGAGCTGTATATTAATCCTTGATCCTGTAGAGGAGATATTGTCCATTTGACGGACCTTTGTGGAGGTGAAAAGGGGGAGCGCTTGCGAGCGTCAGTATTAATCCTTGTCCCGTATGCAGGGTGCCACACGTAACATGGGACCTGAAACGTTGTCTTTCAGCTGTTCTTGGCTGTCACATTAAAGAAGAATTCAGTTATAAACTTGTGAGTAGAGCTCTATTTTGTATCTCTATCTTTGAGGAAACTTGAATCTTGAAGAAATTGTTTAATCCCTTGGAAGCCATAATGGTCATGAAGGCATTCTTTATCCATGACTTCATGGCCACTAAGGTAGCCAAGCGGTTACTACAAACACCCTAACTACCCTACTACCAATTGTATGTCAAAGCAGTGCAAATAGTGCTAAGCAATGCTTTACTACTCCCTATGGTAATGGGTGAACCTTTCCCACCATCCTCCTGAGATGTCTAACCAGTCACCATGGGGCAACTATCTCATCAATCACCCCTTATACCTCCGCAAAAGGGTCTAATTGGCATGTAGTGATAGAATTCTATATTTGGGATCTGAAAAAGATGTTATATCTATGGCGCTCAGCACTAATATCACTATATTAAAAAATAATATAAAGTAATAATGAAAGTCAAAAAATAATAAATATCGATATACAACCAGTATCAATGATGTGGCCCGTCCATTGAGGTGCTCCACGTGGTGATAGGTACATGAAAAGATAAAAAAATCATAGCATAATACTGCAACAAACAATAAACCAACATACAACACACACTCAGTACTAGACAAACGCTGAGAACAACAGGTGACAATTAGCAATATAAACACATTTAATTAAAACATACAGTATCATGAATAAAATACATATGAAAAGGTCCAAACAGGACACTCATGCTCAGGACAAGGTACCTGCTTACCAGAGGCAAGGAGGTATCAGGCACTGGATATATTAAAGAGTATCCCCTCTTATGGATAAACAGCTGCTGGCTCTAGCGTCTGCGTTTGGGCGTGGAGCTCTCCTGTGTGCACAGGAGCAGACCTCTCCGGTCTGTGGTGTTTACCTCCGTCTCCAATTCAGTCTGCGCATGTGCAGTGGCTGCCGTGGGATCGTTGCCTGCAGAGGTGTCTAGCCCAGGCTCCGCCGAGTAGTGTAGTATAGCAGATGGAGGCAGATTCGCTGCCGATCAATAGTCAGGCTGCAGCAGTGGGCTTCCAAGGGGGGTATCAGATAAATAAAATGTATCACGCAGGACCACCCTACGCATTTCTGAAGTCTTGCTTCCTTCCTCAGGGGTGCAAAGATAATAACAAAAAAGTCCCTGTGTGTCCCAGTAAATATAGTTCCAGTTTAAAGGTACAATACACATATCCCAAAACTTGGTCATGCGCAGTTGGTACAGTATACTAACGAACGGACTGGGATGCTCAGCAAATACAAACATAAACATGGACAAATAAAACAAAAGACAACAATTAAAACATGAGAATATCTGGTTTGAATACACATAATTGAATGAAAATAAATATAAATATAAAGATAGATAACAGTAGCATTCTAAACAAATCATCACTTAATTAAAACATACATAAATGTAATGACAGTGTATATTAGTTTGGTCATATAGAAATTCTAGAATGCTACTCCATATTAGTCATTGCAAATCAATTATTTTTACCAAAGAGACCATAATAATACGCCCAGTGGCTATCTAGAGAAGTATGTTGAGCAGAACGAGGATCGAGACACCAGTTGATGTGATGTGACCATTACGTATATAGGTCACCATTATAACAATATTTTCCTATAGTATGCCCTTAATGTGAAGTGGCTAATCTATTAAAAATACTATGTGAATATTGATTGATAAAAATCAATCCTATACTTTATAGATGTATAAAGTTTATGTGAAATGACTATCTAAAGAATCACTAAATAAGATATCTACTAATAACTAAAGGTGAGTATATAGATAAATAATAATAATAAAACTGTGTATAGTGAGACTGAAAATATATGTAATAATATATAAAATATATGTAATAACATATAATAATATATAAATATATATAAAAGTGATGAAAGAAATCATATGAGTGCTTAATTCTAGTACAAATGAGTATCTGCATATTAATCCAGTTCTAATGGCCTAAGCCATCAAACCGACCCAAAAATGAAGCATGGCACATACCACATATGCCTCCTATATCTTATTTATCCAGAAGAAAGGGCTTCAGGTCAAATTCTATATTTAATCCGGACGGTGCTAAAGTTTGTAATTTGTAGATCCAAAAGGACTCTCTTCTTCCCAGTATACTTTTCATATCACCTCCATGCCAATTAAGTGCCATGGCCTCAATGGCCACACATTTAAGGCCCTTTGGGTCTTTATTGTGCACTTGGAGAAAATGGTTGGACACATTGTGTGAGACCAGGCCCCTAGTGATGTTATAAATATTTTCGTATAAACGACGTTTGATGGGCCTGGAAGTCATCCCCACATATTGCAGACCACAAGGACATTCAAGGAGATAAATAATATTCGTACTATTGCATGTGATAAATTGTTTTATGGTGTATGTCTTACGTGTTTTGGTAGAAGTGAAGGAAAGTTTTCTGGCACTATATTTACAAGCTGTACATGTATTGCATGTATAATAACCTTTGATACCATTTTTAATTTGACAACTTTTACGTTTTAGAGGGCAGCTGGGGGCCAGCTTTTGGCCTATGTTGGGTGCTTTCGTAAATATTATCTTTGGTTTAATGGGTAATATTTCTGCTAGGTCTTTATCCTTCCTTAAAATTGGCCAATATTTTTGAATGATTTTCTTTATGCCAGGGGCCATCTGGTTGTACTGTGTGATGAATGGTATCTGAGATGTAGTTGTGGTTTGTTTTGGTTTATACTGTAAAAGAGTCGACCGATCTACTAATTCTATTTCTGATATGATTTGATCTAAATGTTTTGATGAATATTTTCTATTAATGAATTTGTTCTTGAAATCTTGTGCCTGTGTGTGAAATGCATCTGCTGTGGAACTGTTTCTTTTAAGTCTGATAAATTGCCCTTTGGGAATGTTATCGATCCACGCAGGGTTGTGATGACTATTGGCATGTAAATAGTTATTAGCTTGAACCTTCTTAAAGTGAGTTTTGGTATGTAGTGTGTTATTGTTGATGTAGATAACCAAATCTAAAAATTCTATAGAAATATTGCTAGATGCAAATAAAAATTTCAAATTAAATAAATTGTTATTAATGTAATCTTTAAATAGCTCTAGCTGCTGTAGTGAACCGGACCAAATGAAGAAAATGTCATCGATGTAGCGCCGCCATAGTACCAGGTCTGCTCCAAAGGGGCAGCTGGACCAGATGAATTTGTTTTCCCAGCTGCCCATGAATAAATTAGCATAGCTAGGAGCAAACCTGGCACCCATGGCAGTGCCACATATCTGTAAAAAATATGAATCATTAAAATTAAAAAAATTGTGTGAAAGAATAAATTGTGTACTAGAAATAAGAAATGATTTAAATGCTGGTGAAACTGAAGGGTCATTGTCTAAAACTTGACCAATAGCATCACAATCCTGTACGTGGTCGATAACAGTATATAATGACGTGACATCGGCTGTAACTAAATAATAATGTGGCTACCATTGAATGTCATTGAGGGTCTGCAATATGTGGGTGGTATCCCTAAGGTATGACGGAAGTTTAGTAACGTAGGGTTGTAGATGGTGGTCTATAAATAGTGACAGATGTGATGTAAGTGACCTGATGCCCGATATGATCGGGCGTCTCGGTGGCTGTTGTAGATTTTTGTGAATTTTGGGGATTATATAAAAGATGGGAATGATGGGGTGCTGGCGGGAAGGGGTTGGTAGGTGGACCTATCTCCAAGAATACGCATTGATTCCTGGATATACTAGGATTTGTCCATGATCACCAACCCGCCCTCCCCCCCTTTGTCAGCAGGCTTAATAACAATCGAACCATTATCTCCAAGTGCACATAACAGGTTTTTCTCTTCTACATTGAGGTTATGTTTTTTTAATTTGTAGTTCCGACTTTGTTGCTTCAAATCGTCTGTGACCATTTGTGCAAAAGTATTGACAAATGGACCACTTATGAATTTGGGAAAAAATGTGGAAGGTTTCTTAAATTTAGAAATAGCAGCAGGTGTTGGATTAATAGGAAGATTCATACTAGTGTCCTGGCGGGAGGCTGCGTCTTTTATAAAATACTTTTTAAGGCACAGCTTCCTGACATAACGCTGTACATCTACATATAGTTGAAAGCTGCTGGGGCCTATGACTGGGGCAAAGGACAGACCTTTTGAAAGTACTTCTCTCTCTTTGTTTGAATTAGGGTATTGGCTAATATTAAATATGTTGGTGTATGTGGAAGTTACCGTCTGTGAATTTTGCCCAGTCTTTCTACCTCCTCTTGTTCCTCTATTGTGTTTTTTCTTTTTCTGTCTTTTGATGTCCCTTCTCTCCCTAGTAGATCTTTGATTGCTTCTCTGGCATTCTGCTGTTCTCTTGTTTTTCTCCAGTCTAAAAAAGAAAAAGTGGGTTTATCCTCCCGAGACTGGGTAGAGCTAATACGTTCTTGTTCAAAGTCTACTAGTGGTTGGTACTTGTTACTTTGTTGGAACTGTTCGAAAATACACTAAATTTCCCTATCTAATTGTGCAACATTTTGTACTGGCATATCAGGTTTAATTGCCTGATTGGACCTTGGACGACTATCCCCTCTTTTAGGTTTGGGGGACATGAACTGAACTGGATTAGGAGATTTCTCATTTGTACTCGGAATTAGTTTTTGAAGTGAAACTTCTTTTGTGGCACCTAGTCCTGATAGAGCAAAACTGGATAGATGGGGGGCGAAACGTGAAACGGAAGTGACGTCACGTAATGGACGCCGCTCCGCTCACACGTCCCCTGTCACATGCGGCGGCGATAGCCGCCGGCGCCGCTCCTAATTGCCGCCACAGCCCCCCACACACCCCCCCCCCACACCCCCGGCTGCTGACATATGCGGCGGCGATAGCCGCCGCCGCTCCTAACAGCCCGCCTATCTTCCACGACCACTGACATGCCGCGCATGCGCAGTTGTGATGGCGCTGCTGAAGGACGCCACACATGCGCAGAAGCGGCTGGCAGCGGCGCCGCTCCTAATCGCTGCCACAGCCCTCCCCCCTCCCCCCACCACCCTCCCCCCACCCCCCCTCCCCCCACACTCCCGGCTGCTGACATATGCAGCGGCGATAGCCGCCGCCGCTCCTAACGGCCCGCCTAACTTCCACGACCGCTGCCATGCCGCGCATGCGCAGTTGTGATTGCGCCGCTGAAGGACGCCACACATGCGCAGAAGCAGCTGGCAGCGGCACCATTCAGCCCTCCAGTGACGCGGGCATTTGCGGGCCCCCCAGGAAGCGGTGGCACACGGCGCAAACCCGGGCGCAACCCGCGTGGACCCCCCACACACTGATGGACCCCCCCACACACTGATGGACCCCCCCCGGACCCCCCCACACACTGACTGACCCCCTCAGACCCCCACACACACTGACTGACCCCCCAGACCCCCACACACACTGACTGACCCTCCAGACCCCCACACACACTGACTAACCCCCCCAGACCACCACACACACTGACTGACTCCCCCAGACCCCCACACACACTGACTGACCCCCCAGACCCCCACACACACTGACTGTATAGTTCCAGTTTAAAGGTACAATACACATATCCCAAAACTTGGTCATGCGCAGTTGGTACAGTATACTAACGAACGGACTGGGATGCTCAGCAAATACAAACATAAACATGGACAAATAAAACAAAAGACAACAATTAAAACATGAGAATATCTGGTTTGAATACACATAATTGAATGAAAATAAATATAAATATAAAGATAGATAACAGTAGCATTCTAAACAAATCATCACTTAATTAAAACATACATAAATGTAGTGACAGTGTATATTAGTTTGGTCATATAGAAATTCTAGAATGCTACTCCATATTAGTCATTGCAAATCAATTATTTTTACCAAAGAGACCATAATAATACGCCCAGTGGCTATCTAGAGAAGTACAGTATGTTGAGCAGAACGAGGATCGAGACACCAGTTGATGTGATGTGACCATTACGTATATAGGTCACCATTATAACAATATTTTCCTATAGTATGCCCTTAATGTGAAGTGGCTAATCTATTAAAAATACTATGTGAATATTGATTGATAAAAATCAATCCTATACTTTATAGATGTATAAAGTTTATGTGAAATGACTATCTAAAGAATCACTAAATAAGATATCTACTAATAACTAAAGGTGAGTATATAGATAAATAATAATAATAAAACTGTGTATAGTGAGACTGAAAATATATGTAATAATATATAAAATATATGTAATAACATATAATAATATATAAATATATATAAAAGTGATGAAAGAAATCATATGAGTGCTTAATTCTAGTACAAATGAGTATCTGCATATTAATCCAGTTCTAATGGCCTAAGCCATCAAACCGACCCAAAAATGAAGCATGGCACATACCACATATGCCTCCTATATCTTATTTATCCAGAAGAAAGGGCTTCAGGTCAAATTCTATATTTAATCCGGACGGTGCTAAAGTTTGTAATTTGTAGATCCAAAAGGACTCTCTTCTTCCCAGTATACTTTTCATATCACCTCCATGCCAATTAAGTGCCATGGCCTCAATGGCCACACATTTAAGGCCCTTTGGGTCTTTATTGTGCACTTGGAGAAAATGGTTGGACACATTGTGTGAGACCAGGCCCCTAGTGATGTTATAAATATTTTCGTATAAACGACGTTTGATGGGCCTGGAAGTCATCCCCACATATTGCAGACCACAAGGACATTCAAGGAGATAAATAATATTCGTACTATTGCATGTGATAAATTGTTTTATGGTGTATGTCTTACGTGTTTTGGTAGAAGTGAAGGAAAGTTTTCTGGCACTATATTTACAAGCTGTACATGTATTGCATGTATAATAACCTTTGATACCATTTTTAATTTGACAACTTTTACGTTTTAGAGGGCAGCTGGGGGCCAGCTTTTGGCCTATGTTGGGTGCTTTCGTAAATATTATCTTTGGTTTAATGGGTAATATTTCTGCTAGGTCTTTATCCTTCCTTAAAATTGGCCAATATTTTTGAATGATTTTCTTTATGCCAGGGGCCATCTGGTTGTACTGTGTGATGAATGGTATCTGAGATGTAGTTGTGGTTTGTTTTGGTTTATACTGTAAAAGAGTCGACCGATCTACTAATTCTATTTCTGATATGATTTGATCTAAATGTTTTGATGAATATTTTCTATTAATGAATTTGTTCTTGAAATCTTGTGCCTGTGTGTGAAATGCATCTGCTGTGGAACTGTTTCTTTTAAGTCTGATAAATTGCCCTTTGGGAATGTTATCGATCCACGCAGGGTTGTGATGACTATTGGCATGTAAATAGTTATTAGCTTGAACCTTCTTAAAGTGAGTTTTGGTATGTAGTGTGTTATTGTTGATGTAGATAACCAAATCTAAAAATTCTATAGAAATATTGCTAGATGCAAATAAAAATTTCAAATTAAATAAATTGTTATTAATGTAATCTTTAAATAGCTCTAGCTGCTGTAGTGAACCGGACCAAATGAAGAAAATGTCATCGATGTAGCGCCGCCATAGTACCAGGTCTGCTCCAAAGGGGCAGCTGGACCAGATGAATTTGTTTTCCCAGCTGCCCATGAATAAATTAGCATAGCTAGGAGCAAACCTGGCACCCATGGCAGTGCCACATATCTGTAAAAAATATGAATCATTAAAATTAAAAAAATTGTGTGAAAGAATAAATTGTGTACTAGAAATAAGAAATGATTTAAATGCTGGTGAAACTGAAGGGTCATTGTCTAAAACTTGACCAATAGCATCACAACCCTGTACGTGGTCGATAACAGTATATAATGACGTGACATCGGCTGTAACTAAATAATAATGTGGCTACCATTGAATGTCATTGAGGGTCTGCAATATGTGGGTGGTATCCCTAAGGTATGACGGAAGTTTAGTAACGTAGGGTTGTAGATGGTGGTCTATAAATAGTGACAGATGTGATGTAAGTGACCTGATGCCCGATATGATCGGGCGTCTCGGTGGCTGTTGTAGATTTTTGTGAATTTTGGGGATTATATAAAAGATGGGAATGATGGGGTGCTGGCGGGAAGGGGTTGGTAGGTGGACCTATCTCCAAGAATACGCATTGATTCCTGGATATACTAGGATTTGTCCATGATCACCAACCCGCCCTCCCCCCCTTTGTCAGCAGGCTTAATAACAATCGAACCATTATCTCCAAGTGCACATAACAGGTTTTTCTCTTCTACATTGAGGTTATGTTTTTTTAATTTGTAGTTCCGACTTTGTTGCTTCAAATCGTCTGTGACCATTTGTGCAAAAGTATTGACAAATGGACCACTTATGAATTTGGGAAAAAATGTGGAAGGTTTCTTAAATTTAGAAATAGCAGCAGGTGTTGGATTAATAGGAAGATTCATACTAGTGTCCTGGCGGGAGGCTGCGTCTTTTATAAAATACTTTTTAAGGCACAGCTTCCTGACATAACGCTGTACATCTACATATAGTTGAAAGCTGCTGGGGCCTATGACTGGGGCAAAGGACAGACCTTTTGAAAGTACTTCTCTCTCTTTGTTTGAATTAGGGTATTGGCTAATATTAAATATGTTGGTGTATGTGGAAGTTACCGTCTGTGAATTTTGCCCAGTCTTTCTACCTCCTCTTGTTCCTCTATTGTGTTTTTTCTTTTTCTGTCTTTTGATGTCCCTTCTCTCCCTAGTAGATCTTTGATTGCTTCTCTGGCATTCTGCTGTTCTCTTGTTTTTCTCCAGTCTAAAAAAGAAAAAGTGGGTTTATCCTCCCGAGACTGGGTAGAGCTAATACGTTCTTGTTCAAAGTCTACTAGTGGTTGGTACTTGTTACTTTGTTGGAACTGTTCGAAAATACACTAAATTTCCCTATCTAATTGTGCAACATTTTGTACTGGCATATCAGGTTTAATTGCCTGATTGGACCTTGGACGACTATCCCCTCTTTTAGGTTTGGGGGACATGAACTGAACTGGATTAGGAGATTTCTCATTTGTACTCGGAATTAGTTTTTGAAGTGAAACTTCTTTTGTGGCACCTAGTCCTGATAGAGCAAAACTGGATAGATGGGGGGCGAAACGTGAAACGGAAGTGACGTCACGTAATGGACGCCGCTCCGCTCACACGTCCCCTGTCACATGCGGCGGCGATAGCCGCCGGCGCCGCTCCTAATTGCCGCCACAGCCCCCCACACACCCCCCCCCACACCCCCGGCTGCTGACATATGCGGCGGCGATAGCCGCCGCCGCTCCTAACAGCCCGCCTATCTTCCACGACCACTGACATGCCGCGCATGCGCAGTTGTGATGGCGCTGCTGAAGGACGCCACACATGCGCAGAAGCGGCTGGCAGCGGCGCCGCTCCTAATCGCTGCCACAGCCCTCCCCCCTCCCCCCACCACCCTCCCCCCACCCCCCCTCCCCCCACACTCCCGGCTGCTGACATATGCAGCGGCGATAGCCGCCGCCGCTCCTAACGGCCCGCCTAACTTCCACGACCGCTGCCATGCCGCGCATGCGCAGTTGTGATTGCGCCGCTGAAGGACGCCACACATGCGCAGAAGCAGCTGGCAGCGGCACCATTCAGCCCTCCAGTGACGCGGGCATTTGCGGGCCCCCCAGGAAGCGGTGGCACACGGCGCAAACCCGGGCGCAACCCGCGTGGACCCCCCACACACTGATGGACCCCCCCACACACTGATGGACCCCCCCCGGACCCCTCCACACACTGACTGACCCCCTCAGACCCCCACACACACTGACTGACCCCCCAGACCCCCACACACACTGACTGACCCTCCAGACCCCCACACACACTGACTAACCCCCCCAGACCCCCACACACACTGACTGACTCCCCCAGACCCCCACACACACTGACTGACCCCCCAGACCCCCACACACACTGACTGACCCCCCCAGACCCCCACACACACTGACTGACCCCCCCAGACCCCCACACACACTGACTGACCCCCCCAGACCCCCACACACACTGACTGACCCCCCCAGACCCCCACACACACTGACTGACCCCCCCAGACCCCCACACACACTGACTGACCCCCCAGACACTGACTGACCCCTCCTAGACCCCCACACACATTGACTGACCCCCCCAGACCCCCACACACACTGACTGACCCCCCCCAGACCTCCACACACACTGACTGACCCCCCCCAGACCCCCACACACACTGACTGACCCTCCCCCAGACCCCCACACACTGACTGACCCTCCCCCAGACCCCCACACACTGACTGACCCCACCCCAGACCCCCACACACACTGACTGACCCCCCCAGACCCCCACACACACTGACTGACCCCCCCAGACCCCCACACACACTGACGGACCCCCCCCAGACCCCCACACACACTGACAGATGCCCCCAGACCCCCCCACACACTGACTGATGCCCCCAGACCCCCACACACACTGACTGACCCCCCCACACACCACACACACACACACACACACACACACACACACACACACACACACACACACACACACACACACACACACACACACACACACACACACACACACACACACACACACACACACCACCCCCCACACACACACCACACCCCCGCCACACACACCACCCCCCCCCCACACACACCCCCCCCCCCCCCACACACACACCACCCCCCCCCCCACACCCCCACACACCCCCACACACCCACCCCCCCACTAGCACCCCCCCCCCCCTCACACCCCCCCCACACACACCACACCCCCACACACACCACCCCCCCACACCCCTCACCCACACCCCCCCCCACACACACACACCACCCCCCCCCCACACACACACACCACCCCCCCCACACACACACACCACCCCCCCCACACACACACACACACCACCACCCCCACACATACACCCCACCCACACATACACCCCCCCACACATACACACACACACACTGACATACATACACACACTGACTGACTGACTGACATACATACACACACACACTGACTGATACACATACAGACACTGACTGACACACATACACAAAAGGAATTCACACTTAGTGCAAATAGCTAATACAGGGGATGTGTGCCGAGCACGCGCATTATAAGTCAAATGTATTTGCGTTTTGTCAATGAAATTGTATTTTGATTTTTAATTAAAACATCACCAATACAAATACAATTTCTGTGACAAAAGTCAAAGAAGTTTCACTTACTATGCGCGTGCACAGCACACATAGCTTTTTTTTTTGTAGTGGTTGGGTATTTTGTGTTAGTAATCTCTGTGGGTGTTTTCTTTGGGATGTTTGTATTTTACATTTTCCTTAGCTGTCTTTTTCCAATTTCTGTAACATCCAGTTTTGTAATCAATTCTATCTCTTTGGAATTTGACCTGCTTACGACTAATTGTTTCCTTCTGGAAATTGTCCATCCTGGACTTAATTTTTGTCTCTAGGGCTGGCAAATCACTATGGTTTTTAAATGGTTCAAATTGTTCCTTCAACTCATTGATTTCTTTATCAAGTTTTTGCAATAGTATTTTGCGTTTAGATATCAGTAATTGAATGAGTTCAAAGGAACAGTTATCTAGAATCCGATTCCATTCCAAAAGGAACTCTTCATGCTGGAAATCAGTAGTGGAAGGCTTGAATATTCTCAAGCCGCGGGGAATTCTATTCTGCTCAACATACTTCTCTAACGTGATGACATCCCACATTTGTTTAATTTCACTCATGAGTACTTTTTCAAGTCTCTCGACAAGCTCATACATGTTGTCAGGAACATTCTCTATTTCAATGGGTGATTCATCCTCAGAAAAGATTTTTTCAATATCAATATTTCTATTTGCCCGTAAGGCAAATAGCTGTGACATGGTGGAAACACGTGGGACTAAGCTGCTAACCTTGAAGGGGATGGATACAAGGGAAGGAAAAAAAAAAAAGGGTAGCGCTAGGTCCTAGAAAATAGGCCGACTGCCTGTGATATAACTCTGACCCATGGTCAGACAGTGCTGAGCGCCATAGATATAACATCTTTTTCACTTCTACTGTCTGACCAGGGGTCAGAGTTATATCACAGGCAGCCGGCCTATTTTCTAGGACCTAGCGCTACCCTTTTTTTTTTTTTCCCTTATATTTGGGATCTGCTTCATTTCTTTGAGGTGTATGAATGTTTTAATGGTCACGTTGTTAATTACATCTTCAACTCTAGTGAGCTCCCTCTTCTTCCTCTAAACAAAACTATCCTTCTCGCTCTCAAGTTTGAATAGGGGGTTATGAAAGAGAAGCATAATTTTCAATTCAGATGTAGAGTGGTAAGGTCTATTTTTTTTATTTTAAACCTGTCCCAAACGGATAAGTGAATGGTGTGTAGTGGGTAGCACTTTTTTGTATGTCCCTGGCAGTTTTAGGGCTATAGTGAATAGTTTAATTGAAGTAGGTTGATGTAGCGGTCCTCGATGTCAACCCACCTGTACCTGCTGTGTAATTTGTGCTGCTTGGAAGTAGGAGTTTACATGAGGAACTGCAAAACCGCACATTTGATCTTTTTTTCCAACTATGTAACACGGTCCCCCCCTCCCCCCCAACCTCACGTAGGGACCAGTGTTTGGGAGTAGGCATATTACCAGGTGTGTGTGGTGCTCTATATGTAGGCTTGCAGGAGTTCTGAGTGGTCTGCCAGATGGTAAGGAGACAGGAACAGGACTGGCTCAAACGGTCTCTGAGATCTTCTGGGTTGGTGTCAGCGCCTCCAGCGGTGATGGAACCCATTGGGTGTGGGTGTCAGCCCCCATCACTGCACAATCATATCCCTCCTGCCCAGGAACTGACACAAGAGGCAGAGGTATCTTTGAACAGACTTTATTGCAGGGCATGCTGCATCAGCTCTTCTTTGTAGCACATCTCATTCTCCACTCGCCCCAGGCTTTCAGACGGTGCATACCCGTCAGTAGGGCTCTGATCCTGATGGTCTCTAGGCCAGCCGGCCTAAAGTGAGCATGCTTTCCCCGCCATGGGGAAGGCTGACAGCTCCATCCTCTCTCACTGAGGAGCAGAGGACAAGGACCTTCTCTCCCTCTTCACTCTCTGAAGAGCTGAGGGGAAGCACACCCTCACTTCCGGAGGAGCAGGGGAACAATCTCTTCACTCTCTCAAGGGCAGAGAGGAAGAACCTCTTCACTGAGGAAGAACTACTAACTTTTGGCTACTCCCATAGAAATCTCTGAAAGGGGCGGGCTCATGGACTGTACCCACCTACAAGCTGTACATAGGCCATGAGTCATCACCTACCTTCCTTCACTTTCAAGGGAAGCAGAGGGGGGGGGGGGGCACTGGCTCATAGATTAACCTGCTAATGCCTGGAACTTAACAGGACTTACATAGCAGATACACTAAGTGGAGAGAAACAGGTACTTATGGAACATACCCTGTTATAACCATCATTTCTAGGGTTACTTTTAGGCTTTATTTGTAGTGTCACAAACCTAAATCCTGGGGCCCAGGACAAATTAAAGGATCAGGTAGCCCCCCCACCATACCGTTACCCCCCACCACATGGCGCACTGGGGTTCCCAGAGTGGGTAAGAGAAGGTATGGGCCGAGGAGGGGGGGGAGAGGTATGGGCTTGGGGGAGCAGATGTGGGTTGAGGGTTGGGTGAGGAGCAGGGCTGGCTTGATGGCAGCTCCATTGGTGCCCCACACTTACAGAGGCCCCACGATCTTTCTCTGAACAATAAAACTGATTGCCAATTGTAAGTGTCTCTTACCTTGACCGGCAGCATCTCTTCCTACAGTGTCGCATTATTATGGTGCCACACCGTCAAATGGCTTCCAATTGCCATGACAACGGAACATCACATGGCATCACAACGTCACATAGTGTTGCGTTACCATGACAACGGCCCTGATCACAGAGCCACTGTGTACCTGAGTGGCCCAGCTTCAATCCCCTCACTGTGTTAAGATCTCTTCTTATTGACTTAACTGATTGATTTAAAGCTACATTTGATGCAAGGCTATTGCAAACTCAGAACCAAAGAAATAGTTTAAAAAAATTATAGCAAGAAATAGAAAAATATTGTTAGATCACATTATAATTTGTGTGGTAATTAAATACTCAACTAATTATTTCTATTGATCAAAAAAAATCAATCCTATAATCAATGCAATGTTCTACATGACGCTTGTAATACCAACATTTTAAGATATTTAGCTTGATACATAGCCTACGTGTTTACAAGAAGTTTCTGAAATACAACAGTACAAATTATACTATTAAATGTAGCATATTGTTGTATCATTCCAGTGGACATGAAGGAACTTTCCAGCGAGGAGTCTCATCACTGTGGATTGAGGTAAGATTTTTGGCAAACATGCTATGACATTCCATATCATTTAGAAAAGTCTAATGATTTTTTTTAAGGCGAATATCTTTGCTGTTCCTTGAAAGAGTATGAGATCTCCCTATAAGGGATCAACTGGGGCTGAAGGGAATGGGATACACTCAAAATATGAAGAAAAAACTGTGGTGAATAAAATAATTCCTTCAATAGTATTGATGATTATCTTCATGGACCTGGCCCTTTAGCAAGTGTACAGAATGATAACTTTGTATCTTGTGGAGGTTAGTACCAGATTAGAATTCCACTCTATATAGAAACGGTATGAGTCCTGTATATCCTAGTGCAGAGGGAGAGAGGGTTTGAGCTGGTATAAAAGGGGTTGCACCCCATATGGCCACCCCCTGACCTCACCAGGGAGACAAGGGGCTAACTGGACTGCGGTCCCGGAATGTGGTTTGCACCTTGTTATATCATGAAAATGTGTGTTCCCCTGTTCCCATGTTTTATTATTATGTCAGTGTCTGCAGCACACACTGGGATCCATCCGGGAGGGCAAGGGTTAATAGCTGTATAGTGATTATAGCCCTTTGTTTAATTTTCCCGCCTTTTCAGGCACCATTTTGCAGGGTCCCATAGGCCGCCATTGAAGCTCCATTCATTTCAATGGCGGATCTAGCTGTTTTGGACCTGTTTCCCTCAAAGACCAGCAGGTGGCGTCCGAGAGGAGGAGCGGCGGTTTCCCATTGTAAGTCAATGGGCTCATTGACTTCAATGGAGATTCCTCGACGGCGCTTTCCAGGAACGAGTTGGCTGCCGTCCAAACCGCGAAACCGCAAAGCGGATACTTTATCTGAAAAAGGGCTTTGATCACTGATTAGTCAAGTTCAACGTTAAGTGGCGTGGGAATCTTCAGTTCTAGGGCACCCAGAAATAAAATTATTTTTGCCCCTAGTTCCTAGACCACCCCCCACTCGACCACCACCGGGTCCCCGAATCCAGGACCCCCAGAAAGGGTCGTGCTGAAAGAGCGGGTCGCGCCATAGGTTCCAATGGCGGCGGCAGAAGCAGCTCAATAAAATAACTAAGTCAGAAACGCTACAAACCATAAGCCCATATCTCCGGTTGTGGAGGGTCCAGAGGGCCAGGATTTGGGGTACCTGTAGTCACTGCTCCGGCATGACTGCAGAACCATCCTTGACCCTCTCTGACCAACCCGACGGAGTATGGACCACCTTAAAGGTTCCGTAGTTTTTCCCATAGATTTCAATGGCGGCCGGTTCCCATTGACGGGCTATGGCGGAGAAACCCCATAGGCTTCAACGGCGGCGATGCCCTGTTGAAAGTCTATGGCGGCGGATTCCCATAGCCGCCAATAGTGGCGGTTTACCATTGAAAGTCTATGGCGGCGGAGCCCATTGTTTTCAATGGGGATTTAGTGAAAAACCGTGATTTAATTTACAGCGGAGAATTTTGTATTAAAATAGGAAACGGTTTAAGTAGTATTTGTGTATCTCCGGTTCCGAAGGCCGTAGCGGGCTGAAACTTGGACCATATGGTGTCCCAGTTCTGGCATTGAGATCTGGGTAGATAGACCCGCTGGACCCAACGAAACCGGATATTTTAATATGTTCATGTTTTACCTTTAATGTTGTATCCCAATGCAGGGATAAAAACCCGAGGAGATTCCTTTGCACAAAGGGAAGCAGATGGTCACAGAGGCGACCCAATGTCTAGAGACTTAGTACTGTTCAAAGGGTTTTGCCACCTTCACTGTTTACCTGAAGGCGGAGACGCCTCAAACTAGAGTGGTCTGTGAGTGTCATATTTTACACCTACAAACAAGGGGCATCCTGCCAGATATTCCTTTTGGTAGATTGTCCGGTGTCCCTGATGTAAATGTGGGGCTACAGAAATGAGACCCTCAGGGTCCTAATTCGCATGGGCTAACTAGCTGGGGGGCATGGGTTAAAATGTGTTCCCACGTTAAAGATTGGCTACAGGTAATTGTTATCCAATAGCCTGTACTCAATGTTAAGAATAGGGTTACAAAGATATATAAACTGTGGTCAACCCTATATCCATTGTCTTCAAATTCCATCTTGATTGTTACCTGATTGCTGGAGAATTGCTATCTGATACTTCTCATCCCCCAACCCCAAGTAAGTGTTACCCTCTTGCCTGTTACTGTACTATATTGCTGTGTTCACCTATTTAAGGAATAAATATACTTTATTATATCTAAGCCTCGTTCAGTTCAACCCAGTTATTTCGTGTATTATTATAGCCTTTCACAAAGTTACCATCACAGGCTATTAATAAAACTGGTGGCAGCGGGGGGACTGAACTTATATTACAGTGTTCTGTGGGACCCTGTCATATAGTGGGAACTCGAGAGTAATTGCAAGTTCCTGGGACTAAAGATATTGAACACACAGTAGTGCAACAGTAAACACAAGTTGTAACACCACCTCCCTGCTGCGACCGTGAACCATGAGCGAGGCTGAAGGCTCATCCAACCTGAGAACTAGAACTCAGCTGAAGGACAAGTGCTGTGAATATGGACTGCCTTATGAGAACCAGGAGGTTGCAGAAATGATAGCAGCAATCAGTGACTATGAAGCCCGGCTTGCAGAGCCTCAGGATACGGCTCAGCTTGCCCTTGTACAGCCGCCCAGAGATCAGGGAAGGAACCCAGTGCCGGGGTGGCAGAATCCCGGGGAGGGAAGGAGTGCACCTCCCGGGGCCAGTGCAACAGGCCAGTGGCTGCGGCTACCAGTCCGTTCACCCCTGACATGTTGGCACTGATTACTGCATGGGGAGACAGGGTGACACAGGAGGAGCGGCTGCAGTTTATCACTATGGCAGTGAACAGACCCGCTTATTGCCCCCCTGTCCAACCCAGCAAAGATGAACTCAAACTGGACCAGCACAGTCTCACCAAGTTCGTGGAAGGTACTGACCAGATCGACAGTTTCTTAAAGAACTTTGAAACGCAGTGTCGGCGGTACAAAGTGCTTCCCCAGCATAGGGTTGCACGTTTGGACCCCTTACTGTCCGGCTTGGCTAAACAGACGATGATGGCACTTCCAGATGAGTATGCTGATGATTATGACCACCTGAAAGAACTGTTGTTATTTCAGTACGGTTTTACCCCTGAAGCTTACCAGGGTAAATTCCGGCTGGAGGAGAGACAGCCTCTGGAGTCCTATGTCACCTATGTGACCCGCATGGCTTTGTACGGGATAGGCTGGGTGGAGGGCTATGAGGCCAGGACTTACCAATGCCTGCTGTACCTCATCTTTCAGGAGCAGCTCATGCAGCAGTGCCCGCCGGCGGTGAGGGCTTGGGTGTATGACAAAAAGCCTAAGACTTACCAGGAGGCGGCGAGGCTAGCAGATGACTATGTGGCCAGCCGAGCTCTGATGCCCGCCAAGGCACCAGCCAAAGCGGCGGCGGCGCCGGCCAAGAAATCTGCTAATACCCCCCAATGGACTCAGAGGCCGCCTGCGGGCAGCAGTCCACAGAAGGCGGGGGAGCTCCGGCACGAGTGCCGGTGCTACAACTGCAACCGCACTGGTCACATAAGACCAGATTGCCTGGAACCCCGACGTTCCAGCGGACCCCATCAGGGGCAACGCACCCAAGCTGCGAAGCCGGTAACCCACGTGTGGGTGGCTTCCACCAAGGCGACCGGACCGGTCATGGAAACAACTCCCAGCGAGACATCCCATACCACACCTGTACCGGTTTCATCGGTGCCTACAGCCAGGAGCGCAGGACAGATCAGCGCAGCCCTGCAGTAGATGGACGGCCGGAGCAGACATCTCACACAGTCGGTGACCGGCAAGCAGTCGGCTTGCTGGATTCAGGAGCTGCAGTGACCCTGGTCCGACCTGATATGGTCCGGCCAGAGGAATTGCTCCCAGGCCCTGGGATGCAGATCACTGTGGCCGACGGAGAGCCACGTTTCTTGCAAGTGGCCAGAATCTTTTTGGATTGGGGGGAGGGCCAGGGTGTGTGGGAGGTGGGGGTTTTACCCGGTTTGGATGCTGAACTTATTCTTGGCAATGATCTGGGACCGATGACCTGCACCTACGACCGGGTGCCCAAGCCCGCTGCAGTGGCGGCGGTTACCCGGAGCTAGACCGCGGCAATGGCGGCGGCGCCAGTCCCCCAGCCTTTGGGACCAACGTTAGCGGAGGGCGCAGAGGAGCCCGGGGAGGTAAGCCAGGATCAGTTGCAACCACAGACTGACTTACTGTTCCCCCTCACCCTTCCCCATTCCCCGGACAATGACATGACTGGGGGGTGGCCAGAATTAAGAGCCCAGTTTAGGGAGGCAGTGAAGACAGACCCTACCCTGGCTGGCGTGAGACTTCGGGCGTCTGAATCTCAGGCAGGGGAAGGCACTGAGCACTGCCTATGGCATAAGGGACTCCTGTATAGAGAAGAAGGGAACCCAGGGATAGAGGAGGGGGTGACCGGTAAGCGACAGCTAGTAGTGCCCCAGGGGTACCGACAGCAACTGTTACGGGTAGCTCACTCTATTCCGTTAGCGGGACATCAGGGGGTCAACAGAACGCGAGCCCGGATATTACAGCGTTACTCCTGGCCGGGGACATCACGAGATGTGGGCAATTTCTGCCGCTCTTGTGATGCCTGCCAGCGAGTGGGTAAGCCGGGCGACCGTGTGAAGGCACCCCTGAAACCCCTACCGATAATAGGGGAACCCTTCCAGAAAGTAGCTATGGACCTTGTTGGACCCCTTATGATTCCTAGCAGGTCAGGGAAGCGCTACATCCTGACGGTGGTGGATTTTGCCACCCGGTACACTGAGGCAGTAGCGCTTGGCACCATAGATGCCAAGACAGTGGCAGCAGCTTTGCTGAACATTTTTTCTAGGGTAGGTTTCCCTAGTGAGATCCTAACCGATCAGGGGGTCGCAGTTCATGAGTGAACTGCTACATTGTCTCTGGGATGCATGCGGTGTACAGCACCGGTGCACTACCCCTTACCATCCCCAGACAAACGGATTATGTGAGAGGTTTAACGGTACCCTGAAGCAGATGCTTCGGACCTTTATAGAGGTGGAGCGGAAAGACAGGGAGATTCATTTACAGCACTTGCTGTTTGCCTACCGAGAGGTACCACAGGAATCTACAGGCTTCTCCCCCTTCGAGCTACTATATGGCTGCAGGGTACGTGGACATCTGGACCTATTCTGTGAGGGATGGGAAGGGGAGGCTACTGCTACTGATGCTTTAGTGATCGAGTATGTAGTAGATCTCCGAGACCGGTTAGAGATGCTCATGGGGGTGGCCCAGGACCACCTCAGGGCAGCTCAGACCATGCAGAAGCGCTGGTATGACCGGAATGCCCGTAGCAGAGAATTCATCCCAGGATAGCAAGTGCTTGTTCTCAAACCCACTCGGGAGAACAAGTTAATGGCTGCCTGGTCGGGACCGTACCCGGTTATCCAAAAGGTGAATGAGTACAACTATGTTGTACAGGTAGAGCCTGAGAGGCACAAGACCTATCACATTAACATGTTGAAGGAGTACAGAGCACTGAGTATGGGAGCAGTAATGGCCATTTGTAGCCCACTGCTGGAGGATCCGGCGAGCAATGCTCTGCCTGATCTCCTAGGGGAGGCAAGGCAGGGAAACACTGTGGAGCAGGTGGAGATAGGGGCACAGTTGAGTGCTAGGCAGAGGGGAGAAGCCAGGGACATGCTAGCTAAGTTTAGCGCCCTCTTCACTGACATGCCAGGGACCACACATCTCACAAAACACCCAGTGCACACAGGGGACCTGCAACCTCTGCATAAGCACGCTTATAGAGTGTCAGCAGAGGTCAAGACCAGTATGGAGAGGGAGATAGAGTAGATGCTGACCCTAGGGATAATTACTCCGTCCCAGAGCCCTTGGGCTAGCCCGGTACTCCTAGCCCCTAAGAAGGACAAGACCACCCGGTTTTGTGTGGACTACCGCTTGCTCAATGCTGGGACGGTGTCAGATGCCTACCCCATGCCCCGCATGGATGAGTAACTGGATTAACAGCGAGGGCAAAGTATCTGACCACCATGGATTTGAGCAAAGGCTATTGGCAAATTCCACTGACCCTGGAGGCTAGGGAGAAGTCAGCATTCATCACTCCAAGTGGCCTCTATGAGTTGTTAGTGATGCCATTTGGGATGAAGAATGCCCTGGCTACCTTCCAACGCCTGGTCAATAGGTTACTGGAAGGGATGCAGAGCTATGCCAGGGCTTACTTAGATGACATTGCTGTCTTTAGTAGTTCCTGGGAATACCACTTAGGACATGTAGCTGCGGTGCTGGATAGGATCAGGGAGGCTGGGCTTACCTTTAAACCCACTAAGTGTATGGTAGGGATGGCAGAGGTCCTGTACTTAGGACACAGGGTAGGTGGAGGGCACCTCAAACCAGAGCCAGCCAAGGTAGAAGCCATAGTTCAGTGGCCTGTTCCAAAAACCAAGAAACAGGTCATGGCATTCTTGGGCACCGCAGGGTACTATAGGAAGTTTGTCCCACAGTAGAGCGCCGTGGCCAAACCCCTGACTGATCTGACTAAGAAGCAACTGTCTGTGCTTATTACCTGGACTCCTGCCTGTGAAACTGCTTTCCAGGCACTGAAACTTGCGCTTGCTGGGGCCCCCATACTGGCTGCCCCAGACTATACCAAGCATTTTCTCATTCAGACTGATGCCTCAGACTTTGGTATGGGAGCTGTGTTGAGCCAGGTGGGGGACGACGGCAGGGAGCACCCTGTGGTGTATCTCAGTCGCAAACTACTCCCCAGGGAGGTGGCATATGCCACCATTGAGAAGAAGTGCTTGGCCATTGTGTGGGCACTCAAAAAGCTCCAGCCCTATGTATATGGAAGGGCTTTCACGGTCCTCACCGACCACAACCACCTGAATTGGCTGCAGAGGGCATCAGGGGAGAATGCCAAGTTGCTGAGATGGAGCTTAGCTTTACAAGAATTTGAATTTACCATTCAGCACAAAAATGGCAGTGAAAACAGCAATGCTGATGGACTTTCACATCAGGACTATCCCTCTGAGACTGAGTTCATTAATGGTGTCCGCAGTGCCCCACTCCCCATTAGGGCCAGTGGGCCACAGGTCACCCATTAAGAAGGGGAGGTGTAGAGGGAGAGAGGGTTTGGCCCTGTATAAAAGGAGTTGCACCCCATATGGCCACCCCCTGACCTCACCAGGGAGACAAGGGGTTAACTGGACTGCGGTCCCGGAATGTGGTTTGCACCTTGTTATATCATGAAAATGTATGTTCCCCTGTTCCCATGTTTTATTATTATGTCAGTGTCTGCACCACACACACACTGGGATCCATCCGGGAGGGCAAGGGTTAATAGCTGTATAGTGATTATAGCCCTTTGTTTAATTTTCCCGCCTTTTCAGGCACCATTTTGCAGGGTCCCATAGGCCGCCATTGAAGCTCCATTCATTTCAATGGCGGATCTAGCTGTTTTGGACCTGTTTCCCTCGAAGACCAGCAGGTGGCATCCAAAAGGAAGAGCGGCGGTTTCCCATTGTAAGTCAATGGGCTCATTGACTTCAATGGAGATTCTTCGATGGCGCTTTCCAGGAACGAGTCGGCTGCCGTCCAAACCGCAAAACCGCAAAGCGGATACTTTATCTGAAAAATTGCTTTGATCACTGATTAGTCAAGTTCAACGTTAAGTGGCGTGGGAATCTTCGATTCTAGGGCACCCAGAAATAAAATTCTTTTTGCCCCTAGTTCCTAGACCACCCCCCACTCGACCACCACCGGGTCCCCGAATCCAGGACCCCCAGAAAGGGTCGTGCTGAAAGAGCGGGTCGCGCCATAGGTTCCAATGGTGGCGGCAGAAGCAGCTCAAGAAAATGACTAAGTCAGAAACGCTACAAACCATAAGCCCATATCTCCGGTTGTGGAGGGTCCAGAGGGCCAGGATTTGGGGTACCTGTAGTCACTGCTCCGGCATGACTGCAGAACCATCCTTGACCCTCTCTGACCAACCCGACGGAGTATGGACCACCTTAAAGGTTCCAGAATTTTTCCCATAGACTTCAATGGCGGCCGGTTCCCATTGACGGGCTATGGCGGAGAAACCCCATAGGCTTCAACGGCGGCGATGCCCTGTTGAAAGTGTATGGTGGCGGATTCCCATAGCCGCCGATGGTGGCGGTTTACCATTGAAAGTCTATGGTGGCGGAGCCCGTTGTTTTCAATGGGGATTTAGTGAGAAACCGTGATTTAATTTACAGCGGAGAATTTTGTATTAAAATAGGAAACGGTTTAAGTAGTATTTGTGTATCTCCGTTTCCGAAGGTCATAGCGGGCTGAAACTTGGATCATATAGTGCCCCAGTTCCGGCATTGAGATCTGGGTAGTTTGGACTCAGCGGGACCCAACGGAACCGGATATTTTAATATGTTCATGTTTTACCTTTAATGTTGTATCCCAAGGCAGGGATAAAAACTCGGGGAGATTCCTTGGCACAAAGGGAAGCAGATGGTCAGAGAGGCGACACAATGTCAAGAGACTAAGTACTGTTCAAAGGGTTTTGCCACCTTCACTGTTTACCTGAAGGCGGAGACGCCTCAAACTAGAGTGGTCTGTGAGTGTCATATTTTACACCTACAAACAAGTGGTATCCTGCCAGATATTAATTGTGGTAGACTGGCCAGCGTCCCTGATGTAAATGTGGGGCTACAGAAATGAGACCCTCAGGGTCCTAGTGCACATGGGCTAACTAGCTGGGGGGCATGGGTTAAAATGTGTTCCCACGTTAAAGATTGGCTACAGGTAATTGTTATCCAATAGCCTGTACTCAATGTTAAGAATAGGGTTACAAAGATATATAAACTGTGATCAACCCTATATCCATTGTCTTCAAATTCCATCTTGATTGTTACCTGATTGCTGGAGAATTGCTATCTGATACTTCTCATCCCCCAACCCCAAGTAAGTGTTACCCTCTTGCCTGTTACTGTACTATATTGCTGTGTTCACCTATTTAAGGAATAAATATACTTTATTATATCTAAGCCTCGCTCAGTTCAACCCAGTTATTTAGTGTATTATTATAGTCTGTCACAAAGTTACCGTCACACCTAGTACACATATAATACTTCCAAATATAATCAAGACTGTTCAATGAACAAAACAAAGTACTCACAATGAGATGAGTGTTGATAAGTTTCCAAACTTGCAGGGTGTTGGTCCAGGCGTGCAAAGCGCAGAGTACATCCACAGGAACAAAACTTGGCACACAGCCAGAAAAAACGCTGCACCGCAGAAATAATTAGCCAAAGAGGCTGAATTGAACCGATTTATTCACTGATGGCAATCACACTGACATGTTTCGCCCTTGCAGGCTTTATCATATTAGACTTTGATAAAGCCTGCAAGGGCAAAACATGTCAGTGTGATTGCCATCAGTGAATAAATTGGTTCAATTCACCCACTTTGGCTGATTATTTCTGCGATGTAGCGTTTTTTCTGGCTGTGTGCCAAGTTTTGTTCCTGTAGAAAGAGTATGCGCTTTATTTTTGCCTATATGACAAGGAGGTGCAACTTAATAATTGATTAGGTTTCCAAGGCATATCTTTCGTCTTTTTAGAATGCAGCATCTCCAGTGAGTTTGCATATGTTGGCAGTAATAATCAGGCAGTATGCGCAAATCACTTAGTGAAAATAATTTGTGGTTGATACAGAAAAATATCCTGTTCAAAAACACGTCAGAATTGTGTCAATAAAAAATCTTGTTAGTACTACTGGAAACATATGAACTAATTTATTTTATAGTACAACAAAGGTGTGTGTGTGTGATTTGTTTAATATGTCGGTAACATTCTTAAGATGTGTAATGTGCAAGGAAATGACAGACTAGTAAATGTCGTTAGCATCAACTGGGATCATAACGTCTCTGCAAAGTTGATGAAATGTATGGTAGATGGATGCATAAAGCATTCAAGCTACAATGTTAACAACTTTTTTTGGTAGAATACACTTTCAAAGGTGATTCAATTATTTACAGTTTTTTTTTTTTTTTTATTATAAAAAGAGGCATGAATCACCTAGTTTTAAACGTATTCAAATTGTCAGTTAGGTCCTACATGGTAATGCATATTGCTGCATTTCAGTTCTCTCGTTTTGATACATTAAACATTTTTACAACTTCATATGTTTGTCTTTTTATGTTTAAGCGCAGAACTCCATGGGCAACTTCCCGTTGAAGACCAACGATGATTCTGTGTCGTATTGGTTCGCACCTGTAGAAATCACATACCCTGTTCCTCCCTATATGTCCCTTCGGGAGGAAGTAAAAAGAAATCAGACTTCGATTGTGAGGCTGGATATGACAAAGAAATATGATTCAAATGGTAGGATGAGATATTACCTTCCATATAACAATATAAAATTGATTATCTGGGCTCTTTTATATAGTCCCATTGTGATGCTTACAAGTAAATTAACATGTACCAAGACCAGAGAACTGAAATGCAGCCACGTGCAGCACCATGTTTTACAAACTAGCTGATTCATGTCTCATTGTTAAAAAAAACCCCAGACAATTGTAAGTAATTTAAATCACTTGTATGTGTATCTACACTTGAGTGTATTCTGCAAAAGGTTGTTAATATTGTGATTTGAAGTTTAAGTTGAGATTTACAGCACTTACGTGTATTATGCCTTCCCTTAATCGGCCAGTGTGCATCAATCTAATTAGTACTTTATGATTGGATTAACAATCACTTCCCTACTTAAAGAGTAGTAACCAATGTTAATGAACACACATGAATTTTTTTTTTTCCCTAATGGAATCAATCAAAGTTTAACCAGATAGAAATATAACTCCAGGTTAATAGTTTTGGTCCTATGTGGAGCCACACAGCTCAATTGCGAGCCTACATTATGTTAACAACATAGTATTGACACGTTTAATACAAACTGATACATACATCCTTACTTTATTTCCCGGGGTTCGTTATTTAAAAAAAAAAAATGCTATTTGTGACCCACTGCTGCTTTTAATTCATCACTAGTGAGGAACAAGAACAAACTTATCCCTCCATCAGTAAAAAAAAAAAAAAAAGGGACATGTTTCTGAATTGCTATTAATATTTTTTCAGAATGCTTTAATTAATTAAAGTACAAATAATTTGTGTATGTTTATTTCAGATATCTCCTCTACATTTCTTGATCCAACATTTATGCCAAGTTCATCAATGAAAGGCTCATCCATGGGAGGCTCTTCCTTGGGAGGCTCATCCATGGGAGGCTCATCCATGAAAGGCTCATCCATGGGAGGCTTATCCAGGGGAGGTTCATCCAGGGGATTCTCATCTATGGGAAGCTCATTCCTGAGAGAACCATTCATGGAACGTTTCTCCAGGGAAAATAGCTATAGAAAATCTGGAACTTCCTTATATTCGTCAATTCGGGACATTTCAAACCGATGGTTTAAATTGGGAAATAACGTAAATAAAACAAATATTCTTTTGGCAGTGGCATTGCAAGGAGATAATTTAAACAATAAAGGTCAGTTCTAATTTCTTCATTTTTTCTGAAATATGGTGACATCACTAGGCCATGAACACAGCTATTCATACAAATGACTATTCGAATAATTCTTTAGTTAAAATACTAATTGCTGTAGTTCTTATGGTCCTAGAAAAAAAAATTGAATTGTAAGTTGTGACACCTTTTAGCGGACTGGCAAGAGAATTCTTGTTACAGTAGGTGGAAATATAGTGGACTAAACACTTGAAGAAGAGGCCTGCGTGGTTGGTAAAACTCTGAACACTATAATTTCACATAAGAAGAATTCTCAAGTTGCTGCCCTAAAATGTGTGACCTGTACAATGAATTTACATATGGAGACAAAGTGATGCTCAAATGCCTGGTCCTATAGTAATTGAGTCCATCAAAGACAAGGGAGAACACGCTGGGTTTAACAATTGAGCAATAATCCTGTAACACTCTAAACCTTATGAGAGGCTCTTAAGAACCCTGAAGGTAGGGGGTGAGCAATTGACTACCCCACCCTTCCTCATTGGGTTAGCCTAAAGGTATAAGTACTCACATAAACCCCCAGCAGTCTTCCTTTTGCGTGTAGCTGTGTCCAAAGTCCAAACGATCCAAAAGAAGTATGTGCAGCGCACAACATGAGAGAGAGGCAGGTCTGACCAAAACAATATAGCTTTATTAGGAATACATAAAATCGAGGGTAGTGGCCCTTCTACGCGTTTCGTGCAGGCTATGCACTTTATCAAGAAGTTCCACATCCTGGTACCACAACCTGTTTAAATACAGTCAACTGCTGGCTTTGGCGCCAAACACAATTACGTCACTTACCGTAATCCTCCAATGCGCCACCGCATCCGTCACACCTGCGCAACAGCGCGCAACAAGGGGAGTGAGGGGGGATGGGGAACGTCCCCATATAAGCGATCAAATGACCACGCAGCATATGGAGGTATAAACTCACCCAATGCTGATAGGCGTCACGATCATGTCAGTGGAGGACCTCCCTCCCCCACGTCATCCCGCGCATGCGCAAGAAACGCGGGGAAGCAGTCAAGGACCTCCCCTGCTCATAGGTTCGCGCGCATCCCCACACAACCCCATACAGACACAATGGCCTGAAGGGAGAGGGGTAGAAATTGCACACGCATCCTCCACAGATGGAGACGCAATAGTGAAGAAAGCAACAAAGCCAGCAGTGGCTGTAAAAAAACACATTAAAACTACATACACATGTCACAAAAATTTTAAAATGGTTAATAAAAAGGAATATATATATAAAAAGTATATATAACCTATGTACTCTACTTGAATGTGAAAGACACACTACTAATGATGATACATACTTCCATAACCCTAATATAAATTATAATATAACATTCTTATGTGGATGAATATGTTGATGTTTATTCCAGGACAAAAAAGAGAAGAAGAAAAGTGGGGGGGGGGGGGGGGGGGGTGGGGGGGGTGGAATATATATATATTCCTTTTTATTAACCATTTTTAAATTTTTGTGACATGTGTATGTAGTTTTAATGTGTTTTTTTACAGCCACTGCTGGCTTTGTCGCTTTCTTCACTATTGCGTCTCCATCTGTGGAGGATGCGCGCGCAATTTCTACCCCTCTCTCTTCAGGCCATTGTGTCTGTATGGGGTTGTGTGGGGAGGCACGCGCACCTATGAGCAGGGGAGGTCCTTCACTGCTTCCCCGCGTTTCTTGCGCATGCACGGGATGACGTGGGGGAGGGAGGTCCTCCACTGACATGATCGTGACGCCTATCAGCATTGGGTGAGTTTATACCTCCATATGCTGCAGGGTCATTTGATCGCTTATACGGGGACGTTCCCCCTCCCCCTGCTCCACTTGTTTCACGCCGTTGCGCATGTGTGACGGATGCGGTGGCGCATTGGAGGATTACGGTAAGTGACGTAATTGTGTTTGGCACCAAAGCCAGCAGTTAACTGTATTTAAACAGGTTGTGTACCAGGATGTGGAACTTCTTGATAAAGTGCATAGCCTGCACGAAACGCGTAGAAGGGCCACTACCCTCGATTTTATGTGTTCCCAATAAAGCTATATTTTTTTGGTCAGACCTGCCTCTCTCATGTTGTGCGCTGCACATACTTCTTTTGGATCGTTTGTACAATGAATCTAACAATACTTTACAAATTATCCAGTGAGAATTTATGACTCAGTAAGTACTGTAGACATGAATACATTATTTCTAAAGTATGATTAATAATAATAGCATGTTCTTGTATTGCACTGCTAATTTGAAGAGACATTTTACAGGCACAAGTCCCTGCCCTGTGGAGCTTACAATTTATGTTTTTGGTTCCTGAGGCACAGGGAGATGTAGTGACTTGCCCAAAATCACAAGCAGCCGACACCAGAAATTGAACCAGGTCACCCTGCTTCAAACTCAGTGCCCGAGTCAGTGTCCTTACTCACTGAGCCACCCCTTCCCCCTAACTAATTATCTGTTAAATTATTGAAATCTACAGTACTAGTACTTTGGTCCTGATCTTTAAAAATTCTGAAGCTTTCCAAATCTGAGAAATAGAACAAAAAGTAATATGCTTTAAAAGGCAAGTCATTCATACTACCTTGTCCAATACTAACATATACATTTGCATTGATTAGTATTATATATTTTGATATATTGTATTTATAAATGTTTTGCTAATGTGCTAAATGAGAAAAAAAAGTAAATAATAGTATTCAATATCCATCTCAGTCATTAACCTTTGTGATCTTTTAATTCCACAGCAAATTTCATAATTTCTTCCTACTATTCAAAGATGAAGGAAAGACCTGTTACTTTGCAAATTAAAGATGAAGACAAAGGCACAGCCCTTTACCTCTCATGTCAGTCTGGCACACTTCAACTGCAGGTGAATTCATAAAAAGGGTTGCAACTCAGTATAAAGTTTGAACACCCCTCATAATATATACTTATTTTTACCTTGAATTTTCTTAGTATTAGATTGTTTCTCACATACAGTATGCAAGTACTGTAAATATAACCAGGACAAGGGGAAGGAGACTAAACCCTAAATGAGAGAAAAACCTTTGTACTGGGATTAATTGAACCAATCCTGCTAAAAAAAAAATCCCTCTGGTGTAGCCCAGGTTAATGCCTGATTAATCTGCATACTAATCACTCATAATACCTACTGTTCTAAAGTCTCCTTGATTGGGATCGGGGGTTGTACAACGAACATTAACCGGGCATTCTATGAACGTGCAGTGTCTCCTGCATACTGTATGTATACCCTCACTTAAGAACATTCCTGAAACTCTACAATGACCTTCTTAATTGCTCTGTCTGTACAATCAGTACCTCGTTAGTTGTTTATACTTACTTGGGTTCATCTTGATAGAAAAGTTAATCTTAAAACTTCTCTAGAGATGTGTGACAACCCCTGTGACGGCAGGGGCAGCATGGCACCCACAATAAAGGTTATGCTGCCTATTCAGGTAGCTTGGATTTTAACACTGAAACATTGATTGTGTTGGCATGTTAATACTGTTTGGTATGAAACATGTGTAAAACCCGGTATTCTGTAGATATATCGCTTGATATATACACCAGGGGGCTGCAACCTCTCAAATAAAATATTCTGAGAACTGCAACACATGCATGAATATTACACTCCCCCAAACACATACTGTACACACACTAATATGTATATACTGTATAATAATCAATTTGATTATTAATATCACATTTAAACACAATTGGTGCACAGTTTTTCTTTTCTATATACTATATATACAACAAAAGACAGGGGTGCCCAATGCTACATCCAATTGACAAAACATATATGGTAATAAGTATAAAGTTTAAATACTTCAATAATAATAATAATTACTTGGTTATTTAGTTAAACCCTTTGGCCAAAGCGTCGTAAGCCCGCATACCAAACGTCAAGGTATAACCAAAAATGCAGGTCCTACACTACACTGTGAACCCTTCCTTTTACCTCTGTATGAGGGGAAAGAACCATAGTAAGTCCTGTTCTTGCAGCAGAGTGAAAAGACCTCCCAAGTTAAAAAGTTGAGGAGGAGTGAGCTCTGGGGGGAGGTGCCACCTTCCTCCATTACAACTGTTACCAGTCAGAAATTGAACACACATTCCCAGCTAGCTCAAACTTCTACACCCACCACATCATGAATATATATTTATGTCAAAAAGAGTGCTACTGGGTGTGGCAAATGTATATAACAAAAGACAGGGGTGCCCAATGCTCCATCCAATTGACAAAACATATATGGTAAATAGTATAAAGTTTAAATACTTCAATAATAATAATAATTACTTGGTTATTTAGTTTAACCCTTTGGCCAAAGCGTCGAAAGCCTGCATACCAAACGTCAAGGTATAACCAAAAATGCAGGTCCTACACTACCCAGTGAACCCGTCCTTTTACCTCTGTATGTGGGGAAAAAACCATAGAAGTCCTGTTCTTGCAGCAGAGTGAAAGACCTCCCAAGTTAAAAAGGTGAGGAGGAGTGAGCTCTGGGGGAAGGTGCCACCTACCTCCATTACAACTGCTACAAGTCAGAAATTGATTAACACACATTCCCAGTTAGCTCAAACTCCTACACATCATGAATATATATTTATGTCAAAAAAGAGTGCTACTGGGCGTGGCAAATGTATACAACAAAAGACAGGGGTGCCCAATACTACATCTAATTGACAAAACATATATGGTAATAAGTATAAAGTTTAAATATTTCAATAATAATAATAATTACTTGGTTATTTCGTTAAACCATTTGGCCAAAGTGTCGTAAGCCTGCATACCAAACGTCAAGTTATAACCAAAAATGCAGGTCCTACACTACACTTTGTACCCTTCCTTTTACCCTTATATGATGGGAAAGAACCATAGCAGTGAAAAGACCTCCCAAGTTAAAAAGGTGAAGAGGAGTGAGCTCTGCCACTCCCAGTATCACTCTTTTTTGACATTAATATATATTCATGATGTGGTGGGTGTAGGAGTTTGATCTAGCTGGGAATGTGTGTTAATCAATTTCTGACTGGTAACAATTGTATGGAGGTAGGTGGCACCTCCCCCCAGAGCTCACTCCTCCTCACCTTTTTAACTTGGGAGGTCTTTTCACTTTGCTGCAAAAACAGGACCTACTATGGTTCTTTCCCCTCATACAGAGGTAAAAGGAAGGGTTCACAGTGTAGTGTAGGGCCTGCATTTTTGGTTATACTTTTATGTTTGGTATGCAAGCTTACGACGCTTTGGCCAAAGGGTTTAACTAAATAACCAAGTAATTATTATTATTATTATTATTGAAGCATTTAAACTTTATACTTATTACCATATATGTTTTGTCAATTGGATGTGGCATTGGGCACCCCTGTCTTTTGTTATATACATTTGCCACGCCCTGCAGCACTCTTTTTTGACATAAATATATATTCATGATGTTGTGGTTTGACAGGTACTGAGTATTTCGCCGGGCAAAACATACATCTGAGTCCTGCATCCAGCACTCAGAAGGCTAACCCAGGAGAAAAAGCTGGGCAATCAGGAAGTAGCTGTTGTGTATCCTTGGGGCAGTAATTTACACTGTTCATTTAACCCTAAGGCAACATAGGTACATTATCTTATCAAGATTTTAATGACACTCTATTGCTAACTACAGGCTGTGCAATCAACCACCATTAGCACTGTCATTTTAATACTATTGCACCAATGCACTACAACTATATAATTGGCATTCCATATAAGAATAGTACTTATAATCCCTCAATCTAGCTTTCCCCCAGGCTTCCCTAATTAAGGTGGCTGGGGGCTAGTGTACTCAAGCAACACTTCAATAACGACTACCTACCTGGGGACTATCATATCCCTTAGGTAATTAAGCATAGTGATACAGAGTTTAATCCTATTTTAATCCCCATTGTTTTACTATGTTTCTAATAAAGTTTAGTTTTAAATTTACACCATCATCTCAACACAGTGTATGAGTGCTCTACTGGGGTTCTTTCCTCCATTGTTTATCAATCAGGAAGTAAGCAGACACCTGACAATCAGCATGATGAGATATAAGGAAGTCTTTGCTTGTAATCAGGTGGCTGTCTCAGACCTATCCTAGACAAGCTGCTATGCAGATAAATTCACAACTATATCTCTGAAATCACAGTAAGATCTGTTCCTATTGTTTTCTGACTGTTTGATATATGTTAACAGTTTGGTAAATGGATTAGCCAGCCAGCCTGATAGATAGGCTTGCAGTGCTAGTAAGTTCTCCCAATGTGGAGCAGGATTTATTTTGCTATGTTTTGTTTATGCCTCATAGGGAAAGTGTGCCCACATGTTTAGTTATGCTGTGGAGAAATAAAGCCACTCAAGATTTGCTTTAACCTGAAACTACACGTGTGGACTATTGCCTGACCTCGGCTACAGGCCTTCCTGCCACAGGTGGTGTAAGAAGTGGGATAAAAGGACAGCCCCTGCATCAGAAGGGCCACACATTGGAAGAAAAAAAAATGGAGAAAATATTTTCTCAGTTCCTGGAGCAACAGGTCCAGCTAGCAGAGAAACAAGCTGAGCAACAGGTCCAGCTATCAGAGAAACAGGCTCAGCAAACAGAATGGCTGATTAAACAGCAAGCAGAAAACCAGGCCCTGCAAACAGAAACGCTCCTCCAAATGCTGACTCCAGGTCCAGCCCCAGTCAGACCGGAGATTCCAAATAACCCACCGGTGATGCGGCCTAAAATGAAGCCAACCGAAGACCCAGAGGCATTTCTCCTCACTTTTGAAAGGGTAGCCATGGCCCACGGCTGGACAGTTGATCGCTGGGTAACGACTCTGGCTCTACTCCTCATAGGAGAAGCTCAGGCAGCCTACCAGGGTCTTCCGGCAGATGAGGCCATGGACTAGCAGCAACTAAAGGCTGCTATTCTAGATCGCCTAGGCCTCACCCCAGAGACCTAATGACAGCGGTTCCGACGGTCAAATATACAAACAGACAGACCCCGGGTTATAGCCCACCGCTTGGTAGACTTATGTACAAGGGGGATACAACCAGAGAAGCATAGCAAGGCAGAGATCCTTGAACAATTTGTGCTCGAGCAGTTCATACAAATACTACCCCCCTCCTTCCGCTCCTAGGTAAAAAGACATTCCGCATTTTCCCTGGATTTAGCGGTCCGCTTGGTGGAAAACTTCCTTGGTGAGGACAGCTGGGATCGGTCCGTGCAAACACGAGCTGCTTCTTGTGATGCCAGAGGCAGGAGAGCAGACAATTGAGGGGTCTACAACCCACCAGCTCGGGAGGTCCAGTCATCCCGGTCGGAAGGCCCTTTCCCATTTCGGAGGGGTCCGGGTACAAACCCCTGCAGAGACACCCATCCCGGATCCAAGGCCATTGGATCACCGAGGGGAGGACACCACTCACAGTATTCCAAGAGAGCCTGGTCTCCCGGCACCCATCCGGCGGACAGGATTCCGCCACCAAACAGAAGGGAGGATCCTGTCCCACAGCAGAGAGGTCCAAACGCAGAAACTCGTTGAGAACCCCAGCTGATGACCGAGTTTGCTGACTCAGGAGAGGATGAGATGGGTTGTTCCTGTGGCAGAACCATTGCCACTGCTTCTCTTCGAGGGGACCACGACCCATGATTGGTTCCCACATCTCTGGAGGGGAAAACAGTAAAAGCCCTGGTGGACTCGAGATCTAGAAAAACCCTGATCCTAGAGGGTCTAATTCCAAACAACCGACTATCCAATGAAGCTCCATGGAATATCGAATGTATCCATGGGGATACAAAGAAATACCCTACGGCGGCCATCCTCCTCCTCATCAATGATCGAGAGGCTAGACTGCTAGTAGGAGTTGCTCCCTGGCTACCTGCTCCTGTTCTAATTGACCGAGACTGGCCCTACTTCGGAACATTGTTGGCCCCTACTCTTACAGATCCTACTTCCCCGGTTCTGGAGAAGCCCGGGGATTTGTTCCCTTTTTCCCCAGAGATTTTTCCCCACAGACACCGCGTCCCAAAGACACATAAACAGAGATGTGCGGAAAAAGAAAGGCTGGGACTCTTGGTAATGTTAGTCAGCCCACAAGACTCCAAGTCATGGCAGGAGATGACCAGGGTGGGGAACAGATAGAAACAGGAGTTTTGCCAGACCTGGAACTTCCTGACTTCCGTCAGAGGCAGAGGGAAGACCCAGCTCTGGCTAGACAATATGAGAATGTGGTACAACAATATAATGGATGAACAAGGTGTAAGAGTCTTTCCACATTTCGAACTATGGAAAGGCATTCTATATCATGTGAATAAGGTTACACAAACAGGGGAGGTCATTCGACAAATATTAGTCCCTAAAGGTTTGATTAAAACAGTGTTTGCCCTTGCCTATACTCTCCCATGGGGTGGTCATTTGGGCAGAGATAAGACCACGGACCGCATCTCGTCCCGGTTCTACTGGCCAGGCAAACATGGTGACATCATGAAACTATGTGAGACATGTCTGGAATGCCAGTTAACTAGCCAAAAGGGACAGAAGTCGGCTCCTTTGGTTCCTCTGCTCTTGGTATCAGTCCCATTCGAGAGGATTGGTGTAGATCTGGTAGGACCTTTAGAACCCTCTGCGAAGGGACATAAATTCATACTAGTTGTCGAAGATTATGCCACCAGATATCCTGAGGCCTTCCCTCTGAGATCAGCCACTGCTAAACAGGTTGCTCACAGGCTGTTAGAGCTGTTATCTCGGGTAGGACTTCCCCAAGTAATGTTAACTGACCAGGGAACAAATTTCATGGCGAAGTTAATGCAGGATGTCCTGAAGTTATTGGAGTTTAAATCCATCTGGACCTCGGTTTACCATCCTCAGACTGATGGATTGGTAGAAAGGTTTAATTGTACTTTAAAAACCATGCTTAGGAAGTTTGTGGACACTGAAAAGCGAGCTTGGGATGAAGTTCTCCCTTTCCTATTGTTTGCGGTACAAGAAGTTCACAATCATCCACATGCTTCTCCCCATTTGAGCTCCTATATGAACGCCAACATCAGGGTATTCTCGACTTACTGAAGGAATCCTGGGAGGAGGAGCCCTCCCCATCCAAGAATACCCTCCAGTATGTCATAGACCTTAGAAACCACCTAGACATGATAGGTTGGTTTGCGAAGGAAAATCTTAAATCTGCTCAAGAATGTCAAGAGAGGCAGTGTAACCAAAATGCCCGCATATGGGTCTTCCAACCTGGGGACCAAGTGATGCTGCTACTACCGACTTCAGAGAGTAAACTCCTTGCATAATGGCAGGGTCCTTTCCAAGTTATCCGCCGCACTAGGGAGGTGAACTATGAGATCTCTCACCAGGGTCCAGGAAGGGTAAACAAATCTACCACGTAAACCTCCTGAAACCCTGGAAAACGATGAGATCGCCATTCATCCGCCCTCGGAGAGACGGATTTGGGTCCACAGCCTCCAAAGGGGAGTACGTACAATGTCAATCAGGTTCCCATGGGAGAGCAGTTAACAACGGAACAAAGGTCAGACCTACTGGAATTATGTGACCAGTTTCCAGATGTTTTTTCTGAGCTGCCCGGACAGACTGATTTAGTGTCCCATAGGATTGAGACGGAATCTGGCGTAAAAGTACGGTCCCGTCCCTATAGGGGCGAAAAGACCTTGTAGAGAGGGAGATAATAGACATGTTTGAATTGGGCGTGATTGAGGAGTCCCACAGCGAATGGTGTAGCCCTATAGTGTTGGTCCCTAAACCAGATGGGAAGGTGAGGTTTTGCATGGACCTCCGAAAGGTAAATGCCTTATCCAGATTCGATGCATACCCAATGCCAAGGGTGGATGAATTGCTGGACTCCCTTGGTAAAGCGGAGTATATCTCCACCCTAGACCTCATGAAAGGACATTGGCAGATACCTTTAGCAGAAGAATCCAAGTACAAAACTGCCTTCACCACCCCTCTTGGTTTATACCAATTCGTCACTATGCCATTTGGGTTACATGGGGCTCCAGCCACGTTCCAAAGATTAATGGACAAAGTGCTATGATCACATAGGGCATATGCCGCTGCCTACTTGGATGACATCGTCAGCTATAGTAGGCACTGGCAGTCCCATATGAAAAGGTTAAGAGCAGTCCTAACGTCCTTAAGAGAAGCAGGGCTCACTGCCAATCCAAAAAAATGTGCACTGAGAAAAGCCACTACAAAATACTTGGGCTATGCCGTTGGGGGAGGGATTAGTAAGGCCACTGGCCAGCAAGGTGGCCACCATCAAGGAGTCCACACCCCACAGACAAAGACACAGGTCCGCTCCCTTTTGGGGTTAGCAGGGTATTACAGGCGATGTATAACCAATTTCTTAGAAATTACTGCATACCTAACAGATCTAACAAAAAAGAGTGCCCCGACCCAAGTTAGATGGTCTTGGGAGTGCCAAAACACATTTGACGTGTTAAAGAAGTGCTTGTCAGAGGGCCCCGCTCTTCGGAGCCCAAATTTTAAAGAACCCTTCATAATTCAGATGGATGGCTCCGAGGTTGGACTGGGAGCAGTTCTGTCCCAACAATTTGATGGTGTTGAACAACCCATATTGTTCATCAGCCGGAAGCTGTTCCCAAGAGAAGTGAGGTATTCCGTCACTGAGATGGAGTGCCTCGCTGTAAAATGGGCAATTGAGGCCTTAAGACATTATGTCGCCGGGGTACACTTCAGCCTGGTCACTGACCACGCGCCCTTGAAATGGTTAAACACAATAAAGGACACAAACTCGAGGCTGACCAGGTGGTATATGGCCCTCCAGACCTTCTCTTTTGATATACAGCATAGGCCTGGGAAGGACCATGGAAATGCCGATTTTTTGGGGAGGCATGAGGGCATGATACTGTACTTACCTCTCTGTAGAAAAGGCAGGGCGGGCCTGGCTGCACACAAACAAAAAAGGGAGGGGGGGGAAGTCCTGGCAGCGAGCGCGAGCCAATCAGGCAGGGGGATTTTTTTTCTTCTCCCCTCTTCGAGCAGGGGAATTGTAAGTCGCCAACCGGCAATATCCACTCGCCAGGTGCGACCTGGCGACTGGGTTTGTCGAACACTATATATATATATATATATATAGATATATATATATATATATCTATAAATATATATATATATATATATACACACACACACACATAGCACATATATATATATATATATATATATATATATATACATACATACATATATATACATACATACAGTGTTTGACAAACCTATACATTTGCTCGCCCCGGGCGAGTGGATTTAACCCCCGGGCGAGTAAATATTGGCCCAAGCAGCACACGTTTGATACTAGGTGGCGAGTAGATTTTTTTGTGTGGCGAGTAGATTTTTTGGTGATTTGTCAACCACTGTGTATATATATATATATATATATATATATATATATATATATATATATATATATATATATATATATATATATATATATATACACACACATACACACATACACACATATATATATACACACATAGTATATATATTAAAATACTAAATCAGAATTGTATATATGTTTCAATTTAACCAACAAACGGTCAGATTTGACAAGGTGGAACCAATAATTTATATAAATTAAGTCAAACCACCCAATTAGGGAGCTGGTGAAGTAGGTTTGCTCCTATGAAACATGTTGGATGTCTTCTATAAGTGTATCTCCTATTGTCGCTTCTGAGCAGTTTTGCTTTATCTGTGCAGAAATTAGTGGCTTTGTTTGGACGTTATTATCCTTGCACTTTAATTAGTGCTTGAGTGTGACACCCTGCAGCATTGCCCTCTGCTTATACGATAAGCTCTGCTACTAGCCAATAGAGAAGGACTTTCCCGTGCCGTTCTAAACAGTAACTGTGCCATCGGGACTATTTTGTCATCTGACATCACAACTGCAGTAAACAGCAACTAGCTATTCACCTGTGCAGGTGTGGATCTGAGTCGCCATTCACCTCACGGCGAGAGCTGTGTACCGGTGATCATTGTGTGCTCACCTGCTGCGCTACAGGTCTCTATACTTCTGTGCGAGCCCTCACCAGTGACTTTTATTACTCCCGGGACCGTCTGGATGTTTTGATCCTTTTCTCCTACTGTTACGGAGCCTGGATTGTGTCTGGACGATATCTGGAGGAAAAGATCGATATACAGGTGTGCCGACGAGTATTCTAAAACTTGCCTTAAACGTGCTTTAAACTTGCCTTGGAAAATCTGGGGCAAATCTGTGACTATCACTCATGTATCAGCTTGTTTATGCATGACACACTTTAAAATAGTATCTGTCCTGTACATGCGTTACTTACCTCCACCTTTTTCACAAAATATTACATGATTTACTACAGTATGAGTTGTGTGCTCTTCTTGTTTTTTCTGTTTTTGTTCCTGTGATGCTGAGCCATCCCATCTGATCAACAGCTAACACCGTTTATATTTCCGTCACTAAGGTCATAGTTACATAGTAGATGAGGTTGACAAAAGACATGCGTCCATCAAGTTCAACCTATGTTTATTTAGAAAACAGATACTTTATCCTATAGCTATACTTACTTATTGATCCAGAGGAAGGCAAACAAAAAACCCCAGAGTCATATCATCCAATGATATCTCATAAGAGGAAAAATAAATTCCTTCCTGACTCCAAGAATTGGCAATCGAGTTAATCCCTGGATCAGCATCCTTCCCATGTTGTGACGACTCAGGAGATTCCTTCCTCTCCTTGTCCCTCTCTCCCAGCTCATGTTACCCTTTCTACTTCTTCCCACTCCTCTCCTTCACCTTCTACCTCTCTCCCCTTGCCGCAGCGCGTTCCCCACAGGTCCCGCATACCCACGCGCTCTCTTAGCCCCTGCTTTGATCCTCCCGCTCCCTCTCCCCCGCGGTAGCTCCTTTACCTTCCCCTGTGGTGCCATCCGTCCCGTTGCCTCCTCCTCGCGTGGTGCCCATGGCGCAGCATTCCACGTGCCTGGTGACGCGTCCGGTGCGTGCACCCCCTCAGCCCACGGAGGACGCATGTGCATGCTCCTCTCTGTCTTTGCTGGCCATCACGCGGCCACAGGTCTCGCGTGCGTTCCACTCCTCTTGGCTCCGTCCCCCTCCTGTGGTCTTCACCTGCTCCGTGCGGGCCGCGCCTGTGTTGCAACCTGTGCACGCACATCCCCAGCTTACAAGGGGCGCGCGCACAGACACTTCTTATCAGGTTCCCCCTGTCTCCGCCTCCCAAGCTGTTCAGGCCATTCCCCTGACTGCCCCTTCTGTCTCCTCCTCTTCTCTCCCTGACCTATCTCTTGCTTCTCCATCAGAAGCATGTGTGAAGAGCACCCAGGCATTTGGTAAGGAATCAGCTTTATTCTTTCTTTATTTGGTATATTTTGCTGTGGATCTGTGGGGGAGTATACTGTGAGTATACTGTGAGGTTTTAGAGGGTTTTGGGTGCTTTTTCAGGTTTAAAAAACGTTTTTGTTTTTCACCCAGAGGCTGCAGTGATTCAACCCAGCAAAGCTACACTGTGGCTGGCTGGAAACTGTAGTCTCAGACCCTCTCTCCTCTCCTACCCCTGGCTGTTTATTTTACTTCTAGTTTCACTTTAATTTAAGCCTGATTTCCCTTTGTCATTTGCAATTTTTGGGAGCTCTGTGTCTTACTTTAAGACCTTCAATATTGTGGTCTGGTTTCTTGTAAGAGAGAGAGTTAATAAGGGGAGAAAAGAGAAGATTACAGCAGGTTTTTTTTTTAAAAAAAAGCTGTTTTTCTTCCCCTCCCTGTGCAAAGAGTTAATTGGTTCTTAAAGGGACAGTTTCCTCTCTGCATCTCTCTCCCTAAGCACTATTTCCTCCCCTTACTTAGAGGCTTATTTTATCATGCCTGGGGGGAATAGGACTAGTGCAGTAATGGGGGCCATACCTGGACATCAGACTCCAAAAACTGGGGCCCCTAGGATAAATAACCACAGCCCTAGGCCTGGTACATCCAGTGCCCTGGCCACACCTCCCCCGGCTCCTGTTGTCAGTTTAATCCCTGCAGTCCCAGTTCCAACATGGGCACAGGTGGCAGCTGCAGGTGTTGACCCCAGCAACAACAACGCTAGGGTCACGCCCGGTGTGAGCAGGAAGCTTGGGGTGAGGTGCCCAATGTCACTTGGTCTAAACATGGAGATCTATGTGAGGGCTGTGGCAGATGTTGTGGGTCCCTCTGCTGTGGTGGCGGCCAGCAAGATGTATGGGAGGGGCATTTTCTTCCTCCGTACGCTGGCTGCAACCCACACCCTGGTGCAGAAAGGCATCAGTGTAGGGGGGACCTACAACCCCATAGAACCCATGGAGGGGTTAGGCACAAAAATCATCCTGTCCAATGTGCCCCCCTTCATCCCAGACAGCCTCATGCGCCCACGCCTGCAAGCCCTGGGAGATATTAAATCTCCCATAACAAAAATTCCGCTGGGCTGCAGGGATAGAGCGCTGAGGCACGTGCTCTCATTTAGGCGGCAGGTACAAGTGCTGCTGCCGGGGAGCACAGAATCTGTGGAGGGTTCTTTTGGGGTGCCTTACGAGGGCATAACATACACCGTGTACTATGGCACGGAGGGGGTAAGGTGCTATTTGTGCAAGAAGCTGGGGCACACTCGTAGGAGTTGCCCCAAAGGGAATAGAAATCCCACTTCAGCTCCTGCACCGCCCCTCCCTCTGCCAAGACACCCGGTGCCGCTGTGCCCACCACAGCGGGCCACTCGGGGTCCCAGGTCCATTCTGGAACCACAAGAGATCTCGCTGTCCCATCTCCAACAGTGACGTCTGCGCCCACCACAGCGGGGCCCTCGGGGGCCCAGGCCCCCCCTGGGACCACAGCAGATGTCGCTGTCCCATCTCGAACAGTGACATCTGCTCCCACCACAGAGGGGTCCTCGGGGGCCCAGGTCCCCCCTGGGACGGCAGGAGATGTCGCTGTCCCATCTCGAACAGTGACATCTGCACCTCTCCCTGGGGAGTGGAGGGAGGGGGTCGCCCTGGAGCGGCCACCCTCTGTTGTCGCTGTCTCCCCTGGGAGGAGACACCCTGTGCTGCTGCGCCCACCGGGGCGGGGCCCTCGGGGGCCCAGGTCTCCCCTGGGACCGCAGGAGATGTCGCTGCCCCGTCTCGAGCAGTGACATCTGCACCTTTCCCTGGGGAGCGGAGAGAGGGTGAGGGGTTCGCCCTGGAGCGGCCTCCCTCTGTTGTCACTGTCCCCGCCCGGGAGGAGACACCCTGTACCGCTGCGCCCACTGCGGCGGAGCCCTCAGGGGCCCAGGTCCCCCCTGGGACCGCAGGAGATGTCGCTGCCCCATCTCGGGCGGTAACGTCTGCACTTCTCCCCAGGAAAAAGAGGGAAAAGAAAAGAGTCACCCTGAAGAAGTCACCCTCTGTTGTCGCTGTCTCCCCCCAGGAGCACCCTACCCCCAATGTAAGCATCGTACAGGGTGCGGGGAAGCGGTGGGAGGCTACCGCTGAGGAGATAGCGGTACCTTTTTTTGGGGGGGAATCAATCCCCAGGAAGAGGAAAGAAAAAACTAAGAACAAGAGGGTGATTGAGGAGGGCGAGGAGGGTGAACCGTATTACGTTCACCCTCAGAAGTCTCCGAAGCGGAATGCAACATCAATTCCACACATGGTGGCCCTGTCCGGCCCACAGGTTAGGATTAGCCAGTGTAAGCCGGACCCCATAAATATGCAGTCCCCCCCCCTCGAAGATCTGGAGGGAATGCAGGAGGAGGTACCCGGCGTCCCTGGGGTGGAATATCAAAATGCTCAACAACATGAGGCTTTGCTCCTAGAAATGGACGTTAGGGACCCTTCCAACACCCCTCCCAGTTGGAGAACATCCCCCGGGGACTCGTGTTTCGGTGAATCTGCCGCACCGGACGCAGTTGTCTTCGGGGACTCGGAGGTCGGCCAGGATCCCCCTCCGGCTGTGCCGCCTTGGGGTGGCACACCTGAGGCTGAGCCCCGGTTTGTGTCACCGGAAGAAGGGGATGGGCTAGGGCTGACCCCCGTGGTTGGGGGTTTGGATGATGGAGCGGGGGAGGCGGGTGTGGGTGACGGTGTTTTAGTGAGCACTTCATTTTGCATCTGGGAGATGCCAGATGTGAGCTCTCCTGGTAAGGAGTTTTGGTCGGGCAATTTGTTGGAGGCGACTGCTGGGCTGGACCCTCCCTATGAGGTGCTTGCTGAAAAGTTCCCTCCCGCGATTAATGCAAACGCCCGTGGCATACCGTTTGTTCGCATGGTGGTAGAGGAGACCAGGAGGGCACTGTGTGCCTCGTGCCCCCCGAGGACACTAGGGAGACCGCTACCTCCACCATGCCACCACCAGCTACCCCTGAACATCCCACCCCGGGGTTGGATGTGGAGGATATAGTGGACCCCCTCGTGGAAACACCGAGGAGGGGACCCACTTTAAGGCTGAGAACGGCCCCCTGCAGGGAAGGGCGGGGATCCTCAGTTTTTCAGTCAAGAGGAGCTCGGAGAGTTGGGGCTCAGTGAGGAGTCATCTGGCGCCGCGGAGGCGGTGGACTCTTTGACCCCCATTATCCCTGCCCAGGAGCTAGTTGGTTTCCTGGAGGATACCCTCTGCAAACACGGAACCACGAAGGTGCAGTTGGCCCTTGGAAGGTGGAAGGATGCCTCGGTCATTCTCCACTCTCTCTTAGTATACATCAGGGCTATCCACAAGGCCAAAATATCTGGGTCTATCCATCTTCGTGTCCTGAAATTTCATAAATTGATGCGAGACCACATAAAGGCTTCTCGGGGTGTAGCTCCCTGAGTGCCTGTGGAAAGCAAAACTCCTGGTTACCAATGGCTTTGAACATCGGTACACTTAACGTGAATGGCTGTAAGGATGGGTTTCGCAGGTGCCAGGTACTCTCCTTTTTATAGAAGGGAAAGTATTCTGTGAGTTTCCTGCAGGAAACCCATACCACTCCAGAGGATGAAGCCAGCTTGCATCTGGAGTGGCGAGGCAAGGTCTTCTTCAGCCACCACACTTCGTCATCTAGTGGGGTGGTGACCCTGTTCTCTGAGTCCTTTCAACCAGAGCTACTGCTTGCCAAAATTGTTCTTCCAGGTCGCCTGTTGCATCTCAGGGTCCGGCACGAGGACTACATGTTTAATTTCTTGAACGTGTATGCTCCGGCCACCTGGACCCCTGAGAAGGCAGTTCTTCGTCAGAATGTCTGAATACCTGGAGACAGTCGACGCGGACGAACACATGGTGCTCGGAGGTGATTTCAACTGCACCCTCGAGGCTCTGAAAGACCGGAATGGTCCAGAGCCACACCCGTGTTCTGCGTCACCCTCGTTAGGGGTGAACGGATGTACTGGTCCCGGATCGACAGGCTGTATATATCCAGCCACAGCCTGTCACGAGCCCAGTCCAGTGCCATTAGGCTGGCGCCATTTTCGGACCACAATTGTGCGTCCGTGACGGTAACGCTGCTACCTGCAGCACCCTCGGCCGCATATTGGCACTTCAACAATACGTTGTTGGAGGACAAGGGGTTTGCAACGTCGGTCCGAGACTTTTGGATGGCCTGGAGAGGCTGCAGATCAGACTTTGCCACGTTAGAGCAGTGGTGGGACGTGGGCAAGGTTCATCTGCGCCTCGTTTGTCAGGAGCACACCAGAGGTGCCAGCAGGCGGCGCAATGATGAGATCGGGGCTCTCAGGGAGGAGGTGCTCGATATCGAGAAGCGGCTGTCTGTGGCGGGAGACCGGGACCTGCAGAGTGCATACGTGGAGGGGAAGTGTGCTCTCCAAGACTTGGAAGATCGGAGAGCTCAGGGGGCGTATGTGCAATCCCGCATCCACTGCCTTCGGGAGATGGATCGCGGGTCGCGCCTCTTCTACGTGCTGGTGAAAAAGAGGGGAAACCGTAGACATATCACCTTCTTGTTGGCAGAGGACGGTACCCCTCTGACTGACCCGGAGAGCATCTGGGACAGAACCCGGAGATTCTATGTAAATCTTTTCTCTCTGGAGTCCATCCAGCCAGATAAATGCAGGGTCTTATGGGAGGGGCTTCCCACGGTCGGTGAGGATGGAAGGGAGCGGCATGAGTTACCATTAACTCTGGCCGAGCTCTCTGAAGCCCTCAATCTCATGTCCCGTGGAAAAACACCGGGGCTAGACGGGCTGACTGTGGAGTTCTTCCGGTTTTTCTGGGAGATGTTGGGACCTGATTTCACTGAGGTCCTAGCCAAAGCCCTGGAGACCGGTGAGATGCCCCTTTCGTGTCGGCGGGCAATACTGTCTCTGCTGCCGAAGAAGGGAGATCTCCGCCAGATCTCTAACTGGAGACCGGTCTCACTGCTCAGCACGGACTATAAGATCGTAGCCAAAGCGCTTTCGCTGAGGCTCAAGTCCGTGCTGGCAGAGGTGATTCAACCCGACCAGTCCTATACTGTCCCGGGCAGGAGTATTCATGACAACATCTTTCTGGTCCGGGACCTGATGCACTACGCACAGAGGACTGGTCTATCACTCGCCTTCCTGTCCCTAGATCAAGAGAAGGTGTTTGACAGAGTGGATCACCGTTACCTTATGCAGACCCTGCAGGCGTTTGGCTTCGGCCCACAATTTGTGGGCTTTCTCCAGATGTTGTATGCCTCTGCAGAGTGTCTGGTGAAGATCAACTGGTCCCTGATGGCACCTTTTGTGTTTGGTCTGGGAGTACGTCAAGGGTGACCCCTGTCTGGGCAACTGTACGCGCTGGCCATTGAGCCCTTCCTCTGCCTACAGAGGAGGAGGCTCACCGGGCTGGTGCTGCGGGAACCCGACATGCGGGTAGTCCTGTCGGCTTATGCCGATGACGTGCTCCTCATGGCCCAGGACCTAGATGATCTTGAGCGGGCACAAGCGTGCCAAGAGGTCTACACCGCGGCCTCTTCTGCTCGGATCAACTGGTCCAAGTGCTCCGGCATTATGGTGGGTCCCTTACAGGTGGACTCCTTGCCCCCCGCGTTTCGGAATGTCTCGTGGGAGAGCGATACTCTCAAGTATCTGGGAGTCTACCTGTCTGCTGCGGAGAACCCGGCCCTGGAAAACTTCAGTGATCTTGAAGAACGGGTCATTGCTCATCTGGGGTCATGGGTGTATCTGTCAAGAATGCTTTCCCTCAGGGGAAGAACCCTGGTGATTAATCAGCTGGTGGCCAGTCAGTTATTGCACCGGCTGATAGCCATGGGTCCAACCCCCGAATTTATTGATGAATTTCCTCTGGATGGGGAAGCATTGGGTCTCTGCGGCAGTTGCGTGTCTCCCTTTGGAGGAGGGAGGACAGGGAGTGGTGTGTGTCCGCTCCCAGTTACACACTTTCCGCCTCCAATACTTGCAGAGATACCTATTCGCTGATCCGTCTCCGCAGTGGTGCCAGCTGGCGACCAGTTTCTTTAGCCAGCTGCGCAATATGAGGTATGACCGGCAACTGTTTATCATCAGGCCCAAGGGTTTAGGTAGAGACCTCTCGGTGCTGCCGGCATACTACCGGGACTTACTTAAGGCCTGGAAACTGGTCTCCGCGACCAAGAAGGAACAGGCGGTGGGGGTTGATTTCCTCGCCACGCCCCTGCTGTATAATCCGGCAGTGGGGGCTCGGATGTTGGATTTACCCTCTATTTGCTGCCAGCTAATCCTGGCGCAGGTGACCAGAGTCGGGGATCTCCTGGATTTTGAGTGGCGAGACTGGATTAGGGCAGACGTGCTCGCGCCCCGTATGGGTCTGCGTACTGCCCGCGTCCCTCATCGTTTGATCCGGGAGATTAAAGATGCCATCCACCCCGACTCACGCACCTTCATTGAGGGGGTATTGCAGACCGGAGAGCCTTGTCAACCTATCAACTTCAGCTCTCCGGATCTTTGCGTGGAACCAAAGCCACAGCAACCCCCTCGGGTTCTTCTCTCCCCCAACCTCAGTAGGTTGGGGGATATGTCCCCGGCATGTTTCCGCGGCATGCCGAGGAAAGTCCTGTATTCTCTAGTGCTCCAGATAGTGCACTACCTCGCCCTTGTCACCCGCCCCGATACTATCTGGAGGCGGGTATTTCCTGCGAACGAGGGCGAGAGACCCCGGTGGAAGGAACTCTATTAATCCTTGGTTCCCCGTCCCGCCGGGGATTTGAGTTGGAGGGTCCTCCACAGTGCACTGAGCACAGGAGAGTATTTGGTACATTTCACGGACTCCCCCGCCGCATGTCCCTTTTGTGGCGAGCGGGAGTCCATATATCACATTTATTCGAGTTGCGCCAGACTGCAGCCCTTCTTTTCCTTCTTGAGGAGCCTTCTCCTGCAGTTCTGGCTACACTTCTCCCCTCATCTTTTTATTTTTGGGTGCCCAGTGTCCCGGAACGATATGCCTAGGGATCTCCTGGTCAACCTGCTCCTGGCATTGGCTAAGGTAGCCATTTGTAAAACCAGGAGGCAGTGTTTGGAGGGGGGGGGGGTCCCAACAAACCTCGTGGTCATGTTCCGGGCGCTGGTGCACTTCCGTATTCGGGCAGAGTACTCGTACACCGAGTCTACTGGGACGGTTTCAGAGTTTGCCTCCCAGTGGGCGTTAGGCGGGGTGCTCTGCTCGGTATCCCCCATCAAGGGTTCTTTAGAGTTAACCCTTCTGCTTTAAGTGCACTTCAACAGTGCACTTGTTGGTCTTCTTTTGAATATTTGTTTGACTGGTTTTTCTTTGTTCTACTTGGCAACAAGTAGAATTGCTGTTCAACTGAATTGTCAAACCAGATCAAAATAGACCCACTTCTCTCTCTACTCCTCCCCTCTCTGTCATTGGTGCACCTTCCTTTATAATCCCTGTCTGTCCACCTCTTCCTCGCTCTGCATAGTTCCTGGTTCCCTGTGTGTACCTGACCTATGCTGTGCTCCCTCTGTGCTCCTGTGATTACCTGCTCCTGTGTTACTTTGGATTTCCCTGGCTTTGACCCCTGCTTACCCTGGACTACTCTGCTCTCTGGTATCCCTTTGAACCCTGCTACACATACGACTCCGCTGACCTCTGGCTTCCTAGGACCTGGCTTGCCCTCTGACGACTCTACACTCTGGATCCCTGAACATTGGCAAACGGACAGGACTATTCTCACGGACATTCCCCAAGCGTTGCAAGTATACACTAACAACTCTTCCAACAGGCCCAGCAACGCTATACCACACTCCGGGCTTGCTCCCACTGCTGTGGGTGTGTGGTATCATACCGTTCCAACCTCAGTACTGGGGTCTAGCTTGGTCTGCGGGCATACAGGCGTGACACATGTATACTTATTTGGTATATCCCTGTATACCTTTCCTATCTAAAAAGATGTCCAACATTTTTTTGAACAAATCTATTGTATCTGCCATCACAGTCTCCATGGGTAATGAATTCCACATTTTCACTGCCCTTACTGTAAAGAACCCTTTCCTTTGTTGCTGGTGAAATCTCATTTTCTCCAACCTTAAGGGATGGCCCCAAGTCCTTTGTACTGCCTGTGGGATGAATAGTTCTTTTGAAAGCTCCTTGTATTGTCCCTGAATATATTTGTATATAGTTATCATATCCCCTCTTAGACGCCTCTTTTCTAATGTAAATAAATCTAATTTAGCTAGCCTCTCCTCATAAGTTAGATTGTCCAACCCTTTATTAATTTGGTGGCTCTTCTCTTCACACTCTCTAGTTCCATAATGTCTTTTCTTAGGATTGGTGCCCAAAATTGCCCAAAATGTGTCATGTATTCTTTTTTGTAATTGTGATTTTATGTTTTCACACTTTTCACATTTATTATTGATTTGTTATTCACAATTTTTAGTGCGCAATTTTATATCTATCTGTACACTTTGAAGCCAGGGAGCCTGGTTTAATTCCCGCTGTCGGCTCCTTGATACCTTGGGCAAGTCACTTTATCTCCCTGCGCCTCAGGCACCAAAAATATAGATTGTAAGCTCTACGGGGCAGGGACTTTGTCTGCAAAATGTCTCTGTAAAGCACTACATAAAACTAGCAGTGCTATACAAGAACAAACCATTATTATTATTGTTATTTTATTAACCAACGCTAACAATTGTTTTTATTTCTTCTTTAGGAATTGGGAAAAGAAGAAAACCTTGACAAAATAGACTCGGATACCGAGAGATTTATCTTTCTCCTAAATTATACCGGCAAAAATAGCTGTTCATTTGAGTCAGCCATATCTCCAACGTGTTTCATCAGCACATCAACACAAAGTGATCAAGTTGTTACTTTGCAGCCCAAGTCTCAAGACTCCTATATTATGGATTTTATGCTTACATCTAATAGTGGGTCTGAAGAAAGCTTGCAACCTGGCGATGAGATAATATATTTGGAACATTCAGAGATTGAGAAACTTTTCAGTAATTCCAATCGGTATTGAAACACCTGTAACACATGTTTTCCTTTAGAGGTGCAAACAATGATATTCAATTTTAAGACACACTTTCTGTCACCATTCAATAAACAACTACACATTACTTTTGATGCTGAATAGATAAATTATTGTATTTATTGGTTTTCTTTCTACGGGGGGAGGAGATAGAGATGTAGAAAATGTTTCTGCTTTACCATGCTGCCTTATCCATTAAAGTAGCAATACCGCCCATTTTTTTTAACCTATTCACCTTTTTTGCCAATTCATCTTTTTGACAGCATTTAAACTGAAGGGCCTTCCGTGGATGAAGAGCTGAACCTCCTGGTTTCTAAGACACTTAGGGGGCCATGCAGTAAACAAATAAAGGGGAAGGGGGAAGGGAAAAGCTCTTGCTACAGTCTATATAGATAGGTGCCAGGGGTGAGAGAAACTTGACAAAATGTGCCGCTTGCCGGGGCAGGCGGAGGAGACCCCTCTACAACTAGCACTCAAGGGAAAGATAAGTAAACGAAATACCTAACAGGTGTATACAGGTAAAAGTGTTCACATAAACACACAACACTAAAGTTTAATGATTAAAATAGTATTAAATCCAAATAGTAAATTAATATATACCACCACCTGAATAGATGGGGTAGAGGAAGGAACAGTAAGGCTCTGGCACCATGTAATGAATGCTGGTATTACAAATGGTGCCTTGGGGGGTAGGGGGGGCTGTGGAAACAGTCAATAGTGTGAGGGAGAGGTGTTGTAAATATATATAAATATATATGTTGTCCTCACATACCCCAATCCACCCTAAAGAAATGGGAACACTACAGAGTGGACACTTGCAGGCTAGAGGCAGCAGTTCTAAGAGTATGTAGTGATAATTGCCTCTGACTCGTAGGGCCAAGTAATGAACACCCTATACGGTGTAGAGCCGCTGGTAGTTGCCTGATAGAGAGTAAACTATAGGCTGATAGCAGCAATAAATATATTAGTTCCACTGGAGGTAGTGCCTAGTGCCTAAAGTTCCTGAAGACGCCACGCAAGTAAAATAAAAGTGGTTCACATAGATTGTGCTACTAAGTAGCTAGGATAAAATCACTGTAGAGTGGAAAACCCTGAAGTGAATTAAATGCGTGACACGCAGGTTCAGGGAATCCATTCACATAGTGTGACAATGGTATTGCTATATATCTATATACCAAAATCAGAGGAGCGCAGGGTATGAATAGAGGCACTGCTGCTCAGATGTACCGTGAGGGCATAGGTCTCAATAGCTGTTAGGCTGCGTAAAATATATAATATATATTATTATTATATAGTGCAGGTAGATGCCTCTACAAACAGATAGAATGGGTAAATCTATTTTGATTGACATCTGATTTGTAGAGAGAGTGTACCTTCAGTGTCTCTTTTGCTAACACCTCCTCCTCCTCTATTGATCTCTCTGTGGGGGTACCCCAGGGCTCTGTCCTGGGACCCCTTCTCTTTTCTCTCTACACACTCTTTCTAGGTGACCTAATCACATATTTTGGGTTTAAATATCACCTCTATGCTGACGACACACAAATTTACCTTTCAACCCCTGACCTTACACCTGCAATACAGACCAAAGTTTCTAAATGCCTCTCTGGAATATCATCCTGGATGGCCATCCGCCGACTGAAACTTAACATGGCAAAAACAGAGCTCCTTATACAACCTCCCAAACCTGGCCCTACTACATCCTTCCACATTGCTATTGGAAATACGATCATTCACCCAGTAGCCCAAGCACGTTGCCTAGGGGTCACACTTGATTCCTCTCTCTCATTCTCCTCTCATATTCAAAACGTTTCTAAAACTTGTCGCTTTTTCCTCCGCAATATCACAAAGATACGCCCTTTCCTCTGTTACTCAATTGCTAAAACTCTGACTCAGGCCCTCATTCTCTCACGTCTCGATTACTGCAACCTCCTGCTGTCCGGCCTTCCTACCTCTCACCTGTCTCCCCTACAATCTATCCTAAACACTGCTGTCAGAATCACTCTACTCTTTCCTAAATCTGTCTCAGCGTCTCCCCTGCTGAAATCCCTCTCCTGGCTTCCGATTAAATCGCGTATCTCACACTCAATTCTACTGCTCACTTTTAAAGCTTTACATTCTTCTGCCCCTCATTACATCTCAGCCCTAATTTCTCGCTATGCACCATCACGACTCTTGCGTTCTTCTCAAGGATGTCTTCTTTCTACCCCCTTTGTATCTAAAGCTCTCTCCCGCCTTAAACCTTTCTCACTTTCTGCCCCACACCTCTGGAATGCCCTTCCCCTCAATACCCGACTAGCCCCCTCGCTATCCACCTTTAAGACCCACCTTAAGACACATCTGCTTAAAGAAGCATATGAGTAGCACTGGATAATCATGGACACATGACACAAAGCTTGGCCCCCTGCAGACGCACTTACTAGTATTCCCTCCTACTGTCTCTGTACGTTCTCCCTACCTACCAATTAGATTGTAAGCTCCTCGGAGCAGGGACTCCTTCCTTAATGTTACTTTTACAGTATGTCTGAAGCACTTATTCCCATGATCTGTTATTTATATTTGTTATTTATATGACATGTATTACTACTGTGAAGCGCTATGTACATTTTATGGCGCTATACAAATAAAGACAAACATACATACATACATAATGGTTCTCACATATATAGCTTACATAGGTAATCTCTGCCGGATTCAGAGCACATAATATTCAAGCGGACACTACAGTGTAGATACCCATCCGGCGTGGTGTATTCATGAACACCACAGAGCCTTAAAAAGCCGGATGGGACACTGACCTACTATCTACAGCATAAACGCGGCGATTCCCCGTTTAAAGAGCCGAGGGTGACCGCCGTGATCATGCCTGCACGCCGAACAGTGACGTCACGGAAACACGCCCACCACCGTGACGTCAGTGTTCGGTGTGCAGGCATGATCACGGCGGTCTCCCTCGGCTCTTCAAATGGGGAATTGCCGCGTTTATGCTGTAGATAGTAGGTCAGTGTCCCATCCGGCTTTTTAAGGCTCTGTGGTGTTCATGAATACACCAAGCCGGATGGGTATCTACAGTGTTGTGTCCGCTTGAATATTATGTGCTCTGAATCTGGCAGAGATTACCTATGCAAGCTATATATGTGAGAACCATTATCGGACACTCTCTCTACAAATCAGATGTCAATCAAAGTAGATTTACCCATTCTATCTGTTTGTAGAGGCATCTACCTGCACTATATAATAATAATATATATTATATATTTTACGCAGCCTAACAGCTATTGAGACCTATGCCCTCACGGTACATCTGAGCAGCAGTGCCTCTATTCATACACTGCACTCCTCTGATTTTGGTATATAGATATATAGCAATACCATTGTCACACTATGTGAATGGATTCCCTGAACCTGCGTGTCACGCATTTAATTCACTTCAGGGTTTTCCACTCCACAGTGATTTTATCCTAGCTACTTAGTAGCACAATCTATGTGAACCACTTTTATTTTACTTGCGTTGCGTGTTCAGGAACTTTAGGCACTAGGCACTACCTCCAGTGGAACTAATCAATTTATGGCTGCTATCAGCCTATAGTTTACTCTCTATCAGGCAACTACCAGCGGCTCTACACCATATAGGGTGTTCATTACTTGGCCCTACGAGTCAGAGGCAGTTATCACTACATACTTTTAGTACTGCTGCCTCTAGCCTGCAAGTGTCCACTCCGTAGTGTTCCCATTTCTTTAGGGTGGATTGGGGTATGTGAGGACAACATATATATTTATATATATTTACAACACCTCTCCCTCACACACTATTGACTGTTTCCACAACCACCCCCCCCACCCCCTAGGCACCATTTGTAATACCATCATTCATTACATGGTGCCAGAGCCTTACTGTTCCTTCCTCTACCCCATCTGTTCAGGTGGTGGTATATATTAATTTACTATTTGGATTTAATACTATTTTAATCATTTAACTTTAGTGTTGTGTGTTTATGTGAACACTTTTACCTGTATACACCCGTTAGGTATTTCGTTTTCTTATCTTTCCCTTGAGTGCTAGTTGTAGAGGGGTCTCCTCCGCCTGCCCCGGCAAGCGGCACATTTTGGCCATGCAGTAAAGTGCGAAAAAAAGCACTCTCGGCAGGGGTTTGTCCGAATACCTCCCGAATCCCTGCGAGAGCAACATTTAAAAAAAAATGCGAGTTGCCTGTGGCGAGACGCTCTGCCTGCCAAGAATGGCTCCCTTGCCGAGATTTGTCTGCAGAGAGAGAGATTCAAAGAAAATAAAATAACTGCGCCAACCGTATAAAATGGGTTCAAAGTTCAGTCCCTTCTGGAGTAAAGTCCTGCTGCCAGAGTCTCTGTAAGAGGTGGTTCAACAACCTCTTGATTGTAACAGGAGAGTAAAGAAGGGGGGGATCCTCCGGCGCGATGTTTTACTCAGGTTTCCAGGACACACGAGTGATCCAGCTGCATGTGCGCGCATGCTCTGACAGCAGAGCGGGAGTGCGCGCGTTCTCAGGCACCAATGCGGGGGTTGCTGGGAAGCCAACGCTTCAGCATGGGAGTCTCAGTAGAATACTCATCGCATACCTGCCTGGACCTCCTTGGGACCTTTACTTATCTCCTGTGGATTCCGGAAGACTGGGACAGTCACTCTTATTCTACTGAGACTCCTATGCTGAAGCGTTGGCTTCCCAGCAACCCCCGCGTTGGTGCCTGAGAACGCGCGCACTCCCGCTCTGCTGTCAGAGCATGCGTGCACATGCAGCTGGATCACTCTGTGTCCTGGAAACCTGAGTAAGACATCGCGCCGGAGGATCCCCCCCATCTTTACCCCAGAGAGAGAGATTCGCCTCTCTGTGCAAATCTCAGCAGGAAAAAAAAATGTTTTAAATAAAAATGTAATTCATAGTGGAGACGTGCAGGTGGTCTCCGGAGCTGAACCGCGTTGGTTTTAGGTCCGGGGAGCCCTTGCTTCCCGAGATAGGCCCCGTTATGCATTTAAATATCCCGATATTTTTGCATTTAAATATCACGATCACGTGACCGCGGAATGTAAACAAAGCAGAGGGATACCGGCACCCCATAACGGGGCCTGTATCTCGGGAAGCAGGGAGTCCCAGACCTAAAACCAACGTGATTCTGCTCCGGAGACCCCCTGCTCCCGAACAATATTATTAAAAATGCATTAAAGCAGCTTCATTACCTTAACGGCTATTCGCTAAGGTAACGACGGGGTTAAAGAACAATAGCATGTTTATTGGGGACAATTGCCCCCAATAAACATTGCAATATACAACACACACACCCCCTGTGCCCCCAACAACCGCTATACCCCCCTAACATACATAACCTAGCTTAATTTTTGGGGATGCACAGGAATTATACTACAGGCCGGCGGTGGTCCCCATAGGTATCCAGGGTCCCCGCTTGCCTGCAGTACCAATTCTGCGCCCCAAAAAATTTATTTTAAAATACATCAATACTTTTAATTAAATACAAACCCCCCCACCCCCCGCCCCCTAACACATACAGTACAGTAATGGGCAAAATTACTATTATCAACTTATGGATAATAGTGCATATGCCCATTTCAAATACAAGAAGCAGAATAAATAAAATAAATACATCTTGCACTCAAACTTGCCAGGCTACCACGATGAAGGCCATCGTCATCCTCATCACCGTCCATGTCCCTCTCCGGTGCTGCAAGAATAGAAAGGTGATGCAAGAGTAAAAGGAGCCAATGTAATGTCCCCTAACCCCTTAATCACCTTTGCGGTTATTAACAGCTATAGTAATTTAGGGTTAACCCACCCTCCCCCACTACCCACCCAGGAGGCCTAACCACCCTACCCTACTATCAACCCGGGAGGCCTACCCACCCACCTTTGGGAACAATACCCCCTTTTCCCACCCCCACTACCCACAATAAAAACAAACCAGAGAACAGCCCCACAATAAACATTACTATATGTAATAAACAATTGTCACGGTAGAAAAAGCTTCTTAAGACTTTTTATTACCGGGATCATTGATTGAGAAAAGCAGAGAGATAAATATAAATTGTGTTTATTCACATAACAAACGTACACAACTATGTTACACAAATTACAGGAAAAAGACACACTTACTTTGTAAACTGGGATTATAAAACTAATCTTTTCTAGTTGCAAACACACAGCAAAATAATTCCCGGCCACTTTTCCTTCCTGTGGCCTCTTGCTGTTGGATTCTGATCACTTAGCCACTGAGAAATGTAGGCAATTTACTCAGAGCTGGAACTTCTCAAATGGGACTGAATCTCAGGTGAATCACACAAGATGGAACTGATGATGGAACTCATGAAAAACTTAGATGCAACTCTTAGTTGGAACTAACTTTCTGACAGACTGCATGACCTTTTAAAAACTCCCAAAAGTCCATCCTGTCAGTCTGCAGCGAATCACTGCGTGGGAACCAAACCCCTCCACCTACGGGCATGCTCCGCCAGTACTTCAGTTAGCCTGGCAGAAGCTTCAATGTATGCTGTGAGCATGTGCCAACTTTGCATTTCAGCCGCTTAGCATATCTAGAAAGCCTACTTCCCTGGAGACATAATGCCTCCCTGTCGTAAATCAGTGGTGAGATTGACAGTCTTAACCCAGAGTAAAACTGCGCCCCCAAAGGACGTTTAAAAACTGCTTTTCATATCTAAATGTACTCATAACTTCAGTTCTGTAATACTTCCTGACACGTGAGACATATTAATACATTCCGGCACGCATTCCAGTCCCAATGATACTAAACATAACCGGGTCATTGTCACGGTGGACTGACCTGATTAACAATTTTATATTTTGGGGTACGAGATTGTGCACACAAGTTGAGCAAAATAAACTGACATTCATTTCCTTGATAGACAGACACACGACAACTTTAGAATATAGTTGACAAAAACACTTACTGAGGGAGAGAACACGATAGAATATCCAGAAGTAAAACAAAGCCCGACATATTGTCTTTTAAAATACGTGTCCTTTGATAAGGGGCGCGCAGTTCCAGCCCAATAAGTCCGTGAATATGGCAAAGTTCGTTCTGGTTCATTAAGGTTCATTAGATAACCACCAGCACTAACGAAATCCTGAAGCAGAGTTGTGTCCTTGGTTCCGTTGTAATTAACTCGTTGCGTTCAGGAATCGTTGCTGCTGCTGTCATCCGCTTGTAGAAGCAAAGTGGAAATTCGTTCACGTAGAACAAAGACGAAAGACAACGGGGATAGCTCAGGGGACATGTATATAGGGTCTGAGATCATATCTCCAACATAAGCACCCAATTCCTCTCGTGGGAATTTTCCCATTCACCAATCCCCAAATTGCCCAGTTTGCAGAGTGGGCAGTATAGGGATTTCCGGTTAATACAGCGACTTTGTGACATTGCCACCTTGGCTGCTTAACAAAGGTTTACTCCCCTTTTTACCTGGCTTCTCCCAGGCTGGGAGGGGGACTCAGGGTGTGAACTAGCCCAGATGGCTAACAGGATCTCCTATTCAGTGGGCATCCCAGCTAATTCACACATCCTGACTCTGGGACTTTCATATGCAACACTTCCCTTGACTCACAGACACTGCCTCAGTGTGGGGTCTATGAAGTCTGCATAGGAAAGTGGCCCAGCTCATAGGTGTTAAAACATTTGGTCCCTGGGTGCATTACAATGACAGTAGAAAAAACCTCATCCTGCCTGTACATTTAAAACTTGCAGCAAAAAATACAGTTTATTTAAAATACATGTTCCACTTGTCCTAAAATTATATTTTTAATATGTGTGTGCTTGGGGTGTTACTCTGGGGCTGCACATCAAATTTCAGGTTGCTAGCCCTTTCCGTTCCCTAGTTATGGCTTCTCCTTGAGCTGGCAATTCTGGGCTATGGGCTTCTCATGTCAATTGACTTGCGGTTATGGAGTTCCCACGTCAATTGACCGAGTTGCCACGCCAATTGCCGGTTGCCTTTCAATTGCCTTTCAAGTTACGCCATTAACCGGAACGGAGATACATTGTATCCGAGAACCACTTGAGACTGACAACTGCAACTCTTTGATTCAATTGACTCTGCGGTTACGATTTCCAGCCTCAGTAAAGGATACCTATACCTCTCACTGGAACAAAGAGACAGGCCCACGCTTATCCAATTAACTTGTGACTGCAGGCATACTGTATACAATCCTGCAAAATGTGGACAACAAGGGACAGAGGGAAAAATAGTACATGTCTGGTGCATATCAAATTAACCCCTTCATCCCCAATAAGAAATAGGGGTAACCAACCGAGCATGCAGCCTTTATTAATGCGCTGATTACCCTCAATTTCGTTACAGTCATCCTAAAATTAAGAGAAATATTAATATCTGTCTCTTAATACCTGCTAGATATCCGCTGCTCTCTCTGCGCAAACATCGGCACATAACAAATTATTTAAAATACATTTTTATTCATAGTGTAGATGTGCAGGGGGTCTCCGGAGCTGAACCGCGTTGGTTTCAGGTCCGGGGACCCCCTGCTCCCCGAGTTACAGGCCCCTTTATGAGGTGCCGGTATCCCTCTGCATTTAAAGGTCCCGATCACGTGACCGCGGCATGTAAACAAAGCAGAGGGATACCGGCATCCCCTAAAGGGGCCTGTATCTCGGGAAGCAGGGGGTCCCCGGACCTAAAACCACAGCGGTTCAGCTCCAGGGGGCCCTCTGCACATCTACAGTATGAATAAAACACAAATAAATAAACACTCGTTTCTTACCTTTGCGGCTATGTGCTATGGTAACGAAGCAGCATGACTGTATTTTTAATAATATTGTACAGTGAGCAGGGGGTTCCCTGAGCCACAAATCAAAGCTCAGGGGACACCCTGCTCCTGCACAATATTATTAAAAATACAGAAATGCTGCTTCATTACCATCGCTGATAGCCGCTAAGGCAATGAAGGGGTTAACCCACCGTGCCCGCTTTATTGTAGGAAGCAGGGGTGGGTGAAGGGGTATTTGGCCCTTGGTGTGAGTTTAGGACTTGCGGGGGGTTGCGGGTGCACTTAACCCATTCACGGCCGTAGCAGTTAATACCGCTACAGTCATGAAGGGGTTAACCCCTCCCGCTACCCCCCCGCAAGCCCTAAACAACCATCATTGGGGCTAATACCCCCTTCACCCACCCCCGCTACACAATAAAAAAATTCACACACAGCAGCCGCCCAAAAAATAAATAAATAAATCTAAATAAATAAATAAATACATGAATATAAATAAATACATTTAAAATATATTTTTATTCATAGTGTAGATGTGCAGGGGGTCTCCGGAGCTGAACCGCGTTGGTTTCAGGTCCGGGGACCCCCTGCGCCCCGAGATACAGGCCCCTTTATGAGGTGCCAGTATCCCTCTGCATTTAAAGGTCCCGATCATGTGACCGCGGCATGTATACCAAGCAGAGGGATACCGGCTGAATGCGGGACAAAACCATGCCAGGACCCAAGATGCAAAACCTGCGCAATGCTCTACACAGCGGACACAATACAAATACCACACAAGAATCGGGAATACAAAATCAGAGGAGGGTTCACCTGTTCCTCCAGCAATGTCGTGTACCTCATCATGTGCATGAAATGCCCAGGGGGCTGCTACTACATAGGTGAGACAGGACAGGGGCTAAACAAGAGAATGAACCTGCATCGCCACAGCATCACACGCGGAACAAGAGACAGTCCTGTTGGCGAACATTTCTCTGACTCTGGCCATAAGATGAACGATCTGAGGGTTGCCATACTCAAAGGTAATCTTAAAACTCCGAAAGAGAGACGGTTGCATGAATACAAATTTATGCAACTGTTCGGGACACTTAGCAGTGGCCTAAACAGAGATCGAAATTTTATGTGTCATTACTGACACTAGCGAACTCTCTTCCCATGAGCGCTAAAGGCCATGTCTGTACATACTGTGCTATATGTATGCACACACAGCTGTCTCTCACACATACTAATACTCCTTATTTTTCCATCCATATACACCAATAGGGACCACATAGTATCCACACACACTTTTAGTTGTGCTACAAACTCTCACATTTCCACACCCACCCACACCATTTATATCCCTCTCACTCCACACACACCTTGTGTAGAGCACTGTTTATACTGTGGGCTCTCCATTCATTTTTATTCACACTGATACACATACACACTCTTTCTTCACTTGCTTTCAGTTACCCTTTGACACCTCTAGCCATAAAACACATCCACACCGGGGGAAGGAGAAGCACAGATAACATTCCAAGAGACACTGTTTTTAAGTAATCCTTGCTTCATTCATTGTAACATCGCCGGAAGAAGAGATCAGTGTATCTCGAAAGCTCGCACAAATAAAAGCATTTCGTTAGCCACAGAACGGTATCGTCTATTTATTTTTTGATTATATATATATATATATATATATATGTATATATATATATATATACAGTATATACACACACATGATGAACCAATATACAAATATATGTAGAAGGGTTATCAAAATCATACTGTACTACAAATAACACTTCTCCATACAGACACACTACATTACAATGAATTTCCTTTAATAATCCTAACTGATCTTACAATCTAAATCATCAAATGCCAATGAAAAACCTCACATTCCAATCAATACATTGAATTTACATTGTATTTATGATGCATAAAATCTATGCACCATATACATTCTGCAAATGAATGTGAACAATATCATTGCAAGCTAAATACAAATACTGTACCTCCAAACAAGTAAACTATTTTAACCAATCAAGTAAACAAAAATCAATATATAAGTACCAACCAGAAAACAAAATTTAAAACCAAGGCTAACCCTTACAATACCAAGGATTACATCTATCTAATTGTAAAAAACATTATACTGTACACACATTGAAGCATTGCAATAAACAACATACAGTACAGTACATCCCCTGTATCTCCCTGCCTTGAGTGTAATCTTTGTAAAGCCCCCTCCCCCTAATGTTTCTGTTAAATCTCCCTGCATTGAGTGTAATCTGTTTAAAGCCCCCTCCCCCCTAATGTTTCTGTTAAATCTACCTGCCTTGAGTGTAATCTGTATAAAGCCCCCTCCCCCTAATGTGTCTGTTAAATCTCCCTGCCTGTGTTGCTGTGAGTGCAGTTTATGTAAATGTGGGGAGGGGGAGTGGGTTATAACCCCACCTCCTTGACTGTGATCTGTGTAAAGCCCCCTGTGTAAAGTTATTAACCGCTACAGTCATTAAGGGGTTAACCCACCCTCACCCACCACTCGGGATGCCTACATACCCTCCCACACTAACCCCTCACCCTGTGAGGCCTAACCCCCCTCACCCACTACCCACAAGGGAGGCCTACCCACATACCGTTGGGGAACCCCCCCCACCCCCAGTACCCACAATAAAAACAATACAGTGACCCACAATAAACATCATTATATTTATTATATACATTACCCACCCCCTGTGCCCCCCCATAAATACAAGATTTATTCTTTTACAAACAGGGTTCATAACGCAGCCCCACGCGAGTCCCCGGTGGGCTGGCGGGGCACCTGACAGACCTACAGGGTACCAGCAGCCCTTTTCAAACAGTTTCTGGAGGCCTGCTGGTGGGTCCCGCCAGCACCATGGCCCCCAGGTGGTCTCCTTGTGTCACCGTGGGCCACAATTGGGTCCCCACGGTAGGCCCAAGGATGTCTGGGAGCCCTGGATCAGACCCACAGGTGTCTGCGGGGCCTCGGGTGGTTCCCACGGGGGTCTGGGGAAATCACAGGTGCTCACTACGGGTCCGCGGTGCCCCCACAGAAGTGGGACCACACATCTTCATCCCCGCACCTACGGGTCGGCGATGCCCCCACAGAAGTGGGACCACACAGCTTCATCCCCGCAGACTACGGGTCCGCGGTGCCCCCACAGATGTGAGGCCACCGCTTCATCCCAGCATGTGTCACTCGTGGAACCACCAGCCTGATACCTGTGAGATACCCGAGAAAACCACAGGTGGTCTCCAGAGGTCTCATGCGGAACCACGGAACAAACCCTGAATGTAAAAAAAATAACCCTGGCCTATACATTCAATACATACTGTACACCCCCCCCCCCCCCAATACCTACAGTACAATAATGTGCAAAATAACTATTATCCAGATATGGATAATAGATTAATTGCCCATTATTAAAAACATTAACTAGCATATTCAAATAAATAATAAAGTGCTACTGACCTCATCAAGAAGAAGTCTCTGTCGCCAGAAACATTCTTGTCTTGTCCACAAAATACATTGCCAAAACAAAGCCAATACATTGCAATTACATTCAGATATCAATTAACCCCTTAAACACCTTATCGGATAATAACCGCAAAGGTAATTAAGGGGTTAAGCCACACTGGCCCGATACCCACCCTTCACCCATGAATTTGTACAGTGGCTTCATCATGCAACTATATTTATATATATATATATATATATATATATATATATATATATATATATATATATATATATATATATATATATACACACAGAGAGAGAGAGAGAGAGAGAGAGAGAGAGAGAGAGAGAGAGAGAGATACAGCATATACACACACATGATGAACCAATATACAAATAAATGTAGAAGGGTTATCAAAACCATACTGTACTACAAATAACACTTCTCCATACAGACACACTACATTACAATGAATTTCCTTTAATAATCCTAACTGATCTTACAATCTAAATCATCAAATGCCAATGAAAAACCTCACATTCCAATCAATACATTGTATTTACATGTGGAAAGGATGTGACGTCATTGAAAGCTTGTCACATGGTACTAGAGCCAATCAGAGCGTGGGAGAAGCATCAGGAGAAAAGATGTGATATCTCCTGATATTGCCAGAATAATAAAAGATATTTTTTAACCCATCCAAGGTTCGTGGCCCCCCCCCCTTTTTATTATTCACTTACTCTCACAGTGCTCCGCTATTTTTTCCACTTGAATCCTCTACTAGCAAGTCTTCCATGTGTGATGCACGTGGATCTACAGGACAGTCTGCAGAGTGTACCGGTCGTGAGTAACCATACTCTTTCCTGACCTGGAAAACCATGTGTATACATTGTGTGTAGCTCTTAGGAGTTGTCCTAGGTAACTGATAGGAGAGATTGTTTATATACAGACTTCCTTGTCTATAGCCCTTGGTATCTATATACTCCTTCTCTATGAGCTCAGTTATACACCAACACATTGGCATACACTTTGAATTATATGGTCCTGTATCTACATAAGTGATTCATCTATCCATGTTACATTTGGAGCTTGAGCACGGACACAAAGAAGTCTGGTTTCTTGTTACCATCCCTCTCTACACTCTGCTACCTCTGCTGCTACCTGATAGGCATACATATGCAGAGGTCTCCACTGGATGATCCGGGCTATGTGCTCTGCCCAGCTCACCTGGGAACAGAACCCTATGCTGTCCTAGCATAACCCTTGCTTGCACTTGCTTCTGTGCACTGCACTGGGACCCGATCCCTACCTGCTCCCCTGTGCCCCCCTGCCTAGATTCTCCTAGGAGGTTAGGCAGAGCCTTGCTCGCCGGGTCCTCCATCAGTGTGCTACAAATAGCCAGCACTGATGCCACACTCTGCTTGAAATACTCCTTACACATGTTAACATGTTAAGCCCTATTTCTCTCTGTCTCACCATCTTCCTGTACACCATAGGTGTACTCATTCATTGTCCTGAAAAATGAGTATGGTTTGGACCAGACAACCTTTCATTTGTTCTGCGGAGTGGGCTGCAGAACAAGTCCCTTCTGACCTGGAATGATTGAGCTGCTAGGGCCATTGTAATCACACCAAGGGCCTCATGCAGTAAGCGTTGATAAGGGAATTTTCGGCATTTTATAGCCAAAATTGGGTTTGAGATTCAGTAAGCGCCGATAAGTGCTTGATTTCGGCAGGTTTCGGAGCCGATAATTTTGTTATAGCCAGTCGGCTGCCGATAAGCCTGTTTTCGCCACTGATCGCCACTTTTTTAAATCGGCTGGATTCAAGAAAAAAAATCAGCTTATCGGGGCTGATCGGCACTACGAAATTGAGATGTTATGGCCAATTTCTCCCGCCAACTAAAGTTGGCAGTTTGGAGGGGAGAACGATCGCTAAGGCTGCCGGAACGGCACTTAGAAAAAAAAAAACTTCTGTACATCAATGGAGTCTATGGAGCGGGGACGTATAACAGTATAGTACTGTTTACGTTTCATTGCTCACAATACAAACGTCATTTGCATTACAGTGTGGGGGCATTCCCTGCATTGTGTCACAGCTGACGTGTATTATTTGCATAACATTCTACTTTGACATGTTTTCAGCATTTGCGGGTCACATTACTCATCATGTGATGATGTGTCAAGGGAAAATACTATACTCAACTCTTAAAGGAGAACCTCACATCATATCACACATTTTAATGAACTGAGCGACAATTATTTACATGATGTTACACATGTCACACATGTCACACATACACCGTATATTCATGTTCCTTTACATTACACAATGCTTGTAATGTGTCACGCATCTTTAAACGTTCATGTACATCTTTCTTCTCATGTTTACATCTAGGTTTGGTCCTCCCTATTTTCATGACGTCACTTATTGGACGCGCAATCACATTGCATGTTTACATTATAACCGTTGCATTACAAGCACTTCAACCTAACTTATACACACATGTACAGTAATTCATCATTGTGACACCTTGTAAACTCATTCTATAGCAACTATCCTCCTTACAGAAATGCATGCATATGCACACGACTATTCAGTGTTGTCAACATGTGACAATAACATGGCTAATTACACATGTTACACCACACTTTTCCCACGTCAATCTCAGCCTTTTTGTCTAATTACATGACTGACTGTTGCCTTCAGAAGTGTTACATGCATTGCACATTACACTATTTATTTTCAAGCAATCTTTGTACAAAGCTTCACGTCACATCATTGGCAAATATCATCATTCCCTGCAGAATACACACAACAAATACTTCTAAGAACAACTGCACACAGCTTGCCACAGAAGTACTTTATTATGTTAATGTAACACCTTGCATTTTACTATGTCACCTGACATCATCACATACCTATTTAAAGGACGCCCATTACCTGCTCATTCACAGCTACTCATTTCAAAATGTTGCGATTGTTTAGGAGACGGAGGAACATTCTTTTCTATGACATGCTTGCTGATCAAGAGAATGATATAGGGCAAGGGAGGGACAGACCGAGGGACAGTGACAGGGACAGGCACGCGGATACGACAGGGACAGGGAGAGGGACAGGCCGAGGGAGAGGTAGAGGGACAGGAGATCAGAGGAGAAGACAGAGGAGACAAGTTGTGCCTCGTCCGCGTGTGTACAGGGAGAGAACCCTGTTAGATGGGATGAGTGAGGAGGAGATAGTAAGTTGCTATCGTTTGAGTTCAGCAGCAATCTTATCTCTTTATGAGGAGATAAGGGGAGATTTAGATTTTTTCACAGCCAGAGGTCGTGCAGTCCCTGGGCTTGTTAAAATGCTGTGCTCATTACATTATCTTGCTTCCGCGTCATACCAGACAACTGTGGGCATAGTGGGCGGGGTCTCGCAATCTACATTCTCGCGGGCCTTTACCCAGTTTCTCTATGCACTCAATAGACGCGCTAGGAATTATATTCATTTTCCTACAGAGGCAACAGAGTGGCTGGAAGTCAGGACTGGCTTTTATAATATAGCAGGTATACCATGTGTGCTGGGTGCAATCGATTGCACACATGTTGCTTTGATTGCACCTAGTCAGAGTGAGCATGTGTACCGCAATCGTAAGCACTACCATTCACTCAATGTACAGGTGGTATGTGATGCCACAATGAGGATAATGCATGTGGTACCCAAATTCCCTGGTTCCAGTCACGATTCCTCTATCCTGAGGAACTCTTCAGTCTTCCATGCGTTCGAAGAGGGACATTTTGAACATGGTTGGCTGCTGGGTGAGTACACATTTACATGTTCTAACACAAAACACATTTTTATTTAGGAATGTTGGCATTGTAGAATTTGATCACTAATGTCAGCTTATGTGTGCTCCATTCATTATAGGTGACTCAGGATACGGAATTAGGCCGTGGCTCTTGACTCCGGTGCTAAACTCTCAAACTGAAGCAGAGGAGAGGTACAATGCAGCCCATATATCTACAAGATCTGTTATAGAGAGGACATTTGGCCTAATCAAGGCCAGATTTAGGTGTCTGGACAGAACTGGTGGGGCTCTTCTATACAAGCCTCAAAAAGTGTCTGATATTATCCTTGCCTGTTGCATTTTGCACAATGTTGCACTCAGGCACAATGTACAATCAGACCTAGCTGAGTCTTTGGTAGACGAGCATCCCACCCATGTAGCTGCTGAAAATGAACAAACAGCCAGTGGTGGCCAGACACGCCAGAATCTCATCAATTCATTTTTTTCTTGTAAGTAAAAACATATATGTTCCTAGTACTACTTTTATAGATTAATTATGTTATATTAACAATAATCTTTTTTTATATAACCTTCTGTTAGGACACAGATGAATATGGGTTGCACACCTTTCTTTTCTCTGCTGTGTGCACAAAGGGATGTGGCACCGGTATGTTATTGTTGCACAGGTTATATAATCCCTCTTCCATTGTACATTAGTTGTGTGCATGTGAATACAACTGGGGTAACAAAGCAGTAATATTTTAGCATTGTGTTGTTCCTTATGCAAACACAATACACATAATGGCCATAGTCATTCATTCTTCTAGTATGCTTACATACAATGTTATTGGTGCAGTGTAACATGTACATCCATATGATGTGTACACCAGGCTGATTTACATTTGGAATGTGATTAAATATACATGGTGTTGCACATTTAACACCAAATACACACTTTGCTGTGTTGCTTACGGTACTGAAGATGGCATGTCAATGTTTGCAATTTATATATTGTTCCTTTGCATTATAGGTATATCTCCAGTATGACTGATCATGGTATGTATATTTGCTGACATCTCTCATAAGATGTGCCTACCTCAATCTTCCTATAATTATTTGAAGTAAAAACCCAAAATATTGTTTTAAAGACAAATGTAACATACATGTAGTTTCTGTATCATGTATATGCATTTAGCTACTCTTGAGGTTTCATGTGCAATGTATTAGAAAATGATTACTCACATTTCATCACATTTTATGTATGTTTACTTATAAATTCCATTAATGTAATATAGAGGTGTTTGGAGAAAAGGGGATAACTGTACTTATTTGTTTACTTACGGGAGCTCATTCATCACGGATGAAATTGACTGATCATAACACTCCATGCATGAATGCCTGTAATCACAACAATGCGTACTACATCTTATATTTAGCAATGTAGGTGTTTATTAATGCTAGGAATTAATAGTCAACATTAATTTACATTTGTGACATGTGTATGTATAAGTCACACGTGTGTGGATGTGTCCTACATGTACCAAGTGTAAAACTGTTAAGAGAAACCACAATTTTGTCGCAAATGTTACTGTAATTTAGCATTTCTAATTTCCCAATATGACAATGTTGGTAATATTTTTGCAATGTCAATCACGTCACTTCATCATTATCATGATGATAATTATCAAGTATTCTCACAATTGTAACGTCAATCACGTGCACATTAGCATAGACACACTTTTTAAGACAACTGTTTGTGTCTGTATCAATTTGTGTAGGATCCATGTATAACACCGACAAATGATAACAGCAGCTATTATGGTAGCTTATATCATCATATTGACTATACTATGTATTTTTAGAACGTTTAATAAACACAGTAAACTATAGTTAGTTAGGTTAATGAAATATACACAGAAACGTACTTCATTACATGATGTTGATGTCATATTCAGAACATCATGCATTGTAGGGGACCACAACATCTGGCCAATAACATTATTTGCTACAGTCCCAAACCATTTTATCAACATACCCATGTAACAAGAGATTTTTAACAATAAATGGCTAGTTGGTTGTAAGTGTCCTTTACATTGGGAGAAGGAGTGGCTCAGTGAGTAAAGACACACACTGGCACTGAGAGTTTGAAGCAGGGTAGTCTGGTTCAATTCCCAGTGTCGGCTCCTTGTGACCTTGGGCAAGTCACTTTATCTCCCTGCGCCTCAGGCGGCAAAAAATAAATTGTAAGTTCCACGGGCCAGGGACCTCAGCCTGAAAAATGTGTCTGTAAAGCGCTGCGTACAACTAGCAGCGCTATACATGAACATGCTCATATTATTATTATTATTATTGTTACATAGTTTCGACAGTCATACGTTCCATTACACAATAGAATACACAAATGTGTTAGCAGAGTGGGAATGGTTGTTATATATAAAACACACCATGCCATAAAATGATAGTAGTAATTAAAGAACACTAAATAAAAATTCATGAGGCACTCTTTGGCAACATCATTATGTTAATTAAGTGCTTATGCAATATAGGCATAAGGGTATCACATATTTAATTGTTTGTTAATAAGCGCTGCAAGCAATATAAAATTAGTTCCATATGTTGTATAGTAGTCGGTGGCTCCTCCTCACATTCATCTCATATAAAGGTAGACTCTTCTGAAATCATACATTGATCCGATTGTATCTTCCCCGACATCTCTGAAATACAGCAAACACATGATGGTCAAAGATGGCACCTTACTATATATGTATCCGTGACAACGCGTTACACAGCTCTATATGATTGTGTACATACACACGTCAGTCACTTATATGTTAGAAGTACAAGTGTACATCAGTATGTAATTTTTCTTTAAATTTGTAGCAGGCATAACTATGTATATGAAGTGAACGTTGCCTGTATACTGAAAAATGTGCGCGCACATCTTAGTGTGCGCACGCACTTCACGTTTGGGTCAACTAACTGTTAGCGCATGCGCAAAGCAATGCGTACGTTGTGCGTTCAATACATGTTGAAAATACCAGTAAACATAAAATATTTATTTCAAATACAATGAAGACGAAACTACATTCGTTCTGAACGAGTACATCTGTATTCTTTTGAAACAGACGTGTTTGGACAGAAAGCACGGCCGATAACAAAATGCGCAAATGCAATACGTGTGACGTCATGTTAAGCCAGCGTGAAACGCACGCTAACACTCCTCCCACTCAATTAACATTCTGCTAACGCCCAGTGTACGCCCCCACTGTATGACACACTGCAGTTACCGTTACTATAACAAAACAAGACAGCCAATAGGCTTTGAGGCGCGCACGTCGCTTGGGGGCGGGACTTACATCCGTAATCCTTTTTAAGGACGCCTTGGCCCATGACAAGGGTCCCACGTCATACGTGGTGGACCCGGTTTTTTATTTTGTAGATGTTGCATGATAACAAAACAGGTATGTGTTAGAGTTATGTTAAAATGTTGCTAATATGTTTAAAGGGATAGGAAAGTACGTATATTTATTCCGTCAGCAATGTGTACTACTCTTTCAGGTTATACTATATTGTATTAGGAAACAATTTGTTTGTGATCGCTACATGTTATGCAGTCTGCAATGTTACGCTGTATCCACGCATTGAAAGTGAAAATGGTGGTTAAAAAAAAAAAAATACATTTAAACGCAGAGTCAACGCATAACGATTGTTATATTTACCATTCTTCTAGAATTAACTCTTCGTCTGCCTACAACTGTTCGCTCCAGAAATGCAAGGCATTTTCATCCACGCTTGACCCAAACGCTGAATCCAGTATGACACACATCTCCTCCATGAAGCGCTCATAGGAATCGCCACTGCTTTCTTCAAACAATTGGTCCGGAGGTAGGTTCATTTCTTCGGGTACCCATTCCAATGCATTTTCAGCTGAAAGGCTTGTTACATAATCATAGTAGTTAGGTTCTTGTACAATGTGGCTTTCAGGAATGGAGGGTGCAGATATTGCAGCAGGTATCGATTCACACGGAACTGTAGTAGCGGATCCATTGCTTTGGCATTAGGAATAAATATGCCATTAAGCACAATATGTGTGCCCTCTTTCACGGTGAAATGTTTATCCTTGGCAATCTTCCAGAAACCATACCGGTCTTCTAGCTTATCCTGCACACGTTCAAAACAGTCATTAGTTGATAAAGTGAATCTTACTGACGAATTAAAATTGCGCGCATGTCCACGTTCTTGGTAATAAGGATATTTGGCTCTAATCAAATCATAGATTTGACGTGTGTTAGCTTTGTGTCCGCAAGTGGACAAAATCGCTTCTGCTATCATGAATTTATACCCTCGCTGCGGATTCATAGTCGTTACTAATTCATCAGCCATTGCAGATTAACGCAAAAAATGTGTGCAGGTCTCTGTTCTTTGCTCATAAGAATGAAAGTGCTCACTGCCTAACAATTTGCTGTGTTTCCTTTTCAAGGTCATAAAAAGTATCAACTGTTACTCCTTTTTTTGAAAGTCCAATTGAATATGTTGAATTAATTGGTTGAACGTTTGTGGTTTCTGATAGCCGTTTGTCTGACAAACATGTATCCTTTTTTTATCTCGCTTCTCACAACATTCCGACACTTTTAATTAAGTAACATTGTGGTTTCTTGAAAAATAAAATAGAGCACTGTGTGAAAATAGTGCTTACACAGCCATATCATGAAATACACAGACACCTGCAAAAGTAAATGTTTTTTTTCCCCATAAAATTCTGTGTGTATTTGAAAGTCTGGTTAACTCCCTGTCTGCATCAGTTGAAGTACGTCTGTATATCTATAAATATATCTCTCTCATAAATATATATATATATATATATATATATATATATATATATATATATATATATATATATATATATATAAAAAGTATATATTGTACTATATGTATATTGGTGTGTATATATATATATATATATATATATATATATATATATATATATATATATATAATGCAGGAGTACACACAACATATTGATGGCAGTAAGTAGTCCTTGTATGAAACCTATTAAAATGGTCTTAAACATGAGTGAATTAAGAAAAAAACATTTGTTTTAGGCCAATACTGTTATAGGCTCACAGTTAGTATAGTTCTCAAACATTAGGCCTGTATTCTTAAAATAGTGTGTTTTCACAAGGAAGCATGAAGTGTATGTTGTTTGTAAATACATATATACCAGTTTAGATAGTAATATATATACATACACACACACACACACACACAGTGAGTGTCTGTGTGTGTGTGCATATATCCATACATACTACATATATATTAGTATAAATTCAGAGATGTTCTTGAAACAAGAACACATAAATGATTAAAGTACAAACATTACAATGGCCAGCAAAGGTAAGTAATATTGAACACAAAATCCTGCTGTACACGTACAAGAAAGATGTTTGCAGTTAATTAGGTGTTTTTTTAATTGCATGTGAATAATATGCACATGCAATGATTACATCAAGTAACACACCCAAATGCAATGTTTTGCTGCAAAGTCAATGGCAGCTTATCTAAACTTAGCAATTGGCTCCTGGTGGACCATTACTGAATACACGATTCATACATCAATATTAATAACACTATTAATTAATTACGACTGTTAAAATTTCCAAAAGTTCACGTGTACAAGAACATACTTGAAATTTTGGAAACAACACAGTCTTCAGCATACATACAATATTAATTAGATAATCTGAAGTCAACAAAACAAGGCCAAAGACATATTTAGTGAATTATAACATTTATTTTTTTTGTTCCTTTTGAGAGCGAGTAACAGGCCTGCTTGTTGTCTCTTGGATTTTCCTTTTTCGTTTTGCAACAACTTTAGCCACAACAGAGCCACTTTGACTGGCCTCTGGCACTTCACTGGCACGGCTTGTGGCCAGTGACTCACCTACAGGGCTTGTGGGCATTGACTGTTCACCTACAGGGCTTTTGGGCAGTGACTCACCTACAGGGCTTTTGGGCAGTGACTCACCTACAGGGCTTGTGGGCATTGACTGTTCACCTACAGGGCTTTTGGGCACTGACTCACCGACAGGGCTTGTGCCCACTGACACATGTGAGCAAGTTGGTAGACACTGCACATGTGATGGTTGGTCTGTTTCATGTGTGTCTTTTTTTGTTTGTGCCCAAAAACTGGTCAGTAGTAACTGCTTGTGGTGTTTTGTTTTTTTCGCCTCCTTTGTAGGTGTCAGCTCCTGATTTTGTACAGATGGCAGCGGTAGGATGTCGTCAGGAACCTGCACAGCAATGTCTGCTACTTGAGCGGTAACATTGGGACCTGGGGAATGAAGCTCAGATGCATGTGGTGAAAAATGACCAGCATCTAATGATCCTGCCTGTGAGGTGTTGAAGTGTAAATGTGGTACAGTAGTCATTCTCAAGTAATTTGCTTGGGTTTGCTGAACAACTAATGCTTCGAATGAGGTGTTGATTTTTTGCAACTGTTTAGGCACTTCAATGAAGACTCTGTGGAGATGTGCCAAATGTGCTATCGTTTCTTCCTGCAGTGCAATCATCCTTTCCAGCACTGTCATCAGATCAGAATGGCATTGATTTTCTGCTTCCACAATTTTTCCCTCAGAAGCTGCAATTGCATCGTATGTGGTAGTTGCTGGACGATTTGGCGGTAAAACTGTTTCAATTGGAACCTCTTCATGCTCACTTGATTGTATTTCTGTGTCTATGGCGGTGGCATCATCATCATCATCTTCATCATCATGTTCTACAAATAAATGTACACATTATTAAATGGCATGTTAATCTCTGCTGTGTTACTATGTAATTATACTGTGTCATAAGTAACAACTAACATGTTTCCATACGTTTTATAACCTCACATTAAAAACTACCTTGACTTAAGAATAATTTTTGGACTCAGTATGAAATATGAGTGAATGAAAACTTGCTCTAAACTCACAACTCCTACATGATAGTTAACATCACTAACACAATACATGTTGCCTTACACTTCATTTTCACTGACACTAAGTAATCCTATTTAAAGAACATGTGCAAAACAAATAATGAACATGACAACATAACATATAGAAGAGCACATATTATATGGCCACCAACTGATACACTCACCTTCTAGGTGTGTTGAGCTGGCTGACCCAGGTGAAGACACTTGTTCCGTCTCAGGTGACACATGTCCTCCAGGGGCAACTATATATAACAATAACATAAGTTTTACATTTACATGTGTAAATATTGAACAAACAGTTATTGTATGTTCTGTATTTATGAGTACCTAACAGCATCAGTTCCTTAACCCAAAATGTGTGTGTGAAAGTGAACATAAATAGTTGTAATAACAATGTACATGCCTGTGTACTTAGAACTTTTGAGTTCCCTAACATACAACATACTATGTTTCTGCAGTAATGCGTGTGGATAAATAGATTAAAATAGTACATAAAAATCATATGTTGTGTAGTGATATCAGTATCATAATGTACATAACTATCATGAGATGAACATTCACAATGGTTATCATGAAGGTGGTCATATTGGAAAAAATTTTGTTTTTGGTACAGGATATGTGTGGTACATTAATAGAATATGTGGCACACCTGAATGTGGCTGTCACTCAACAAGACAACACATGCAGTGTGTGATAATGTGTCGTTGATAGTAGTTCAACTATTGATATGAGTGAACTAATGAGTTGTTGGGGCATTTAGTAGCTAGAGTTACGCTTTCAAATGAGTGTGATGAACTTCAGTTGTGCTAGTCAGGTTGTAAGAACGGTATTCCCTTCCCCAAAAAGCCTAATCAGCCAGACCTTTCAATTACTTCAAACAGGTGAAAATGGTGTGAACTAAGTTGACCCTAAGATGAGCCTGTAATTTGTGTGTGTGCTGAACCCCACCCCCTCTGTTGAAGTGTATGCTGTGATGAGATATTAATTGCAGCTGCTTTAACACAATGGTAGAGGAGATAAATAGTCGTTTGCAGTGTTTAAGTTATGAAAACAATGACATAACATATGATACGTGTGCCTCATTATGCTTTCTGTATATGACTTAAAGCAAAAATGGACCTTTTCATAAACAACTATAGATGTGTTAGTGCAAGTGATGTTTGTAGGCCGTTGCATGCAATATATTTGATGCATGCTTAAAATAGGCAGTAATGTCATGTTTGTCGGAGTAAAATAAATAAAATACACAATAATATTATACATATTTATGTTCTGTACCTGTAGCTAGTAATAATTTCTCATTAGCATGTGTTACACATGTGTACTACCCTGTTGTTCCCCATCTTCGCCCACCATCAATTGCTTCCACTGCAGCAATGCATTTTGGGAATTCACATGTAAATGAGCACGCAATGGCACGTGCTATATTAGTTACTGCTTTTAGTAGGACTACAACATATATGTCTATTTTGAGATATATATATAGAGAGAGAAACAGACATATACATATATAGATGCAGGTATGCTTATATTGTGAAGACAGTATAAAAAGCAGTGTAAATATGCAAAATAACTGTAAGCAACGACACGCCTAGTACAGTAATATTTCTCACCTGGTGGAAATTGTGAGGGATAAATTCCAATATCACGGTCACCAGGCAAGCCTTCCACGACGACGGGAAGTAATTTTCCCCGAAGCAGCTCCTCCAATGGAGTTAATATCAGACGTTGTGGTGTCGGCCCACCTCCAGTGCCAGTAGCATGCACGCGTTGGTCTTGTATTTTCTTTTTCAATTTTGACCTAATATCATCAAATCTTTTCCGACAATGATACTTGTCCCTGACACGATTCCCACACGCATTGACACCAATGACTATTGTGTCCCACATTTCTTTTTTGCTTGATGCACTTGTCCGCCCTTGAAAAACATAGAAAATATATGAGGTTAATTAATAATAATACAAGCACCAGTTTCCTACACTGCTAGCTGTTCCAAGAGAAAGCAAACATGCTGTTTTAGGTGTAATATGTGAAGCACATGAGCATTCACTACTAAACCTATACATGTAAGCAAGGTTGCATTAATATTGTATGCAGTTATGGCAAATTGTACGCCTGAGTTTTGTTGTCCTTGTAAGGCATGATAAAAAGCTGTGTTTCCACACTAATTAACATAGAAAGATATTCTGTACCCATATTTGCATATGAACAAAACTCAGATGACCTAGAATCACATGTATTTGAATAATAAATGTAAAGGTACACTTACCTACTAAATGTCCATAGATACTGTCATAGTGCTCCAGAATCCCAGTGACAAGAGCTGTATTTTCCTGGTCATTGAAGCGAGGATTACGTGGCTTCTCCACACGTTTCTTCCGAGCAGGTTTAGGGTCAGAGCTTGGCTGGTGCTGACTGGACTCTCCTTCTTCCAATGGAAGAGACTCCAAAAGCTGGCCACCAGCAAGCACGCCACCACCAGACACCCCATCAGCAACTGAGCCACCAGCAGCACTCCCACTCCCAGCAACAGCACTCCCACTCCCAGCAACACCACTCCCACTACCAGCAACAGCACTCACACTCCCAGCAACACCACTCACACTCCCAGCAACACCACTCACACTCCCAGCAACACCACTCGCAGCAACAGCACTCCCAGCAACAGCACTCGCACTCCCAGCAACAGCACTCGCACTCCTAGCAACATCACTCCCCTGAACAGTACGTTCACTCCGACGTGTACTCGCACGAGTAGCACTCCCACTCCCACCAGCATCACTCTTCCCACGCTTTGCGGGCATACTTACAGCACTCACAAAAAACAGACAACAAATGTACAGCCAATCACACGAAACACTTCCACATATAAAACAAGACAAAGATGTACTGTAAACAAAACAACAAAGGACAAAGCTCTCCCAATACACAACAAGTCTCTCAGTCAATATGCAAATCTTCAATCAGCCAGCTCTGTGCGTCTCTCTCTCTCTCACTCCCAACAACATAGAGAATGATTAACAGTACACGTTGCCTTTAAATATGGCGCGCTATCCAATACATGCTTGGTTCGCCTGATTCAGCAAGATTTGTGATTGGGCAACCTAACAGCACCCCGCCACGCACGCCGATACACCTGTGTGTGATCGGCTAATCATCGTGAGAGTGGGCGGATATGTTTTCGGCTTGATTTTGAATGTATTCGGCACTTACTGCATACGGAGAGGAAAAATCGCCAATAACATGACTAATCGGTAAGCTTGCCGATTTCACATAATCGTCGCTTACTGCATGAGGCCCCAAGTCTGCTGCTTGGTCTGAATCTCCCTGAGATCAGCCTGTGCCAACCTCATAAGCATTTCTAACAGGAGAGTTGCCACAGACTGTCGCACAGACGCATCAGTCTGGGTAATTTTCCTGTTCCACCCCTCCTAGAGTAAGTCAAGAGGTTCCCGGACCCTGCGACCATATAGCAGCTTGAAGGGAGAGACCCGTGTAGATTCTGGTAGTAGCTCTCGGTATGCAAACAGCAAGTGCTGTAAGTGAATCTCCCACTCTGTTCCTTCAATCCCTATACCTGCCGGAAGCAACTGCTTCAGGGTCCCATTGAACCTCTCACATAAACCTTTTGTCTGGGGGTAATAAGGGATGGTGTGCTGGTGATTTACCCTGCACACATCCCAGAGACCCTGTAACAATTTACGCCTGAATTGTGACCCTTGATCAGTTAGAATCTCACTAGGGCAACCTACTCTAGGAAAAATCTCTAACAATGCTTCTGCCCTTGCCCTCACATGGATGGTGGCAAGCGTTACAGACTCAGGATCCTGGGTAGACAAATCTACCCCCCTGAGCATGTAACATTTGCCAGACCAACTGTGGATCATGAGGGGTCCCACTATGTCTATAGCTACTCCTTGGTAAGTTTCCCCTATCACCTGAAACGGGTTCAGGGCTGGCCTCGCATGATCACCCTCCTTACCTACTTGCTGCCAGGCATCCCTGGCATGGCAGAACTCTGCCCCAGCCCTGGATGGTCCCAGCAAGTAGGAAGGCTGCAACAGCTGTGCTCTCTTGCAAGTGGCCCCCTCATGCCCCACTAGTGGTATGAAATGGACCCCGTGTAATAACTGTTGCCTACACTCCCTCTGTACCACTAGCTGTCTTCTACCAGTCCAAACCCTATCTAAACTGGTTGTCCCTGGCTCTGCACACAAGAGCCCACGGTGCCAGGAGTCCCAGTGTGACCCACTGGCCGAGTCAGACTCGTACACCTGGAGCCTCCTGTGCTCCTCTCTGGGCTCAGACCGCACCGCTGTCACGCTTGTGCTCTCCTCACAAGCACAGGGAAGAAAGGGAAGGGCCCGTTAGCGAGGTGGGGAGGCCGCAGGGGATACGAAAGGAGTAAGTTGCCGCGCAGCTTGGGATCGGTGCACGTAGTCACGAATGATCCAGCTGCACGCGCCACACATGCTCTAACAGCAGAGCAGGAGTGCGCGCGTTCTCAGGCACCAACGCGGGGGTTGTGGGAAGTCAACGCTTCAGCACAGGAGTCTGGAAACCAGGAACATGGAACAGGAACATGGGCATGGAGTCCAGAGCACAAGGTAACATCCAGAGAAGGATTGCTTCTTGGAGAATGTCCAGATATCCTAAAGGAATAGTGACAGAAACAGCAAGGTGCAGCGAAACTAAACATAACATAAGGGATCTCTGAGGCTTTTCAGTCCTGGCTGTCTCAGAGATGCATAGGCACCGAGCTTGGTAGCCATGACTTCGAAAACCCAGTTCTTTCACAGGGCATCAACATATATACACATTAAACCATACCTATGTAATATAATATATTGTGGCCTGTCTTATGTGTGGTACAATATACACATTCTGCTGCTACAATGTGTTACAGTTTTCTCATATTTTACAAACATTCACAGTAATGCATACATAATGCCCGGGCCCAAGAGCTGACACTCTAAGACCCCAAAACAGGGGTCAGGGGCTTGACCTTTATTATAAGCCTGATTAACCCTTTCCCCGCCACAACAATACATTACTCACCCACCCCCTGTGCCCCCTATAAAAACATGATTTATTATTTACATACAGGGTTAATACCCCATGCCTACGGTAGTTCCCGGTGTTCCTGATGGGTGTCCGCAGACTCCACAGTGCACTAGAGGGGTGTGCCCACAAGGTCTGAGGGTCTCTGGTTGTTCCCCACCAGGCACCATGGGCCTCCAGGTGGTCCCTGTGGATAACTGTGGGCCCCAAATGGGGTCCACAAGTGGGCCCGTGGGTGACTGGGGGTCCTTGGGTCAGCCCCTCAGGTGTCTGAGGCCCTTGGGTGGTTCCCAGGGGGGTCTGAGGGTCCTCGGGTGGTCTCTGTGGGTCCGCAGGGCTCCCTCAGCTGTGGGGCCCCCGGTTTCTCCCCGCAGGTGTCCCCCGTGGGCCGCAGGTGGTACCCGTGGGCATCCGCGGGTCCCCAGGTGGTCTCCAGAGGTCCCCGCAGACTTATGGAACCAACCCTGTATGTCAAAAAAATAAAAATGTAAAATATATTTAAATAAATCAATATATAAATATACTAGCTGAGAGACCCGGCGTTGCCCGGGATGTAATTTTGGGGGGGCAGACGACAGGGTTGGGCTTCCCCCGGGTGACTGGGTGACTGACTGAATGGGTGGGTGACTGGGTGACTGACTGAATGGGTGGGTGACTGAATGGGTGGGTGACTGGGTGAGTAACTGAATGGGTTGGTGACTGGGTGACTGACTGGGTGGGTGACTGGGTGGGTGACTGAGTGGGTGGGTGACTGAGTGGGTGGGTGACTGAGTGGGTGGGTGGGTGACTGAGTGGGTGGGTGACTGAGTGAGTGGGTGGGTGACTGAGTGAGTGGGTGGGTGACTGAGTGAGTGGGTGACTGAGTGAGTGGGTGACTGGGTGAAAGTGGGTGACTGGGTGAAAGTGACTGGGTGACTGGGTGGGTGTGTGGGTGACTGGGTGGGTGGGTGTGGGTGACTGGGTGTGTGGGTGACTGAGTGAGTGAGTGGGTGGGTGACTGAGTGAGTGGGTGGGTGACTGAGTCAGTGGGTGGGTGACTGAGTGAGTGGGTGGGTGACTGAGTGAGTGGGTGGGTGACTGAGTGAGTGGGTGGGTGAGTGGGTGGGTGACTGAGTGGGTGGGTGAGTGAGTGGGTGACTGGGTGAAAGTGGGTGACTGTGTGAAAGTGACTGGGTGACTGGGTGGGTGTGTGGGTGACTGGGTGGGTGTGTGGGTGACTGGGTGACAGTGCGTGGGAGACGGTGGGTGATTTACCTTGACCCCATGGCATCTGGCTGGGGCAGGAGGTGAGTTCGGGAAGCTGGCGGGGGGGGGGCAAGAGTGGAAGGAGGCCCGCGCCGTGCTTCCCCTCCATCTGGGAGCCGGTGCACGTGAGGAGGAGGCCCGCGCTGCGCTTCCCCTCCGTCCGGGAGCCGGCGCACATGAGGGGGAGTGCAGGAGGCCCGGGCCGCGCCGCGCTTCCCCTCCATTCCCCATTGTGAGCGAGGGGGGAGGAGCCTGGAGTTTGCTGATGAGCAGGAGGGCCGCGCTTCCACTCTCCGGGAGCGGCGCACGGTGAGGGTGATGGTGCGGTTGGGGATGTTGCGGAGCGTGGGGATTTGGGTGAGGGGGGGAGGGGGGAGAGAGTGAGGGGCACCGGGAAAGGAGGGGCACCGGGAGAGGAGGGGGGGTGTGGAAGGTGAGCTGCGGTCCAACTGACGGGGGAGAGTCCCCCGGCTCTCTCCAGATCTCCCTTCCCCGGCTTTCCCCCAGAGCTTGCTCACAGCCGTGCTCAGTGCCGATTCCTGCCCACCTGCTACCTGCATGCTTCCACCTGAGGTATGGGGGACAGAGGGGGAGATGCATGGGGGGAGAGATGTAAGGTGGGGAGAGATGCGGGGGGGGGAGAGATGCGTGATGTGGAGGGGTGTAATATGAGGGAGATGCAGGGGGTGTGAAGAGGTACATGCGGGGGGGTGTGAAATATGGGAGATTTAGGGCGGGGGTGATATGAGGGAGATGCAGGGGGATGTGATATGAGGGAGATGCGGGGGATGTGATACTGCACTGACACACTTTATTCGAGCAAATACCCAGTATGTACCTGGCAGATACCTGGAATGCGCCGCTCCTCACCTCTGACAAGCCCCGTTGCGTTTGCCTTCCCAGCCTGGGTTCATGCCTGGCTGACGGGCGGCTGATCTGTTAAATGATAATGATTAGTATTTAATAGGCTGCAATGCTTCGCGTGTCTACCAGATGGCATAAATTCATGAATTGTAATGCAGTATATATATATATACTGTGCAGTATTGCAGCTAGCGGGAATAAAATGCTTCAATCCCTGCTTGGAAAATACCTCAATGCACTCGGGCAGAAAACAGTCACAAACCTCAATACACCCGGGTATACCCGAATTTGTGGGACTAGCCGAGCTCGAATAAAGTGTGTCGCCAGTGTATGAGGGAGATGCAGGGGGGTGTGATATGAGGGAGGTGCAGGGGCGGTATGATATGAGGGAGATGCAGGGGGGTGATATGAGGGAGATGCAGGGGCAGTGTGATATGAGGGAGATGCAGGGGGGATGTGATATTAGGGAGATGCAGGGGGGGTGATAGGAGGGAGATGCAGGGGGTGTGATATGAGGGAGATGCAGGGGGGTGATATGAGGGAGATGCAGGGGGGTGTGATATGAGGGAGATGCAGGGGGGGGTGATATGAGGGAGATGCTGGGGGGGGCGTGATATGGGGGAGATGCAGGGGAGGTGATATGAGGGAGATGCAGGGGGGGGTTGATATGAGGGAGATGCAGGGGGGGGTGATATGAGGGAGATGCAGGGGGTGTGTGATATGAGGGAGATGCAGGGGTGGGTGATATGAGGGAGATACAGGGGGGTGATATGAGGGAGATGCAGGAGGTGTGTGATATGCGGGAGATGCAGGGGGTTGTGATATGAGGGAGATGAAGGGGGTGTGTGATATGAGGGAGATGCAGGGGGTGATATGAGGGAGATGCAGGGGGTGATATGAGGGAGATGCAGGGGGTGATATGAGGGAGAAGCAGGGGGTGTGTGATATGAGGGAGATGCAGGGGGGGTGATATGAGGGAGATGCAGGGGGGTGTGATATGAGGGAGATGCAGGGGGTGTGATATGAGGGAGATGCACGGAGGGAAAGCGCTCACACCGCTTCCCCGCGCTGTGAGGGGGGGCGAGCTGTGAAAGGGGGGGGGGGGAATCACACATGTGAACACGGGGGGGAGGGAAACAGCTGTGAAGGGGAGAGGTGCACAGCTGTGAAGGGGGGGCGGAAACACAGCTGTGAAGGGGGGAGGACAGGAGCTGTGAAGGGGGGAACGGAGCTGTGAACGGAGGGGGGGCAGACCTGTCAAGGGGGGGGAATCCCTGATGTGAAGGGGGGGATGGAGCTGTGAAGCGTGGCAATGGAGGTGTGAACGGGGTGGCGGGTTCGGAGCTGTGAATGGGTGGGAACCGCATTCATGTGCAGGGGGGGGCCAGATTGCTGTCAACTGGGGAGAAACAGACAGGGGGGAGAAAGGGGAAGGGGGGGAGAGAGGGAAAGGGGGAGAGAGAGAGGGCAATGGGGGAGAGAGATAGGGGGGAGGAGAGGAGAGAAAGTGGGGAGCGGAGAGAGGGGGGAGCAGAGAGAGATAGAGAATGGAGAGAGAGAGGGGAGCTGAGATAGGGGGTGAGCGGAGAGAGAGGGGGAGCTGGGAAATTAAATCCCAGGCAACGCCGGGTATATCAGCTAGTAGCATATAAAAATATTACTTGTGAGCACATTCACATGTCTTAGACAGGTCTGCAACTCTGCCCTTCACCATTATCACCTAGCCTACAGCACTTCCACTGCAGCAAGGGATTCTGGGAAATGACATGCAAATGAGCACACAGTGCCACCTTTTGTCTCAAGACCACATTACATGGTTAAACCCTTAAGCCTATGCATGCTGCTTTAAACACCGCTTTTAAACATAGCCTGGGATGAGATGCAAAGCCCCTCCCCCAACCCCCCACCGTGCGGCAAACCCCCCTGCCATGCAGAGGCCGCCGCTGCTGTGCAGAGGCCCCCGCTGCCATGCGGCGACCACCCCTGCCTTGCAGAGGTCCCCCTGCCGTGCGGAGGCCCCCCTGCCGTGCGAGTGAGTGTGTGTGTGACAGTGTGTGAGTGACAGTGTGAGAGTGACAGTGTGAGAGTGACAGTGTGTGAGTGACAGTGAGATACAGTGTGTGAGTGTGAGACAGTGACAGTGTGTGACAGTGTGAGACTGTGAAAGTGTGAGACAGTGTGTGACAGTGACAGTGTGTGACAGTGTGAGACAGTGACAGTGTGTGAGTGTGACAGTGTGTGACAGTGTGTGACAGTGTGTGACAGTGAGTGACAGAGAGTGACAGTGTGTGACAGTGACAGTGTGTGACTGTGACAGTGTGAGACAGTGACAGTGTGTGAGTGGGAGACAGTGACAGTGTGAGACAGTGTGAGACAGTGACAGTGTGTGACAGTGTGAGACAGTGACAGTGTGAGACTGTGACAGTGTGAGACTGTTACAGTGTTAGACAGTGTGTGAGAGACAGTGTGTGAGTGTGAGGCAGTGACAGTGTGAGACAGTGACAGTGTGTGACAGTGTGAGAGTGACAGTGTGAGTGACAGTGTGTGAGTGACAGTGAAAGACAGTGTGTGAGACAGTGACAATGTGAGACTGTGAGTGACAGTGAGTGACAATGTGAGACAGTGTGTGACAGTGATAGTTTGTGACAGTGTGGGACAGTGTGAGACAGTGTGTCACAGATTGTGTGACAGTGACAGTGTTAGACAGTGACAGTGTGTGACAATGTGAGACAGTGGCAGAGTAAGAGAGTGTGAGACTGTGACAATGTGAGACAGTGAGTGACAGTGAAAGTGAGTGACAGTGTGAGACAGTGTGTGACAATGTGAGACAGTGTGTGACAGTTACAGTGTGTGAGAGTGTGAGACAGTGACAGTGTGTGGCAGTGTGTGACAGTGTGAGACAGTGTGTGACAGTTAGTGTGTGAGAGTGTGAGACACTGACAGTGTGTGACAGTGTGAGACAGTGACAGTGTGAGAGACAGTGTGAGAGACAGTGTGTGTGTGTGTGTGTGTGTGTGTGTGTGTGTGTGTGTGTGTGTGTGTGTGTGTGTGTGTGTGTGTGTGTGTGTGTGTGTGTGTGTGTGTGTGTGTGTGTGTGTGTGTGTGTGTGTGACAGTGTTTGTGTGAATACAGACACCCACCCACAGTCAGTCACCTACCCACCCAGTCTGTCATAGTCACCCACCCACCCTTGTCAATCAGTCACCCACCCAAGTGTCAGTCAGTCACCCACCAGAGTGTCAGTCAGTCACCCACCCAAGTGTCAGTCACCCACCCACCAGTGTGAGTCAGTAAACCCACCCACCCAAGTATCAGTCAGTCAGTCATCCACCCACCCAAGTGTCAGTCAGTCACCCACCCACACAAGTGTCAGTCAGTCAGTCAGTCAGTCTGTTAACACCCAAGTGTTAGTCTCCAATCCTGAACTTGGCTATGTACTCCGACAATCCTCAACTCTCCACTCCAGACCTGGCAAGTACTTACACTACTCTCAAATCTATAACCCTGACCTGGCTTGAACGGCTAGTTTACATCCTAGGCGCACCCGCGTGGCTGTGAGTCGGTGTTAACCAATTCCCTACCTCAGCACCGCGGTCGCGCTTCGTTTGTGGTGAGCTACGCGTTACAGTATGCTCAGCCACACAAACTTCGACCCCGCTGAGGTAGGAAGAGTCCTGCGCACACATGCAAGCTACCTAACTACCTTAGATGAAAAAATTGTGGGAAGCGAGCAAACCATGCTCTCCCTTCAGGAGGACTTTTGCACTCTTTCTTGTGCAGGAACCGCATTCCCCTCTTGTGCCTGCTGTCCCTGATATTCCCACTACCCCAGCTTTGCCCTGCTCTCAAGAACCTCGTTTACCTACCTCCAACTGTTATGGGGGTGACCCTCATGAATGCCGGGGGCTGTGAATCAATACTTTATACAATTTGAAATGAATCATTCACACTTTGCAGCACCCCGCGCCAAGGTGGCGTACATTTTTTTCTCTCCTTATAGATGACACCCTTGCCTCTCCCATCTGGGAGCGAAGTGCCGACCTCACACAGGATATTGGAGCCTTTGCCCGGGAATTCCGGAAAGTATTTGATACACCTGGTTGTAAAGTATGTGCTTCCTCTGCATTTTTTCACGTTTCCCAACGCAATCGTTCAGTCGCCAAATACGCTCTTGAGTTTAGAACTATAGCTGCAGAAGCCGACTGGAACGACGTAGCTCTGGCCGAAGCCTTTTGGCAAGGTTTATCGGAAGCCTTGAAGGATGCGTTGGCACCCTACGATCGCATCACCGATTTGGAGGAGCTCATTGCCGTCTGTATCAAGGTGGATCGTCGCCTCCTGGACAGACGTTCAGAGAAGGTTCACCATCGTACCATCCCATCCCGTATCAATCCCGGTCAGGTGAGCCAAGCTGAGGTTTCTTCCCCGGATACGTCTGAACTTATGCAATTAGGGGGTACTAGCTTTTCCAAATCGGAGAAATTACGACGCAAAAATGCTGGCATATGTCTTTACTGCGGTGTTTCTGGACATTTTGTATATTTTTGTCCCCAAAAGTTGGGAAACGCAAAGTTCCCATGAGACCCGGTGGAGTCTCATTGGGAACACTTTTTCTCTCCCCTATTTCTACTGACAACCCGTCTCTCATTCTTGTCCCCATTACACTCTATGGGGAGGGCTTTCCCGTATCTACGCTTGCTTTCCTTGATTCAGTTGCCGGAGGAAACTTCATAGATCAAGCTTTCACAGAACGCAATCTGGTTCCAACCAGGCACTGAAAGAAGCCCATCGCTCTTGAAGCCATTGACGGAAGACCTCTGCAGCCGGCGTTCATCTCCTTGGAGACAGGGGTGCTTCAACTCATGGTACAAGACACACACCTGGAAAAGATCTAATTCAATGTTATCCATACTCCTTCCATCAGCATGATCCTCAGGCTACCCTGGCTACAGATACACAAACCTTTGGTAGATTGGCTCAACAAGGAACCCATCCAAAGGAGCGCCTTTTGCAGTAAAAACTGCATTCTGGAAGCATCGTCTCCAAGCAGACGGTAAAATTGCCAGACGAGTACGCTGAGTTTTGGGACGTCTTCGATAAGGTCAGATCGAAGATTCTTCCCCCTCATCACCCATTCGATTGTGCCATCGATCTGCTTCCAGGCACTATACCTCCCAGAGGGACTTCCTATCCATTGCCTATACCTCAGACCAAGGCAATGAAGGAATATATTGCGAAAAACTTACAGAAGGGGTTTATACGTAAATCCACCTCTCCCCCAGGCGCAGGGTTTTTCTTTGTGAAGAAGAAGGACAGGACCTTATGCCCTTGCATTGTAACGATGCGTGGAACACGCCCCCTGCGGCGTGTTCCTTCCTTACCTGTTTACTTCTGATCGCCACCCTCTAGCTGCGAGTCAAGATTCTGTGTCTTTAAGGATTCTGAAGCAAGCATCACCATTTTGCTTTCTGGCATATCCTGCCCTCTTCCTCCTGACAGGAAGTAAGCCTCTCTTTGACTTTCTCTTTGCATTTAGTCTTTTGCTGCCTGCACTGGTGCCTGCAGGTACTCATGGCATACTGTTCCTGGCTGTAACCTCATTGGGACCTTTACTTATCTCCTGCGGATTCCGGAAGACTGGGACAGTCACTCTTATACTACTGAGGTTAGTTTACCATCGGGTAGTGTAGGTACCTGCTTAGTAGGGTTCACCTTGACGTGGTAGCAGGCTTATAATTCCTTGGCCAATGGATTAGACTAAGAACCCTTATGTTATGTTTAGTTTCGCTGCACCTTGCTGTTTCTGTCACTATACCTTTAAGAAGTCTGGACGTTCTCCAAGAAGCAATCCTTCTCTGGATGTTACCTTGTGCTCTGGACTCCATGCCCATGTTCCATGTTCTTGGTTTCCATTTCCAGACTCCCGTGCTGAAGCGTTGGCTTCCCGCAACCCCCGCGTTGGTGCCTGAGAACGTGCGCACTCCTGCTCTGCTGTCAGAGCATGCGCGCACATGCAGCTGGATCACTCGAGCCTCTGAGTAGGCACCGCACCTCTGGACGCGTCGCGCATTCTCATGCGCACGGCGCAGTCACGTGACTACGTGCGCCGATCCCCAGCTGCGCGGCAACTTACTCCCTTCGTATCCCCTGCAGCCTCCCCACCTCGCTACCGGGTCCTTCCCTTTTTCCCTGCGCTTGTGAGGAGAGCACAAGCATAGACTACTGGTCCCTTAACAAAATCACCGTCAAAAACCGCTATCCCTTGCCCCTCATTTCTGAACTGTTTGAACGATTACAAGGAGCTAGAATCTTTTCAAAGTTGGATTTACGAGGTGCCTATAATCTTGTCAAGATCCGTCAGGGTGATGAATGGAAGACGGCTTTCAACACCAGAGATGGACATTATGAGTACTTGGTCATGCCTTTTGGTCTGTGCAAGGCCACAGCCGTGTTTCAGGATTTCGTAAATGAAGTTTTCAGAGACCTTCTTAACTCTTTTGTAATCGTTTATCTTGATGACATTCTAATTTTCACTAAATCCAGACAAGAACACATCTCTCTTGTGAAACAGATGCTCCTTTGCTTATGCCTGAACAAATTTTTTGCTAAACTGGAGAAATGTCATTTTCATCAAACATCCAACATTTTACTAGGCTACATCTTTACTAGGCTACATCATTTCTGATACCGGCTTCACCATGGATCACGCCAAGGTCAAAGCTGTCCTGGATTGGCCACAACCTGCCACCCTTAAAGAAGTACAATGCTTCCTTGGATTCTCAAACTATTACCGTAGGTTTATCCCAAAAAAAATTTCTCTAGTAGCTCCACTTACGGAATTAACCAAGAAGGGAGCGGACCCTGCTTCTTGGCCCGCTGCTGCCCTCCAGTCTTTCGCCTGTCTCAAAAAGGCCTTTGCGTCCGCCCCTATACTCATTCATCCTGATCCCAAACTCCTTTTTACCCTTGAGGTCGACGCCTCTGATGTGGGCGGAGGCGCTGTTCTGTCTCAAAGGAAGAATTCCCTGTTCAGGTTGCATCCTTGTCCATTTAAAAAAAATAAAATTCTCCGGCCCAATACAACTATGATGTCGGGAACCGGGAACTCTTGGCCATGAAGCTTTCTCTCGAAGAATGAAGATATCTGCTTGAGGGCACTGAAGATCTGATAACCATCCTCACATATCATAAGAATTTGCTTTACATTGAAGGCGCACGCCGCTTGGAAGCCCATCAAGCCAGGTGGTCACTGTTTTTCTCTAGGTTTAATTTCATAATTTCCTACCTTCCCGGATCCAAGAATATTAAAGCTGACGCTCTATCTCAACAATTTTCCCTGGACGACAAGACTGAGGATCAGCAAAAACCCATTTTACAGCCCAAATGTATTCTCTCGGCCACATCGTTTGGAGTGCTCAAAGACATTGTCCGTCACCATAGCCACATCCCTCCTGGCATCTCGCCTCCGCAGGACCGTCTCTTCACTTCGCCCTACACTGTAAGAAGTTCCTCGAAAGGAGGCATTCGTCCACATCTGCAGACCATCTTTCTCACCTTTTGGTGGCTAGGAATGCAAAAGGACATAACATTTTTTGTAGCTGCGTGCCCTACGTGTGCCAGGACTAAAACACCCAGGATACCTCCTGCAGGTCTCCTCCAACCTCTACCTGTTCCGAATCGGCCATGGACACATTTGTCCATGGATTTCATTGTGGACTTGCCTAGTTCCAAGGGTATGGACACAATTCTTGTAGTAGTAGACCGTTTCTCGAAGCAGGCCCATTTCATAACCCTTAAGGGTCTGCCCAATTCTCCCAGATTAGCTGACATTTTCATCAGAGAGATCTTTCGGTCACATGGAGTACCCTTGGTAATTGTTTCAGATAGAGGATCACAATTTATTTCTCGTTTCTGGCGCTCATTTTGTCTCCAGCAAGGTATTGCCCTCCATTTCTCGTCGGGATACCACCCACCGACCAATGGTCAAACGGAGAGGAAAAAACAGTCCCTTGAACAGTACAGTGGTGGCCGCCTTTATCCTAATGCGGCCGGATCCGCGGTGCTCTGATAATCGTGGGCAGATGCGTTTTTTTTTTAGTACGGAGTGAATTGCGTTATTTTAGCGCTCGTAATATTAGTATTTTATTATCGCTGTCTGCAATACTGCAATACCATCTAAAAACTCAGGGGGCGTTCGCCAGCTGTTGTCTTGGAAGTCTAATACTTTAGCAGTTCAACCTACGTCAGTACACAGCCTGCGTGTGCGCGCACAGTAATTGTAAATTTGCATATTTATACATGCAATTGCAGTGCTGTATGTCTCATTTGAAAATTGTTGAAACGCATAGGCGTGTGCTGTAACAGTATCACATTTCGGCATATACTACAGCGCTCTCCCCTCGCTCGCCCCCGCACACACACAGGATAATGTACTGCACTGCAGGGTATTTCAACTTCTTATCTTCTCTACAGTGCAGTACACCTCTCCCACACCATTCCTTTGAATGTGTGTCTTTCTAGTTTCAATCACATTCCTGCTTGCTTGCGAAGTTCAAGAGTGATTTTTTATTTTCTCCACGCGCATGCGCCTGTAAATTCACCACTGCTTGCTTGCAAAGTTCAAGAGTGAGTGACCAAAAAAATATATATATTTATTTTTCTCCTCATTTCTTATTTTTATTTTCTCCACAAGCCTGCCTAGAACAACTTTATAATACGATAATCAATGTGTGCTGTAGCTTTTGCCTGCGACCCTGTGCGTTTGACTGCACATGGTTGATTTGTGTGCTTTTTATGTTCTGTATTTGGGGGTGTAGGGATCAAATTATTATGATGGCCTGTTTTTTTGAAATTATGTCATTTCTTTGAACTACTGTAATCCTTCATGCTGCTATACCCTGTACCCCTCTCCCCCACGCACACACACAAGGCTCGCTTAAGGATTTGAAACTCTTATCGACAGACACCTCTACAGAGTCATTCATTTTCTGAAGCTTGCCATTGCGTTTTTAATCCATCCCTAGCTGAGCGTCACCTCACTGTGCCTGTGTGTAATCCTCTTTGGGATGGAAGCTAGTTGATGATTACTGTACATGCGCCTGTAAATTCACCACTGCTTGCTTGAGTGAGTGACCAAAAAAAAAACAACATTTTTTTTCTCCTCATTTTTTTTCTCCTCATTTTTTATTTTTATTTTCTCCACAAGCCGGCAAAAACCATCTTGATATTACGATATTCAATCTGTGCTGTAGCGTTTGACTGCACATGGTTGATTTGTGTGCTTTTTATGTACTGTATTTGGGGGTGTAGGGATCATATTATTATGATGAACTGCCTTTTGAAATTATGTCATTTCTTTAAACTTCTGCACAGCTAATCCTTCATGCAGCTGTACCCTGTACCCCCCTCCCCCACGCACACACAAGGCTTGCTCAAGAATTTGAAACTCTTATCGACAGACACCTCTACAGAGTCATTCATTTTCTGAAGCTTGCCATTGTGTTTTTAATCCGTCCCCAGCCGAGCGTCACTTCACTGTGCCTGCGTGTAATCCTCTTTGAGATGGGAGCTAGCTGATTACTGCGCATGACTCAACCAACCCGCCCTCCCCCCACCAACCCTTTGAGGCTTTATTTACGGTAACGCTTTGGAAAATCCCTTCTCGAATTTTATATGTAAATCTGATTTGCACAGCACTACTGTGAGAATTGAGAGTTAAAAAAAACCATTAACTGATTCATGTTGTTTTGTCATTCTTTCTTTTTCTTTGGTACTGTAGGTGTGTGGGGGGTGTGGGGAGTTGTTGTCAATGATTATGATTAGCATGAATGTAAATAAATATTTATTTTATTTTATCAGGAACCAAAAAAACAAATATACAAATAATCATGAATAATACAAAATGCAGTCTTTATTCAGTCCTTCTGTCAGATGAAAATTGAGGGCCGGTGGATAATCATGAATAATGCACATTGATAATAATATTAATTAATAATATTTAATATATAAGATATAATATATAATAATATGTATATATAGTAATATAATTTTTTCCGTCTTTATCTTCTTCCTCATTCTGTGTATAGTACAGTAGTTCATTGAGAGAGGGGAGGTTTTGTGTACATCATGACTGCAGTTTACATACTGTACACTTAACTGTACAAACAGTTCACAGACTTTACACGATATCCCCTCCTCTCTCCCAGGCCATCCATTTTTCTGAAAAGACAAGAAAACAAAAAATTAGTGCAGTTATGTGCATACTGTATTATGGCATTGTGTGCTGTTTAGTACTGTCAAACTAGTCTATACTGGAACTACAGTATACTCTGACTACTTTTACTGTAAATACTTTGTAACCAGATGGCTGGTGCTGCTCTCTGTGGAAAGAATCCTACCTCTCCCATCGTATTTTCAGTGTCTCTTCTGCTAACACCTCCTCCTCCTCTATTGAGATCTCTTTTCTTTTCTCTGTACACACTCTCTCTAGGTGACCTAATAGCATCTTTTGGGATTAAATATCACCTCTATGCTGACGACACACAAATTAACTTTTCAACACCCGACCTTACACCTGCTATACAGACCAAAGTTTCTGAATATCTCTCTGCTGTATCATCCTGGATGGCCCTCCGTCGCCTTAAACTCAACATGACTAAAACAGAGCTCCTCATACTTCCTCCCAAACCTGGCCCTACTACCTCCTTCCACATTACTGTTGGAACTACGATCATTCACCCAGTAGCCCAAGCACGCTGCCTAGGGGTCACACTCGACTCCTCTCTCACATTCGCCCCTCACATTCAAAATATTTCTAAAACTTGTTGCTTTTTCCTCCGCAATATCACAAAGATACGCCCTTTCCTCTGTTGCTCGACTGCTAAAACTCTGACTCAGGCCCTCATTCTCTCCCGTCTTGATTACTGTAACCTCCTGCTGTCCGGCCTTCCTGCCTCTCACCTGTCTCCCCTACAATCTATCCTAAATGCTGCTGCCAGAATCACTCTACTCTTTCCTGAAATCCCTCTCCTGGGTTCCAATCAAATCCCGCATCTCACACTCCATTCTTCTCCTCACTTTTAAAGCTTTACACTCTTCTGCCCCTCCTTACATCTCAGCCCTAATTTCTCGCTATGCACCATCCCGACTCTTGCGTTCTGCTCAAGGATGTCTTCTTTCTACCCCCTTTTTATCTAAAGCCCTCTCCCGCCTTCAACCTTTTTCACTGACTGCCCCACACCTCTGGAATGCCCTTCCCCTGAGTACCCGACTAGCACCCTCTCTATCCACCTTTAAGACCCACCTTAAGACACACTTGCTTAAAGAAGCATACAAATAGCACTGCGAACATTCTGAACACATGATAGATACATAAAGCTTGGCCCCCTGCAGAAGCACTTACCAGAACTCCCTCCTACTGTCTCTGTACGTTCTCCCTACCTACCAATTAGATTGTAAGCTCCTCGGGGCAGGGACTCCTCTTCCTTAATGTTATGTTTATGTCTAAAGCACTTATTCCCATGATCTGTTATTTATATTATCTGTTATTTATTCGATTACCACATGTATTACTACTGTGAAGCGCTATGTACATTAATGGCGCTATATAAATAAAGACATACAATACAATACAAGAAAAAAATTGAGCAGTTACTGTAGGTGCATACTGTATTATGGCATTGTGTACTGTATAGCTACTCAATATTGGACTACAGTATGCAGTTAGTACTGTCAAACTACTGTAGTCTATACTGGAACTACAGTATACTCTGACTACTAGGAAAGAAAGAAAAAATCTGTGCCATACTTACCTGTATCATATTGTACTTACAATACTACAGTACAGTACTACAGTATACCATACTACCTTCCTGATGCTTGCCCATTACGCGCGATCACAATGGGCAACACAGTCGCAATATGGTAAATATATTTATTGCATCGTTCCACGGTGAGTACATCGTTCCAAAAACTCAGTACCTGTATGCCTTGCGCCAACTCATCCTTTTTGGAGGGTTTCACGACTTTTTGGATATGGTCTTTCAGCTGATGCCAGACCATTTCGATAGGATTGAAGTCTGGCGATCTGTCATTGGAGGGGGAAAAAAAGGACAATTAGTTTAAGAGATACAGTACACAGTAAAAACAGTGGGAAAAAATGAGACATGGTTACCGCACTTACTCCGCTGGCGTCTTCACCCAGTTGATACCGCGCTCAAGGATATGCGCTGTTGACGCGGTGTGCTTTGGATCATTGTCCTGGTAGAAACGGTGACCATCCGGGAACTCATGTGTGATGTATTCCACAATCTCAGGCACAATTTTGTCGTGGAAGAAAGCTATAGTCATGATTCCTGTAACAAGAAAAGAAAAGTGCTCAAAAAACTGCACACTAGTACAGTACAGAGCATAAGGCAAAAGCGTGTGACATACATTTTACTGTACCTTCAAAGATGACGATGCATCCTGGTCCACGCCTAGAGATGGCACCCCACACATGCATCTTCACTGGGTGTTTCGGACGTGGCTTCATAGATATGCGACCTTTTTTGTGGAATGCAAAGGTGGCAAATCTTTCCAGCGAAACAGTAGACTCGTCAGTGAAGATGCAATCCTGGAAAGTTTCTCCACTGTCGATCCATGCCTGGGACTGGACCACTCTCTTGATTTTGTTAACGTCCCTTATCATGGGTTACGCTCTGTAATGACAAGGAATAAATCATTTTAGAGGTACAGTACAGTTTCTTAAACAACACTTTTACCTCCTGTACTGTCCAGTACTAACCTCACACGTCCATATTTCCATCCAATTCTGCATCTCATCTTCTTTATGCTGGTCTCGGATACAGTGAGATTGTGATTTTCCTGCAGAGTGTATTTGACCCTTAATGCACTCTTCGCATCATTCTCCTCACTTATTTTGTCGACCAGAAGAGTTGTCTCCCTACAATGTACAGAAAAGCAACAATCCGGTAAGTTACAGTGCAGTAGGCCACAAGCACAGCACATCATTTGCAGTAAACATACTGTAGTATACAATGAGATAGATCTACACAATATATTGTTCTATTAATATTCAGCAATATAAACAATATATATACTGTTGTTATAAAAATATACAGAAATAACTACAAAATTAGATAGATCTACACAATATATTGTTCTATTAATATGCAGCAATATAAACAATGATAGATCTACTGTATTATATAGTTATATAAATATACTTACATGTTAGTTACCGTTGGTGTCCTCGTGGGTTGTTTGGTTTTTCCGTGTGCATGTTAGCACACGATAGTTGATGGCACAACGAGGCCAGAAGCAGCTAACCAGCGTTGGATATCTGCAATTCGGTGTCCGCTTGTGTACATCTCCTTAATTCTCATGCTGAGATCCTTTGAAATCTTTTTAACAGGCATTGCTGCGAGTAGAAAGAAATACCAACAGAAGAATGTATATTCAATGTTTAGTCGATGTGTATTCAATGTGCAGTGAATCCACAAAATGGATGGTGTATTTATACGTTAATGACTCACATTAGAGTACGCCCACTTTCAACACATGTACCTCGTCGCCATGCATAAAAGGTTACACACTTTGCATTGCCCATTACTCGATGATCTTTATCTGAACTTGCCCTTGACCAGATACTGCATTGTGGCATCTGCTTCCATGGATCAACCCCGATACTACGGACGCAGGAACCCACTCGCCTCTGCCGTGCCTGTCATGCAGAAAAAGCAAAAGGCGGCGGCAGCGACAGCCGTTTCCAAGCCAAGGCCAAAGCGACAAGCTAATAAAGAAAACCTTCTGCTGACCCAAAGGCTAAGGGTTTTAAAACATGCAAGCCTTATTATGTCAGGAAGAAATTCGGTGATGTACACACAACGCAAAACAAATGTCAGCCAACCCATCGAACCCGCAGACCACTTCCTCGTTTATGCTTCGACGACTCTGCCGCCGCTCTCCCTGAAATCTACAGTCCATCTTCTCCACTACACGTCCAGGACGCTGCCGCCGCTCTCCCGAAAACCCACAGGCCATCTTCGCCACTGCTCTTCAGCGACGCTGCCGCTGGTGCCCCTGAAATCAACAGGTCTCTTTCTCCATTGCGCTTAGATGACTTTGCCGCTTCTCGCCCGGAAATCCACAGGTTGCTTTCTCCATCTCTCTTCGACGACGCTGCCACTTCTCCTCTCCCGGAAATCCACAGGTCACCTCCTCCACCCTTCTTCAGCGACACTGCCGCTTCTCTCCATGGAACCCCCATCTCATCCTCCGTAGCACCCATCCACCCAGATGTCCACAGCACGCCATGCACAAGAACCAGCTCGTTAGACCGCATGCTGAATGGGATAAGTGTGGATATCCCCGGGAACTCTATTGTGCTGGCAAAGATAGATCTGCTTCTGGAGAACATGCTAACTATGGATCAACGGATTCAGAAGATAGAGACTGACATAGCGGGGATACATCATTTGCTCGGTGTTCATGCCCCTGTATCCCCGACGCCGGAGCAGGAGGATGATGTGATGAATGGGACCTTCGACCACCTTCCATTAGCAAGCGCACCCCCTCCACTAGAAGATTTTGTGTACATGTATGCCGTTGAGGAGGAGGATAACATGACAACCCCGTCAAGACCACGCCAGGAGACAACACGGCGACCAAGACAGGAGGAAAGCTTCCTCCCAGACAACCTACCCTCGCCCGCCGCCACAAGCACACCCGCTCATAGAAGCACACCGACTCCCGGAAGAACACCCGCTCCCAGAACCCAACCTACATACGCTTGCATCGATACGATGCTCGACATCATCCAGCTCGTGCTGCCACCGGCACTCAGGGAGAAGTATAGGGTGATGAATGCTGGTGTACCCCACAAGTATGCCGTATTCATTTTTAAGCACTACGTGTCCTACTTGGTGTACTGCGACTGGGCCTACAAAGTGAACTATGAAGGAAATTGCGAAAAAAAGGCGCTTCCTGAAAATTTAAGAAAGACTATTGTGGAGGAATTGCGGCGCTTTTTTTCAATTACAGATCCTTTAATGAAAAGCGTTCAAGACTGCATTAATGGCATTTTGCGCCATACAAGGCATCGGCCCTGGAAGGACAATCTGGTGGGGGAACGCATTTGCGTGAGTGTTCAACTGTTGTTTATTTTTTGAAAATGTTTTGTTCCAGTCCCCGAGGGCCGCAAACAGGCCCGGTTTTCAAAGGTTATCCTGAAAACCGGGCCTGTTTGTGGCCCTCGAGAACTGGAGTTGTGCAGGCCTGACTGACTGTTCTGTACACCATCCTACTGTAAATGTTTTGACTTGCTGTACTTTAATAAAGGAGATGTTGCGTGTTTTAAATTTTCCGAATAAAGATTTTTTTTTACTAAAACCATACTGTTGTGCTGTAAATAAAGGAGATGTTGCGTGTTTTAACTTGTAGTAATAAAGAAATGTTTTTACTTACTGTACACACAGGACCTGCTCAATTCCAGTCTAGTCCCCCACAACATGTGACTGTAAACCATACTGACTGTAAATGTTTTGACTTTCTGTACATAAATGTTTTCACTAGCAGTAAACCATACACCTGTTGATGTTTTGAATTGCTGTGCACTTTAAATGTTTTTAAATTGTACAGTATTTGTAAATAAATGTTTTTGTACTTACTCCACCAATAAATGAAAATTGATTTATTTTAAATTGTTCCACTGTCTCCTTTTATACTGCAACAAAATACAGTGTTTCTAGAATGTACAGTACTGTCCAGGCATACTGTACTGTATACTGTAGGCATACTCAGTACTGTACATCACAAGAGTATTAAAACAACACATGCTGTACGGGTATAGAATACACATATGTACTGGAATACATGTAGAATAAATGCATCCTTTTTATTTTCTCGGGTTTATTATAAAGTATATATAAAAAAACATCAGCATACTGTTTCAGGTATTCTATCCTAATCAATAACAACGGCCACTAAACTGTAGACTCCGGTACGTGTTTTTTTAAATCCGATTCAGCAATGTGCAGGCATTGTTACACAAAGCGATATTATCCATCGAAATCCCTCCATTTGCCGTTTTCCGCATGAGATGACAAAGTTTTCTTTTCTGAGGAAAAACAAAAATAAAAGTTGTACTGTTATGGTCAGTCCCCTAAAGAAGTTCCCAGTCAGTCCCACCAATAATTATCTCGGGGGACGTCTCCTGTTCACATGCGCCTACCGTCAATGTGATGACACGCATATGCGTTTCAAGAAGGTTCCAATGCGCATGCGCCTAGCGTTCCACCAATTGTTCAGTATCTACAGTACTGTAGAAGCCGCTCAGCCAATGATATTGCTTACAGGAGAATCGCTTGACTTTTAAATCGCACTGATATTGATATTTTCAAAACAAAAAAAACAGAATAAAATACGGCAACATTACTCACCATAGAATTTCCCATTCAGCTGGCGCCGGCGCTGGTCACTGCCAGTCCCGTATTCTTGATCATACACGTTGACAGGTGACAGCGGGACTACTACACCTGTAGTCAGCTAATGAAGCTGGAAATCGCTTAGGTACATGCAAGCTTGCTCGAAACTGTGCGCGAAATCCGGCTCAGTCTGCAGGTATCTGTGCGTGGACAGACAGCAAGGGTTGTCACTGACGGTCGGACCGTTATTGGAAGCCAGTGCTGGTGCTGGCGAATTGCTTGCCAGCGACTGACGTTTCTTACTTGCTTTAAACACGACCTTTCGCCTTTTGCCGTCTGCATCAAAGATTCGGGAAAAAAACGGTGATACACACCAATACCCTCCAATAAACTCAGGATCAATACAAAAAAAACATGGATCGCTACATAACTTTTTCCTTATTGCACGCTTCCACACATGAGGATCTGGCAAAAATTTGTAAAAGTCATAGTTTTCGATAAAATACTGATACATTTGAACAACTGTTGCCATCTTATCATCTGTTGCATTAATCGCAGCCCATATTAAATAAGCGTACATTCTGTTGGGTTTTTGGAACATGGGCTGCACTTGTACACTCATGGCGGGACTCTCTGGACAATAACCAGACCAGAAACTGGTGCTTGTCTTTCTTTAATATGAAAAGCCTAAATTGATACATTATTGTAAACTCTTCCTTCAGTCCCAAGGCCAGTTTACAATAGACCACTGTGGTATCTTTTTTAAATGAAACACCTGCAAGTCGACACATTACTGAAGCGCATGCGCATTACAATTCATGAATATCTGCCATCTGGCGGACACGCGAAGAATTGCAACCAATTAAATCCGAACCATTCTCAATAAACACATCAACCGCGCATCAACCGCGCATCAATCGCGGCTGTGAATGCAACATGAATGCGGTATGAATGCGGCATGAACGCGGTGAAATGCGTGGCATTCAAAAAAAATCCAGGAAAAATGCGGTGATGTTGGAGAATAAAAGGGGCCGCGACAGTATCTACGTTGCTTTACGTCGGATTCCCAAGATGACTGGGCTGAACTCTTACCCTGGGCAGAATTCACCCACAATAACGCACAAAGCAGTTCTACCCTGGAGTCTCCATTCTTTGTAAATTACAGATTCAACCTATCTACTCTTCCTCTTGTTTTACCTTCCTCAGGGGTCTCAGCGGTGGATGACAGGATAAAAACCTTACAAGATCTGTGGAAAAAGATCCAGGTCAACATCAGGCAAGCAGTCAATAGGCAAAAGAATCAGGCAGATCGCCACCGCAGACCTGCTCTGGACCTTAAACCTGGGGACAAGGTCTGGTTGTCATCCAGGAACATCAGGCTGAAAGTTCGCACCCAGATTTCTGGCCCCTTTGCTTTATCCAAAAGGATCAATCCGGTGGCGTACCGCCTCGCTCTCCCGCATTCCATGAAGATGTCCTTATTTCATGTTTCTCTTCTCAAACCGGTGGTCCAGAATGCCTTTTCAGTTTTAGTGGCTCCCACCTCTCCCCTCATGGTTCAAGGACAACCTGAATACGAGATCCAATCTATCCTTGACTCTAAGTCTCCAGAGGCTCATTGCATTATCTGGTGCATTGGGGAGGTTTCGGCCCGGAGCAGAGATTCTGGCTTCCAAGTCACCGGGTTCACGCAGCAAAACTGGTCTGTATGTTCCACGCCATATTTCCGGAGAAGCCAGGGGTGGGGGGTACTGTGAGGATTCGCCATCCCGGCGGTCGCACACCGTCTCCTCACCTCAACAAGACTTCCATGATGGACACTAAGAATGCACGGTCTCATGGTCCCAGTACGTGCGCGCATGGACCTTGCGCGGCCTGCCCCCCGCCTCCTGCTCTGACGCACGATGGGTGCGTTCGGCCTGCCTTCCTCCTTACGCACGGTCCAAGTTCCGCCCCCGCTCTGATGATGAACAGGACCGACGTGGGAGTGACGCGCGCTCGGGGCTCCGCCCCCTGACCTCTGTGAAACGCGTGGGTCGGCGCGCAATTTTTCCCGCCCCCTCTTGCTCTAAGGATATTCAGAACCGGATTGGGAGTGACGCACGCTCCAGGCTCCGCCCCTGACCTCCGTGATGCGCGCGGGTAAGCGCACGAGCAGTTCCGCCCCCATCCCCGATTAGGCTGCCTCATAGGGCTCACCTGTGTGCACCAGCAGCCTATCGGTACTTACTTCCTTTTTCCGCCCTGGCTGGCTATTGGAGGCTCTGCCTTTATATACCTTGAGTCTGCACTCATTCCTTGCTGAGCATAGTCTAGTGTGACGCCGTGCCTTGCTGCATTCCAGTTCCTGTGACCTTGCCTTGCCTTGCCTTGCCTTGCTGATTAACCTCTTGTTGCCTACCTTGCTTGTCTTTTGGATTCCGCACCTCTCCTCTCCTCATCCGGCTACAAACGACCATTCTTCTGTCTCCTGTTCTGACCTTGGCTAAGTACTCCAGCGATCCGATATTCTCCTATCCTGAACTTGGCTACGTACCCCGACTATCCGCTACTCTCCAATCCTGAACTTGGCTACGCACTCCGACGATCCGCAACTCTCCACTCCAGACCTGGCATGTACTTATACTACTATCAAATCTATAACCCTGACCTGGCTTGAACGACTACTCTACATCCTGGGTGCGCCCACATTGCTGTGGGTCGGCGTTAACCAATTCCCTATCTCAGCACCACGGTTGCGCTTTGTTTGTGGTGAGCTACATGTTACAGTCACCCTCTCTCTCTCTCTGTCACCCTCTCTCTCTCTCTCTGTGTCACCCCTATCTCTCTCTGTCCCTCTCTCTCTCTCATCCTCTCTCTCATCCTCTCTCTCTCATCCTCTCTCTCTCATCCTCTCTCTCTCTCTCTCTCTGTCACACTCTCTCTCTACTGTATGTCAAACTCTTTCTCTCTGTCACATTCGCTCTCTGTCAATCTCGCACTCACTCTGTCACACACTCTCTCTCTGTCAAACACTCTCTGTCAAACAGAAAAAACAATAGGCAGACAGGCGCACTGAAGGGTATGACTGGTTTATTAATCTAAAACAGTGGACAAAGTATCCACTGATGCAAGGAATAAAAATAACAATAAAGCAAATTATTACAAAATTGCGGCAAAATTATAACAAATAGGGGTTTAAAACGGGACTGGATAATACACTAGTATATTCGGTAGGGGCAGGGGGTAACCACAGGGTCTAGCTACGCACTACAGAATGGATCCGGACCAATCCGAGTACTTACCCAGCTAGAGACAAGGGGACCCGCTCCCACCGGCTGCAAAGAACTCCACAGGAACTGCCACCACGTGACCTCTACGCGTTTCGCACATAGTGCTTCGTCAGGAGGTCACGTCATAGCGTTGTCCCTGGAGCTTAAGTAGAGAGCGGCAGCCAATGGATCTAGTGTAATTAGAGCAAGTAGGAACACATGTAATACAAAGCAGAGGCAAATAAAGTTCCCTGCAGCATGTGGGGAGGATTAAAAGCACATATTAGATAGGAGCAATGTTAAACAGGTCCCAATTTAGCTTTAAATAAATCCAAAATCATACCAGCATAACTGTAGTGAATGTAAACCAGTATATACTGATATGGACAATTTTAAGGTAAACATGTATTAAAAATCTGTTTAAAACATATATAGTTATTAATTACTAAAACATGTTATCTAAAAATACAAAAAATGCTTGGAAACCGAGTAAACACCTAATAATTAATTCATTAGAATTCGTTCTTTTAAGAATTCATTCTTTTAAGAAAGGGACCAATTCTATGTAATCATTTAAACCATGAGGAAACCTCGTTCGCATGGTATAGATCCAGAATTGCTCCCTTCTACTTAGGCGTAAATCTCTATTGCCTAGGCGTTGATTGGCGGTAATTACTTCAATGCCCATGAAGGAAATGCCACTCGGGTCACACTGATGGCAATCATGAAAGTGTTTTAAAAGGTGGGTTAGGGGCATGTGTTTATCAATTAATTTTTGCACATTTTTGATGTTCCTCATGTGTTCCATTACCCTCACTTTCATGCATCGTTTAGTTTTACCGATGTACTGTAACCCACATTGGCACTGTAAAATGTACACTACATATGTTGTGGAACAATTGACTAAACGATGCATGAAAGTGAGGGTAATGGAACACATGAGGAACATCAAAAATGTGCAAAAATTAATTGATAAACACATGCCCCTAACCCACCTTTTAAAACACTTTCATGATTGCCATCAGTGTGACCCGAGTGGCATTTCCTTCATGGGCATTGAAGTAATTACCGCCAATCAACGCCTAGGCAATAGAGATTTACGCCTAAGTAGAAGGGAGCAATTCTGGATCTATACCATGCGAACGAGGTTTCCTCATGGTTTAAATGATTACATAGAATTGGTCCCTTTCTTAAAAGAATGAATTCTTAAAAGAACGAATTCTAATGAATTAATTATTAGGTGTTTACACGGTTTCCAAGCATTTTTTGTATTTTTAGATAACATGTTTTAGTAATTAATAACTATATATGTTTTAAACAGATTTTTAATACATGTTTACCTTAAAATTGTCCATATCAGTATATACTGGTTTACATTCACTACAGTTATGCTGGTATGATTTTGGATTTATTTAAAGCTAAATTGGGACCTGTTTAACATTGCTCCTATCTAATATGTGCTTTTAATCCTCCCCACATGCTGCAGGGAACTTTATTTGCCTCTGCTTTGTATTACATGTGTTCCTACTTGCTCTAATTAAACTAGATCCATTGGCTGCCGCTCTCTACTTAAGCTCCAGGGACAACGCTATGACGTGACCTCCTGACGAAGCACTACGTGCGAAACGCGTAGAGGTCACGTGGTGGCAGTTCCTGTGGAGTTCTTTGCAGCCGGTGGGAGCGGGTCCCCTTGTCTCTAGCTGGGTAAGTACTCGGATTGGTCCGGATCCATTCTGTAGTGCGTAGCTAGACCCTGTGGTTACCCCCTGCCCCTACCGAATATACTAGTGTATTATCCAGTCCCGTTTTAAACCCCTATTTGTTATAATTTTGCCGCAATTTTGTAATAATTTGCTTTATTGTTATTTTTATTCCTTGCATCAGTGGATACTTTGTCCACTGTTTTAGATTAATAAACCAGTCATACCCTTCAGTGCGCCTGTCTGCCTATTGTTTTTTCTGTTTGTGAGCCCCCCTTGTGGGAGCTCACTCTTATAGGGGACGTGTGGAAGCCCCTTCAGACTACAGGCTGCAAGAGGGATTTCTTTCAATATCCACGTTAGCGCGGAGCAACTCTACCCTTATCTGTCAAACACTCTCTCTCTATCAAACACTCTCTCTCTGTGTGTGTTTCTCGCTGTCACCCTTTCTCTCGCTCTCTCTGTCACCCTTTCTCTCTCTCTGTCAACCTTTCTCTCTCTCTGTCACCCTCTCTCTCTGTCAAACTCTTTCTCTCTGTCACATACTCTCTCTTGGCCAACACTCTATTTCTCTGTGTGTCTCTCTCTGTGTGTGTCTCTCTCTCTATCACTTGTTCTCTCTCTGTCACCCTCTCTCTTTCTCTCCCTGTCACCCTCTCTCTCTCTCTGTCACTCTCTCTCTCTTTCAACCACACTCTCTCTCTGTCAAACACACACTCTCTCTCTGTCAAACACACACTCTCATTCTCTCTCTGTCAAAAACTCTCTCTCTGTCTCTCAGTCAACCACTCTCTCTCACACTCTCGATCGGATATCTTATTTACCCTATATATATTAACTGCCCTATACCTATACCAAAATAACCTATACTGCTTTCTTCCAGATCTGACTCAAGCTTCACACGGGAGAAATCGGAATCCCCCCTAACCCTGAATACAGGCAGGGAACACCTCCCCTCCAATATATAACATTTCGGGAATGAGGGTACATGGACAATGGACTGCGGATCAGATAAGATCGCAGGTGGGTTTGCTGCTTTAGATATTGTGAAGCGGGAGCATCCAGATACTGGTTAAGAGGTTCAGGAAAGTCATTCACATCTGGCTTTATTTTCTAGATCTGACATTTACAGTCTCTCTCACTCTCTCACTCTCTCACTCACACATAACAAGGAGTAATTGTAGTAAAATATAAATGTAATACAATAAACTTATTTAAAAAATGAATGTAGTTATAAATTCTTTTTAGTTCAATTTCTTTCCTTTAAAAAAAAAGTGGGGCGGGGCTAGGGGCGGGGCTAGGTGGCGAGAATTTTTTTTGTTTCGGCGAGTAGATTTTTGGGTGATTTGCTGTAACGGATCAGGGGACACGTGCCTCTCAGTGGGTCCCCGTCACCTCAGGCCACACGGCGGCTCTCTGCCCTGGTTCCCCGCTCCCTCGGCCTCTCACCTGTTCCTCCACCATGCCAAGCCATTCCTCTGCGGCGCACTCCGCACTCTCACGCACGCGATCGGGGCGCGCGCACGGCAGCCTTTTAGAGTGCGCGCGCACCCGGTCTTCTTACCAGCCCTCCCGCGCCGCTGGTCCGCCCCCATCAGCTGCAGGCGATTGCCATGAATCACACCCTTGTGTCCCTCCATGCTTACCTGGACCTATCCCAGCGATCACCCAGACAGGCCTCCGCTCCACCCCTTGCTACCATTGGTCCTCCTTCCTTTATAACCCCAGTCTGACCTCTCCTTCCTTGCTCTTCATAGCTTCTCTGTGACTCCTGTGTGCAGTGTCTATGCCAAGCTCTGTTCTCTGTTACAGCTCTTGCTCCTGTCCCTGCCCCTGTTTGGATACCTTTGGATTGATCTTGGCTCTGTTTGACTACGTGTACCTCCCTACCCTTGGACTCTGCTTTGGACCTCACTATGCTGCTTTCTCCTGCCCCTGACCCACGGCTCTTAGTCATTAACCTTCCGACTTCTGGCACCCCGGACTCAGCAACTATATCGTTAACCCTTTCTCACCAGGCCTGGCAACGCATCTTACCACACTCCGGGCACGCCCTCACTGCTGTGGGAGCGTGTTAAACCCTTACCCACCTCAGTACTGGGGACTGGCCAGGTCTGCGGGCATACAGGCGTTACATTATGCAGAGCCCAACAAATGCAGACCCCCCTGAGGTGGGCCAAGGTGTCACTATGGATCACTGGCAATTTTTAAGCGACCAAGTTACCGCTGTGGCGCAAGAACTTTCTAAACTTTCCCTGCGGGAATCTCCAGCTGCACCATCCCCTCCTTCCTCAGTACTTATGGGCAACTCGGAGCCACGTATTCCACCTCCCAACCGGTATGACAGGGACCCCCTTACTTGCCGGGGATTCTTGAACCAATGTGACGTCCAGTTCGAGATGTCCCCATCTCGCTTTCCCTATGGTCGTTCTAATGTGGCCTATGTCTATGCCCTGCTCATGGGCGATGCTTTAGCTTGGGCCTCTTCCCTCTGGGAGCACAGATCTGATTTAACACAGGACTACCCCAAATTCCGGCGAGAGTTGCAGCAGGTCTTTGACACCCCTGCGCGTATGGAGACTGCCCCTTCTTCCTTGTTTCATCTCTACAAGGGTCGCAGGTCGGCTGCAAGATACGCGGTGGAGTTCCGCACCATCGCTGTAGAGACTCAGTGGAATGATGAAGCTCTTGCTGCGGCGTACTGGCAGGGTTTGTCCGAATCCCTCAAGGATGACCTCGCAGTTCATGTTCGTCCTTCTTCTCTAGAGGATCTCATTGCCCTCAGCATCCGGATGGACCAGCGCATTCAAGAGCGACGCCACGAGCGCCAGCGCCCCCGTTTACTGTCCCCCTTGCCTGTTTCTCCTATGTCTCCTTCCTTGGCTCTCCCTGCGTTGGACGCCCCAGAACCGATGCAAATCGGTAGCCAACAGCTTCGGACCATTGCGAGAACACGCCGCCTGTAAGGATCCGCGCTGTGGGGACTTCCGTTACCAGTGCCTCCTTACCTCTTCTCCCGGCTGCATTGGCTCCCCGGCGGCGTGCCCCGGTACTCGCTGTCTCCCCCACACTTCCGGGTCACGCGCGTCACCCTTACGGGAGCGCGCGGTCCCATGCTTCCCTTTAATTGTGCCGGGAGCCTGACCCCGCCTTGTCAGGTGCGGCGTGCGCATCACCACGTTTCCCTGCCCTGCTCCACCAGGTCCGCCCCCCTGGCCCTGGCCTATCAGGGCCTCCCTCTGGCCACACCTCCGCTCCTCCCCTTCCTCTGATAGACCCCAGCCCACTATTTAGTCTCCCTTCACCATTACCACTTTGCTCTGCATAGCTTCTGTACCTTGCTGCTGTCTGCTTTTGCCTGGCTCTCTTGTCTTTCAGTCCCTGTTCCTGTCCCTGGATACTCTGCTGACCTCCCTGGATTTTGACCCTTGGCTTTGTACTTCGACCACGCTGCTCTCTGGAACCCCTTGGATTTGGCTTTAGACTCTCTACCTTGCAGACTTCTATATCCCCTGGACACGGCTTACAGACCCCTACTACGCTGCTCTCTCCACTCCACGACCCAGGCTTACGGACACTCTATCACGCTGCTCTCCCTACACCTTGACCATTGGCTTACGGACTTTACCTTTCGATGCTGGAGTTGGCAAGTACTGAACTGTTTCTATTTTTGTTCCTTGGACCATCTACGCTACTTCCACACTCCGGCCGTGCCCCCGTTTACTGTTAGGTGTGTGGTATTATCCCTTTCCACCTCAGTCCCGGGGTCTCGTCTGGCTTGTGGGCAGGCCGAGCGTTACATTATGCATAGCCCATCAGACCCAGACCCCCCTGAGGTGGAAGATACACTAACCACCATCTCCAAACACTTTACCTTCTTGGACAACCAGGTCACCGCTCTTAACCAACAGGTTGCTACCTTAACCTCTCAGATTCCCCAGGTTAATGTCTCCAGTTCCGTTATCTCTACCACTGTCTCCCGTGAAGGAACAGGTTCTTCGGAGTTGCGTATCCCTACGCCTAGTAAATACGCGGGAGACCCGCTTGCATGCCGTGGGTTTTTAAATCAGTGCGAGATACAATTCGAACTGTCACCTTCTCGCTTCCCCACGGATCGTACCAAGGTAGCTTATGTTTTTTCCCTTCTTATCGGGGACACCCTGGCCTGGGCTTCACCAATCTGGGAGATAAAACCTGAACACACTTACAGCTTCCCTAACTTTAAGAGAGAATTTCGTTTAGTCTTTGACACCCCTGGACGTAGTGATATGGCTGCTTCCTCGTTGTTCCACATTTTGCAGGATCGGAGATCTGTGGCACATTACGCTCTTGAATTCTGGACAATCGCAGCTGAGACTGACTGGAACGATGGGGCACTTTCCGCGGCTTTCTGGCAGGGACTTTCGGAATCTTTAAAGGACGAACTGGTGGCTTGTGAGAGGCCATCCTCCTTGGAGGCCTTAATCGCTTTGTGCATCAGGGTGGATCAACGACTTCTAGAGAGGCGGGCTGAACGTCACCATTCTCATACTTCTGTTTCTATGACTTCTACTTCCAGGTCCCCTGCTCTTGCTTTACCAGCATTGGACACTACGGTACCCATGCAACTGGGCAGCCATCAACTTTCTTCTACGGAGCGACTACGTCGGAGGAACGAGGGCCTGTGCTTCTATTGTGGATCCCCTGGGCACATCCTGCCGCGTTGTCCCTTGAGGCCGGGAAACGCCAACACCCAGTGAGGTGTGAGAGGATCTCACTGGGTACCATCTCTTCTTTCCCCTCTCCTGCATAGGGTCTCCCCAAGCGCATCTTACTGCCTGTTCTTCTTAAGTACGCAAGCATTCAAACCCCCGCTCTGGCCTTCCTCGATTCTGGATCCAGAGGGAATTTCATGAATCATGCTTTTTCTATCCAGTACAACATTCCTCTCCGGGAGAAGGCCTTTCCGGTCGGGTTGGAGGCTATCGGTGGTTGACCCCTGCAGCCAGCCTTTATGTCAAGAATTGGACTTCGGCTGAAGTGGATCCCAGTGGCAGGAACAGCAGGGAGCGAAGTAGGGGTCACACACAGAGATCAGAGGCAGGCGGCAGGTAGCGATGTCAGGAAACAAACAGGGGTCCGAGGCAGGCGGCAGGCGGCAGGCGGCAGGTAGCGAAGTCAGGAAACAAGCAGGGGTCTGAGGCAGGCGGCAGGTAGCGAAGTCAGGAAACAAGCAGAGGTCGGCAATGAGGAAACTGGAACAGGATGATAGCAATAGCTAACACAGCAGTAAACACAGGAACCTTGCAGGAGCTAAGGAACCAGTATAAACAGGCAAGTAGGAACAGGAAAGGGAGGTTTATATAGGCAGGCTGAGAGGTGAAGCACAGGTGCAGAGGTGTCAGGTATCAGGTTCTGGAATGTTCCTTAGTTTAGCAGCAGCAATCCCGGTGGACAAGTTTAGGTACTGCAGGCTAGAACAAGACATTGAGAGTGGCAGCAGTCCCGGTGGCCAAGCATGGGTACAGCAGGCTAGAGAATATGACACTTTATTTCCTTGGAGACACTTCCCATTGAACTTTCTATGAATGATGGACATTTCTTTTGATGTCATCCATTCACCTTCGGTTCAACTGATCCTGGGCTTACCATGGCTACAACTTCACAATCCCATTATCGATTGGACTGCCGAGTTCCCCGTTCAATGTCTCCATTTTGGAATTCACCCCATGTGGAATTGCCTCCTCCGTCCGCTGCGGTATTGGCTGTCTTGGAAACCTTTCCCCCGAAGACGCCACCCTACCGGACGTCTATTCGGAGTTCCTGGATGTCTTCAGTAAGACCAAATCCAAGGAGCTTCCCCCTCATCGCCCTTTTGACTGCCCGATTGACTTAATTCCGGGTGCCCCTTTTCCCAAAGCCAGGTCATATCCATTATCTTTGCCTGAGACGGAGGCCATGGCCGAGTATATCACAGAGAACCTTCAAAAAGGCTTCATTCGGAAATCCACTTCTCCCGCCAGAGCAGGATTTTTTTTTGTAAAAAAGAAAGATGGGACGCTTCGCCCGTGCATCGATTTCTGTGGCCTAAATAAAATTACCATCAAGAATCGCTACCCTTTGCCTCTTATCCCAGAGCTCTTCGATAGGTTGCAAGGTTGCAAGGAACTTGATTTACGGGGATAAATAAAAGCCACCAGCTATATGCCTGGCAGACATATGTTTAGTCTGCAGTGCAGCAGTGATGAGGTTAACTTCAGCTGAGAAGCTCATGACAATTAGTTGGATCCCAGCTGCCTAATCAAGGTGTGTTAAAAACCCAAGGATGTACACACATGCAGCCTAGCTGGTCAGGAGACAGGAGTGAGATACTGAAGAGATTACTGATATAAGGTTTGTTTGCAAAGTACATGGTTTATAAACTGTTGTGTCCTGCATGCTAAAGAGAAACTGCTTTGTTTGCCACTCTGAAGATAAGCTATTTTGTTTTGTCTGCTGAAAAGAAGCTATTTCGTTTTGTGTGCTGTATGTTTTTAAGGCTAAATAAATAAGCCTTGTAAGAGACCCCGCGTGTGTAGTTGCATGTACCCTGCAACAGGGGGGCATATAACCTGATTCGCATCCGCAGTGGTGACGAGTGGAAGACCACGTTCAACACATGCAGCGGTCACTATGAGTACCTTGTGATGCCGTTTGGGTTGTGCAATGCCCCTGCAGTCTTCCAAGACTTTATGAATGAGGTTATTCGTTATCTATTGAATTCTTTTGTGATTATCTACTTGGATGATATCCTCATCTTTTCCAAAACCCTCGAGGAACACATTCTCCATACCAAGATGGTGCTCTCTCGTTTACGGGCCAACAAGCTCTACGCCAAAATGGAAAAGTGTGTCATCATCAATCCTCAACTACCTTCCTGGGATACATTGTTTCGGACCAGGGGTTCACCATGGATCCAGAGAAGCTCAATTCTGTATCGAATGGCCACAACCTAACTCTTTGAAGGCGATTTAGCTTTTCCTTGGCTTCGCAAATTATTATAGGAAATTTATTGCTGGTTTTTCTACTTTGGTAGCACCAATTACGGCCCTTACCAAAAAAGGGGCAGATCCTTCCTCTTGGCCATTGGAGGCCAGCTATGCCTTTGAGTCCCTTAAAAGAGCCTTTGTCTCGGCCCCCATTCTGCAACATCCCATCCCCACCCTCCCCTTTACCTTGGAAGTTGATGCTTCCGACGTGGGAGCTGGTGCGGTTCTCTCTCAAAGAACAACCCCCGAAGATGAACTCCACCCCTGTGGGTTTTTTTCTAAAAACAATTCTTCAGCAGAAAGAAATTACAACGTGGGGAATAGGGAGTTGTTGGCCATCAAGATGGCATTACAAGATGGAGACATCTTCTGGAAGGAACCAAGGAACCCATTCTGATCCTGATGGACCACACAAATCTTTCTTACATTGAAGGTGCTCGTCGTCTTGGGCCCCGTCAAGCTCGTTGGGCATTTTTCTTCTCAAGGTTTAACTTTATCATCTCTTTTATTCCTGGGACAAAGAATATCAAAGCTGATGCATTGTCCCATCAGTTTATCACTGAGGAGAGGTCACAGCAAGTCCCGGAGAGTATTCTGTCCCCCAATTGTTTATCTCTGCCGCCTCCTTTGACATACTGGATAAGATTTTGGAGCACAGGCACAGGTCCCCAAAGGGCTAGAGGTCCCTGATGGTCGTCTTTACGCATCCCCACATTTTCATCTCAAAATTCTTGAATGGGGTCACTCCTCCAGATCTGCCGGCCATCCCGGCTTTAAGAAGACTACGAATCTGATTCGGCGAACCGTCTGGTGGCCCAATATGATAAAGGACATTAGAGCTTTCACCTCTTCTTGCCCAGTCTGAGCACAAAATAAGTCTGTCCATCAAAACCTTCTGGTCTTCTACAACCTCTCCCGGTCCTGGACCGTCCTTGGAGTCACATTACTATGGACTTCATCGTGGATCTTCCCCCTTCTAATGGTATGACTACTATTCTAGTAGTTGTTGACAGATTCTCCAAGCAAGCTCATTTTGTTCCCCTCAAGGGTCTACCCAATTCTAGTACTTTGGTTGATATTTTTGTAAAAAAAATTCCGGATTCATGGTGTTCCGTGGTCCATTGTCTCAGATCGTGGTAATCAATTTGTTTAGAATTTCTGGCGTGCATTTTCCCAGAGGCTGGGCATTACCCTTCTTTTTTCCTCAGGCTATCACCCCCAAACGAATGGGCAGACTGAACGCATGAACCAGTCCCTCGAACAGTATTTGCGTTGTTTTTCTTCCGATTCTCAGGATAATTGGGCAGAGATACTTCCTTGGGCGGAATTTGCAATTAACTCTCTCAAGAATGAGTCCACTCAAGAATCACCGTTTTTTGTAAACTATGGATTTCATCCTACCCGCCTACCCATGCATTCTTCCAGGTCCGGAGTTCCTGCAGCAGATGATAGGGTAACCACCTTACAGGGGTCATGGAGGAGGATTCAAACAGCTTTACAGGTGTCTGTCCTAAGAAAGAAGAGACAAGCGGATAGGCTTCGTCGGGAGTCCCATAAGTTCGTACCTGGAGAGAAGGTCTGGCTTTCTTCTAAAACATTAAACTGAAGGCCCCAACCCCTAAACTGTCTCCCAGGTTTCTGGGTCCTTTCTCTATTCTGAGACAAATTAATCCTGTGGCCTATCAGCTTCGCTTACCTCCCTCTATGATGATTTCTCCCGTCTTCCATGTTTCACTCTTGAAACCGTTCATCCAACACGATTTGCTCATCCTTCACTTCGGCCTCCTCCCCCCATTGTACCAGGACAACAGGAGTTTGAAATTCAGTCCATCATTGACTCTCGCATTTCCAGGGGCAAACTCCAGTTTTGGAAAGGATACGGACCTCAGGATCGTTCTTGGCTCTCGCATGCGGATCTTCACGCTCCGTCTCTACTCAAACGATTCCACCAAAAATTTCCCCTCAGACCTTGGATGGATTGTCCGGAGTCCGACCCTCGAGGGGGGGTACTGTAAGGATCCGCGCTGCGGGGACTCCCGCTACCAGCGCCTCCTTACCTCTTCTCCCCGCTGCATTGGCTCCCCGGCGGCATGCCCCGGTCCTCGCTGTCTCCCCCACGGCTGCTCCCGCACTTCCGGAGCGCGCGCGGACCCAGGCTTCCCTTTACTGGTGCCGGGAGCCGGACCCCGCCTCCTCAGGTGCGGCATGCGCATCACCACGTTTCCCTACCCCTGCTCCACCAGGTCCGCCCCCCAGGCTCTTCTACCATATCAGGGCCTCCCTCAGGCCGCACCTCCGCTCCTCCACTCCTCCCCTTCCTCTGATAGGCCCCAGCCCACTATTTAGTCTACCTTCACCATTACCACTTTGCTCTGCTTAGCTTCTGTGCTGGTGCTTGGTGCTGTCTGCTTTTGCCTTGCTCTCTTGTCTTTCAGTCCCTGTTCCTGTCCCTGTCCCTGTCCCTGGATACTCTGCTGACCTCCCTGGATTTTGACCCTTGGCTTTGGACTTCGACCACACTGCTCTGTGGAACCCCTTGGATTTGGCTTTGGACTCTCTACCTTGCAGACTTCTATATCCCCTGGACACGGCTTACGGACCCCTACTATGCTGCTCTCTCCACTCCACGACCCAGGCTTACGGACACTCTACCATGCTGCTCTCCCTACACATTGACCATTGGCTTACGGACTTTACCCTTCGACGCTGGAGTTGGCAAGTACTGAACTCTTTCTATTTTTGTTCCTTGGACCATCTACGCTACTACCACACTCCGGCCGTACCCCTGTTTACTGTTAGGTGTGTGGTATTCCTCCTTTCCAGCTCAGTCCAGGGTCTCGTCTGGCTTGTGGGCAGGCCGAGCGTTACACCGCCGAGTTGAGGGTCTCTGCTACTACTGCGGCTCCCCGGAACACCAACTACGTCACTGTCGCTTGAGACCGGGAAAACAAGAACGCCCAGTAAAGGTAGAGGGGCTTCTACTGCGTACCATTTCTCCTTGCCCCTCTTCCCCCAAAGAGCTACCGAAAAGAATCCGTCTACCCATAACCCTTGAGGGTCCTAATGTTAAGTTAGAGGTTGAAGCCTTCATTGACTCCGGGTCTGGTGGCAACTTTTTGGATCACGAATATGCCTGCAACAACCAAATCCCGTTAGTCAAGAAGAAGTCACCCATCGGCCTGGAGGCTATCGACGGTCGACCGCTCCACCCTGCCTTACCCTGACCACCGCGGATGGTCATACTGAAGTCATCATCTTCGATGTCTTTCACACTCCTACTGTCCAGGTAATTTTGGGATTGCCGTGGCTCTAGCTTCACAACCCGCGTGTTGACTTGACCAACGAACTACCGATCCAGTGGGCTCTTACCTTGGAGAAGACGGTCACTCCTCCTGTTACTGTGCTCGCTGGTCTCGACACCACTTCTCCTTCTCTCTCTACCCTGCCGGAGGTATACATGACTTTTTGGATGTCTTTAACAAGGCTGAAGTTCAACCACCTCATCGTTCATATGACTGCACCATCAAATTAATTCCTGGAACCACACTCTCCAAGTCTAAGTCGTACTGCACCGACACACTTTATTCGAGCAAATACCCAGTATGTACCTGGCAGATACCTGGAATGCGCCGCTCCTCACCTCTGACAAGCCCCGTTGTGTTTGCCTTCCCAGCCTGGGTTCATGCCTGGCTGACGGGCGGCTAATCTGTTAAATGATAATGATTAGGATTTAATAGGCTGCAATGCTTCGCGTGTCTACCAGATGGCATAAATTCATGAATTGTAATGCAGTATATATATATATACTGTGCAGTATTGCAGCCAGCGGGAATAAAATGCTTCAATCCCTGCTTGGAAAATACCTCAATGCACTCGGGCAGAAAACAGTCACAAACCTCAATACACCCGGGTATACCCGAATTCGTGGGACTAGCCGAGCTCGAATAAAGTGTGTCGCCAGTGTATCTCTAATCTGTGCCCGAGACCGAGGCTATGGCGACCTACAACTAGGAAAATCTTAAAATAGGGTTAATTCAGAATTCCACCTCCCCCGCCGGGGCAGGTTTCTTCTTCGTGAAAAAGAAGGATGGCTCTTTAAGACCCTGTATCGACTTTCGTGGGCTTAACAAGATTACAGTTAAAAACCGGTACCCTCTTCCTCTAATTTCAGAACTCTTTGACCGGCTCCAAGGAGCCTCTATATTCTCCAAACTCGACCTGAGAGGAGCCTATAATCTGATCCGAATACGAGACGGTGACGAATGGAAAACTGCATTTAACACGCGTTCGGGTCATTACAAATACCTAGTGATGCCGTTCGGCATCTGCAATGCCCCTGCCGTCTTCCAAGAATTTATGAATGATATCTTCCGGGACATTCTGGGTATTTTCGTCATTGTATACTTAGACGATATCCTCATTTTCTCCAAGAACATGGAAGAGCACATTCGTCACACCAAAGTGGTTCTCTCTCGGCTTTGTGCTAATAGCCTCTACGCGAAGATGGAGAAATGTCTCTTCCACCAATCTTCCACAGCCTTCCTTGGCTATATAATCTCTGATAAAGGTTTCACCATGGATCCTGAGAAATTAAAGTCTGTTCTGGATTGGCCGTTGCTGAATTCCCTAAAAGCCGTTCAGCGGTTCCTTGGCTTTTCTAATTACTATCGAAAATTCATCCGTAATTTCTCCACTATCGCTCTACCCATTACTGCTCTGACCAAAAAAGGTGCTGATCCGACAGCATGGTCCTCTGAAGCCATCAAAGCTTTCGAGTTCCTCAAAAGAGCTTTCGTCTCCGCCCCCATCCTTCGGCATCCGGATACATCCCTTCCTTTCACCCTGGAGGTTGACGCTTCTGATGTGGGAGCTGGGGCAGTACTATCACAAAGATCTTCTTCACAAGAAAGACTCTATCCGTGTGGATTCTTTAACAGGAAATTCTCGTCGGCTGAGAGAAATTATGATGTCGGGAACCGTGAACTTTTGGCTATCAAATTAGCCCTGCAAGAATGGAGACATCTCCTCGAGGGTACCAAAGAACCAGTAGCTATTCTCACCGTACATTGAGGGGGCTTGTCGTCTGGGATCCCGTCAAGCACGGTGGGCACTGCTTTTCTCTCGTTTCAATTACACGATTTCATATATTCCGGGTACCAAGAATATCAAGGCCAATGCTCTTTCCTGCCAATTCTCTACGGAGGAAGGATCTAACGAATCTTCAGAGACGATTCTCCCCGCAAAGTATATTATAAAGTATATTATTTCTGCCAATAATTTTGATATCCTGGATGAGATCAATAAAGCCCAGGCTCATTTCCCTAGGAGATTTAAGGACATCTGTACGCTGCTCCACGTTTTCGCCACAAGATCCTAGAGTGGGGGCATTCTTCTAGATCTGCTGGTCATACAGGCTTCAAGAGGACACTGGATCTTATTAAATGGACCTTTTGGTGGTCTAAAATGAACAAAGACATTTTTTATTTCACCAGAGCTTGTCCAGTCTGTGCTCAGAGCAAGTCTGCCTGACACAAAACTTCTGGTCTCCTCCTGCCTCTTCCTATTCCGGAACGGCCTTGGAAGCATATTTCCATGGACTTTATTGTGGAACTTCCAAATTCTAAGGGGATGAATATGATCCTTGTGGTAGTGGACAGGTTTTCCAAGCACGCACACTTTATACCCCTCAAGGGTCTCCCCAATTCAGCTAACTTGGCTGTCTTTTTTTCTAAAGAAATTTTCAGGTTACACGGCTTGCCTCTCTACATCGTTTTGGACAGGGGTACTCAATTCATCTCTAAGTTTTGGCGAGCGTTCTCTCAGAGACTTGGCATTTCCCTCCTCTTCTCCTCAGGTTACCACCCACAGACAGCAAATCCTCCCGAGGGGGGTGAAGACGTCGCACAGCCGCAAGCGGATCCGCTTGCACAATATGTGGGAATAAAGCTATTTTTTGAGTCACCCATCAGCCTTCTCCATTATTGCGGCTGTGCGACGTCTTCACCCCCCTCGGGAGGATTTGCTTACTGCTGCTTTCTACCGCCTGCACGCCGAGCTGCGCATCTCTCTCTCCTGCGACCAGGACACGGATATCTCTCAAGGGCCGCGGGTCAGGTGACCGCCCACCGCGATAGCGGATGCAGGGTTGGCGGTGAAGAGGCCATCGATTCATTGTGAAGCTAGGAAGTGGGGGGGTTATGCTATACCCCCATATCCACACAGCTCCAGAAAAAGGTCCATCTACAGGAGAAGCTACATCACAGGAGGACATTACGGGCATGGAACCAGCTACCCCTGAATCAGATAAGTAAATCTTTTTATCCCAACTACATGGTGCTCTTAGGGAGCCTGTTGCTGGAAAAGATTGTTTACACAATTTATTGTCTCTATGCTTGGGGTCTACCATAGCCTAAGTTCCAGTTACATCACTGTGCAGCATTGCCTTATTTCTGAGCGCCTGGTGGGTCAATCGTCAGATTTACCTGGTTACATACCACCCACAGACCAACGGCCAGACGGAGAGAATGAATCAGACCTTGGAGCAGTATCTCAGATGCTTCGTGTCAGAATCTCAAGACAACTAAGTGGACCTATTACCCTGGGCAGAGTTCGCTATTAATTCGCTGAAGAATGAGTCCACGCAAGAGTCGCCTTTTTTCATTAATTATGGTTTCCATCCCAGCAGTCTTCCCCTTTCCTCCCTCCCCTCTGGTGTTCCTGCAGCAGATACTCACGTCTCCAATCTACAAAACTCTTTGAAAAAGATTCAAAGAGCCTTGCAAGGGTCCGTCCAAAAATAAAAGACGCAAGCAGATCGGCGACGTCAGATGGGCCCAGAATACAAACCTGGAGACAGAGTTTGGCTATTTTCTAAAAATATCAAGCTCAAAACTCCTTCCCAGAAGCTGGCTCCTAGATTCTTGGGTCCCTTCAAGGTCCTCGAACGTATCAACCCGTTAGCATATCGACTTTCGCTTCCTCCCACCATGAAGATACCCTCTGTGTTTGACGTATTCCTTTGTCCAAAATGTACATTTTCCGGACCGTCCTCGGAGACCCAATCCTGTCGTAATACAAGGACAACAGGAATTCAAAGTCCATTCTTGATTCACGTTGGTCCAGGGGCAGACTTCAGTTCCTCGTTCATTGGAAGGGATATGGCCCGGAGGAACGCTCCTGGGTACCTTGTCATCATATTCATGCTCCAGTTCTTCTCAAATAATTTAGTCGGAAATTTCCTCACAAATCTTTGGAGGATCGTCCGGAGTCGATCCTCAAGGGGGGAGGTACTGTAACGGATTGGGGGACACGCGCCTCTCAGCAGATCCCCGTCACCTCAGGCCCTATGGTTGCTCTCTGCCCCGGTTCCCCGCTCTCGGCCTCTCACCTGTTCCTCCCCCACGCCAAGCCATTCCTCCGCGGCACACGCCGCACTCTCACGCACGTGAACGGGGCGCGCGCACGGCAGCCTTACAGAATGCGTGCGCACCCGATTTTCTTACCAGCCCTCCCGCGCTGCTGGCTCCGCCCCCCATTGGCTGCAGGCGTTTGCCATGAATCACACCCCTGTCTCCCTCCCTGTTCACCTGGAACTATCCCAGCGATCACCCAGACAGGCCTCCGCTCCACCCCTTGCTACCATTGGTCCTCCTTCCTCTATAACCCCAGTCTGCCCTCTCCTTCCTTGCTCTGCATAGCTTCTCTGTGACTCCTGTGTGCAGTGTCTATGCCAAGCTCTGTTCTCTGTTACAGCTCTTGTTCCTGTCCCTGCCCCTGTTTGGATACCTTTGGATTGATCTCGGCTCTGTTTGACTCCAAATGTTTATTGAGTTTTCTAGGATTCATCAATCCTACATGGGCAGGTAGCATGTACAGTAGGATTGATGTATCCTAGTAAACTCAATAAGCATTTGATTGGCAATGTAAACGAAAGGGTTAACACATTTGCCCATTTTCGCGGACTTTTTAAAGTTTAAATGTCAGGCAGTCACCGCATCTCCCCACTCCAAGACGAAGCCCTATTCCAGAGGGTGAAATGCGTAGAGGAGAAGATCGCGGTGTAGCCCTTGTGTGTGGTGTCAATAAAGTTGGTTGAATATCATCCTGGAGCTTCATTCAGTCAGTCATGCGCAGTAGCGCCGAAGTTTCTATTCTTTTCTTTCTTTGCTAAGAAGGTTATAGCCCAGTTAGGGGCAAGGTTATAGCTGCCAACTAGTGGCAGAGGGTGGCATATATATGGTTGTGTATGCTGATGATATTGCACTGTTATATATGATACTATTGTGTTGTGTTGCTCGTCCAGTAAACCTTTTAGCCATAACCCTGGTGCATGTGGTTTCGGTGCGGGGCGATGGGCCCACGGGCATGAACAGTGCGGACGGTGCCTCTGCCAGGCATATATCCGCAGTGTGGGTTACTACAAAAAGAATGATTTTCCATGTGGACGTGGGATTTTGTTCTTCATCTAAGAAACATGAGTACGGCCACCCAGGAATTTTACACATATACTCCCGGACCTTGATTGCGGGTATAATTACGGGAATGCCTCCTACCGCCACTACCTGGCCAGGTTCTAGATATTGCCTCAAAGCCCAGGCAAGTACCTCGTGTCCGGACTTTACAAACATGGTGACAAAAATAGGGACGGGACAATTTGGAAAAAAATGGAACAGGGCACCCCAGGTGGCCTCTCAGCAGCGCCTCCAAATGTAACGGGTATTCCACCCCACCCAATCGCATATATAGTGTGGGTGAGTAGAACATGCAGTGTTACCGGTGTGGTGCGTATACCTGCCGGCTCACAGGAGGTCTGAGCCTCCGCTAGTGAGAGCCTGGGGTGAATCCTCTGGAACGTATCTTCTTTCAGCGCCTCCACCTATGCAGGATTCTATGGAAATGTAGAATGACCCTAACATAGGAACCCACTCAGAAACCACATACACCAGTATTATGGATAACAGGTTTACTGAATGAACAAACACTTTACTAACACACATATAAGACATTACACAACATCATAACCTTATGCTATAACCGTATCACCTTCTGCCCAATGTCTGGTGTTCCCACCCAGTGTCCGGTAATCCCCACCCAATGTCCCGTACTCCTACGGAGGTCGTGGGTGACTGCGCAGTCACTAAGAACTACTAGACCTGTTGGTGCACATAGGATTCAAAGTTACCTGCCGAGCACTCCGGTGCTCGGGCCTGCAACAATCTTCTCAAAGGGTCAGACATGCGATGCATCCGTCTGATCCTATCCAGGTGATATTCTCCAGAACCCCAACGTGGGTCCAACCGCTTCACGGGAACAGCAACCGCCGCTGAATCCCTATCTCTCTAACGGGCAGTAGCGTGACAGGAACCCTAACCTAGGGCCTGTCCCTGATGTACCGCAACCTGAGGTGATTTGGGGAAAACTCCTAGGGCCTGCGGGGTTAATAACCTACCCCCCTCCCCTACTACCCCAAGTCCATAAACCTCACTAACCACTAGCTCCTAACTCGCTAGTACTACCAGCCTGCAGCAGACACACAGCTCTCATAGTCAGCCTGCAGACTCCCACACACGCTGCACACACTGCGCCCAGTACATGCAGTGACAACACACACACAGTCCTATTTGCCAGTGCACACAGCATTACCCGCTGTGGCACTGCAAAACCTGCACCTTACACACCTAAGGGTGACCTCCCTATCTAGGGCCGTCCCTTATAAATTACCCACTAACCTGGTGGGGAATTGGGGCCTACCTGGGATGTAGGGGACCTTACGCGATGCAGGAGCTTCACTCACTCCCTGCACCCTTCCTTCCCCTTCAGCTCCGCTGCTCCAACTAACTGCGTAGCTCTCTGCCCGCGAAATGTATCCAATCTATCCAGGGCAGTCCTGCAGCCCTATTGGCTCCTATGAGGCACCTGGTGCCTCCCTCGCTAGGCACTATGGGAATTGTAGTCCCGGGGCACGTACAATAACATTGGGGCCGCGTGCGCGCCCTCCCTCTGCCTACACTAACGCTTAATGGCCGCCGCAACCTTTCCGGCGCTTTCCCTGCCCTCACGCAACTGTTCCCTACCTCTCGCAGCCTCCCTGTGCATGCGCGAGCTATCTGGGCTGCCGGGGACCTACTGCGCATGCGCGAACTGAAGCGCAATGGCGGCGCCCTATCCGCCCGGCTCCGGGAGCCCTGAGACGCACGTGCGGCCTTGGCAACCGGCCGCACGCGTCCCCGGCAACCCCCGAGCCGGGACCTGACCGCCCTCTCCCCTGCCATCGCCGAACGGAGCCGCCATTAGACGCGGCGGCCCCCGCGGTCGGCAGGCAGGTGAGGGGGATGCTGGAGTGCTGGGGAGACCTGGCTACACTTTATATATATATATATATATATACATGTAGAGGTATCAGTACCGTGTTAGCCGAGCTTCAATAATCAAAAAATAAATAGATTATACCGTTCTGTGGCTAACGAAATGCTTTTATTTGTGCGAGTTTTCGAGATACACTGATCTCTTCTTCCGGCGATGTTACAATGAATGAAGCAAGCAAAATCTATACTATAAACAGTGTCTATTGGAATGTTAGAACACACACTTTTAGTTATGCTACTAACTCTCACATTTCCACACCCACCCACACCATTTATATCCACTCCCACTCCACACACACCTTTTGTAAAGCACTGTATATAGTGTGGGCTCTCCATTCATGTTAATTCACACTTATACACATACACACTCTTTCATCACTTGCTCTCAGGAACCTTTTGACACCTCCAGCCATAAAACACATCCACGCGGTGGAAGGACCAGCACAGATAACATTCCAATAGACACTGTTTATAGTATAGCTTTTGCTTGCTTCATTCATTGTAACATCGCCGGAAGAAGAGATCAGTGTATCTCGAAAGCTCGCACAAATAAAAGCATTTCGTTAGCCACAGAACAGTATCATCTATTTATTTTTTGATTATATATATATATATATGCAGTGCTCGACAAACCCGGTCGCCACTCGTCAGGTGCGATTGGATATTGGCTCGTGGCCAGTTAGATTTCCCCTGCTCTGCAAAAAAATAATCACCTGCTCGATAAAAAAGAAAATCCCTCTAGCTGATTGGCTGATTGGGCGTGACGCGGGATGGAGCTGCCAGGCGCTGAGCAGTCAAGCCGCCACTGCACGTGTAAGTAAGTGTGTGTGTTGCTGCTGCTGCTCGCGCGCGGTTTCCCCCCCTCCTGCTTCCTGCCCCTAGTCCCTGTGACTGGCTGCCCGGTGGGAGGTGGTAGCGGGGGTGTTCTTTCACCGTCGGTCTCTGGCGCCCCCTTGGCTGCCTGTAGCGGGGCGGGAGGTGGTGGCGGGGGGTGTTCTTTCTCCCCCGGTCCCTGGTGCTCCCATGGCTGCCCGCGCGGGGTGGGAGATTGGCGTGGGGGGAGCGGGGCAGTGGTGGGTGGTCGCAGCTGGTTGGCTGGCTCCTGGTGAGGAGCTGCCTGCTTGGTCGCCGGACTTTCCTCTGTCCCTCCTCCCCCCGTCCTGTGTGTGTGTCTATGGGAGAGAGAGAGAGTGTGTGTATAGGAGAGAGAATGTGTGCGTATGGGAGAGAAAGAGTGTGTGTGTATGTGTGTGAGCAGGACACAAGAAGTACCCCCACAATCAGTCATCCCCCCCACACCCAATCACCCAGTCAGTCACCCCCCCACCCAATCACCCAGTCAGTCACCCCCCCCCCCCACCCAATCACCCAGTCAGTCACCCCTCCATCCAATCACCCAGTCAGTCACCCAGTCCGTAACCCACCCCCCACCCAGTCACCCAGTCAGTCACCACACCTCCCACCCAGTCACCCAGTCAGTCAAAGTCACCCACCCCAACCCAGTAACCCAGTCAGTCACCCCAACCCCCACCCAGTCACCCAGTCACCCAGTCAGTCACCCCACCCTCACCCAGTCACCCCCCCCACCCAGCCACTCCCCCAGTCAGTCACCACTCTCTCCCACTTCGTCACTCTCCCACTCCCTGTCTCTCTCCCATTCTCTGTCACTCTCCCACTTTCTGTCACTCTCCCGCTCTCTGTCACTCTCCCGCTCTCTGTCACTCTCCCGCTCTCTGTCACTCTCCCGCTGTCTGTCACTCTCCCGCTCTCTGTCACTCTCCCACTCTGTATCTCACCCTCTCTGTCTCTCTGTGAGGATTCGCCATCCTGGTGGCTGGAGACCGTCTCCTCACCTCAAACCTGCTGCTGTGACGGACACTCAGGAAGCACAGTCACACATCCCCGCTGCGTGCACTCGTGTGGATCTTGTACGGTCTGTCTGCCCCTCCGTGGGTTCTAGCTCCGCCTCCTGCTCTGGCGCTCGGCGGTTGCGCTCGTCTAGCCTCCCTTCTGAAACACGCCCTGTCTCCGCACCGACCCGCTGACGGACAGGACCGGCATGGTAGTGTCTTGCGCACCGGACTCCGCCCCCTGACCTCCGTGACGCGCGCGGGTCAGCGCGCGCTCCGTCCCGCCCACTTTCCTAATCGGGCTGCATCATAGGGTACACCTGTGCGCACCAGCAGCCTATGGGATACTGCATGGAATTCAGCAGAGCACTCGAAAACGCCTCCGTGAAATGTTCGAATAACGGCCACTGCATCTGTAATATTACAACCGAAAAGGGCTACAGGGTGCTAAGGGGAACAGGGAGGACCCTAAGATCTCCAAACAATATCACTGAAAACAGTGGTTCCAGCATTCACTGACGCAAAATGATAACAGAAACAGAAATATGATAATGCCAATTCCAAAATGTAATAATAGAAGCACAACATTTTAAAAATGGAAACATGTCATACACGAACACAGCAACACAAAGAACGCATGATTCTAAATTTAAATGGAAGGGAAAAACACAGGGACAGGGAGACAATAGACAAGGGAAAAACCACACAGAGGGAGGTATGTGAAGGGTGAAAGGGGTAAAGCAGCCCCACTGCAGCAACAAGCTGGGTTAAATGAAGGTTTTGCCTATACAGCATTTCTTTAGGCTTTTTACCTTCTGATACCCTATAGATTATGAATGTCGATGTTTATGTAGTTCATATACCCTTTTGGCAATGGTTCATTAACAATGATCTGAGCAACATCAATGTAGGATTGTTAGTTATCTATGAAGCATAGGCACCTGACTATAAGACTACCACTTTAAATCACTGATCTATGCACAATGTAATTGGTTGCTATGACAACCAGTGGGTACATTACCACTAGCAGGCACAGTGTCAGAATGAAACACGCGTCGAGTAGAGATGACGTCCTGGTCATCTGTCTCATAGCGCTATGTTTCATTATGAATGCTGATCACTTAGATACTCTTTAGCAAGCTTAAACTTTGTTGTGGAGCCACCAGGCATCCACTAGAGGGAGGTTAGCACGCAGGGTTTACCGGAGCCAGCGCGCTCTCAGACCAAGTATCCTCTCTGCCATACAAGCATTGCTCGCTCCTACTCCTAACCCCCCCCCCCTTCACTGCGGCGGGTTGGTATTTCAGGGCTGGGAAAGGAGTTATAGCTGGTCACCATTGACAACCTGGTTGGTTGGCTGGCTCCTGGTGAGGAGCTGCCTGCTTGGTCGCCGGCCTTTCCTCTGTCCCTCCTCCCCCCGTCCTGTGTGTGTGTCTATGGGAGAGAGAGAGTGTGTGTATGGGAGAGAGAATGTGTGCGTATGGGAGAGAAAGAGTGTGTGTGTATGTGTGTGAGCAGGACACAAGAAGTACCCCCACAATCAGTCATCCCCCCCACACCCAATCACTCAGTCAGTCACCCCCCCACCCAATCACCCAGTCAGTCACCCCCCCCACCCAATCACCCAGTCAGTCACCCCTCCATCCAATCACCCAGTCAGTCACCCAGTCCGTAACCCACCCCCCACCCAGTCACCCAGTCAGTCACCACACCCCCCACCCAGTCACCCAGTCAGTCAAAGTCACCCACCCCAACCCAGTAACCCAGTCAGTCACCCCAACCCCCACCCAGTCACCCAGTCAGTCACCCCACCCTCACCCAGTCACCCCCCCACCCAGCCACTCCCCCAGTCAGTCACCGCTCTCTCCCACTTCGTCATTCTCCCACTCCCTGTCTCTCTCCCATTCTCTGTCACTCTCCCACTTTCTGTCACTCTCCCGCTCTCTGTCACTCTCCCGCTCTCTGTCACTCTCCCGCTCTCTGTCACTCTCCCGCTCTCTGTCACTCTCCCGCTCTCTGTCACTCTCCCACTCTGTATCTCACCCTCTCTGTCTCTCTGTGAGGATTCGCCATCCTGGTGGCTGGAGACCGTCTCCTCACCTCAAACCTGCTGCTGTGACGGACACTCAGGAAGCACAGTCACACGTCCCCGCTGCGTGCACACGTGTGGATCTTGCGCGGTCTGTCTGCCCCTCCGTGGGTTCTAGCTCCGCCTCCTGCTCTGGCGCTCGGCGGTTGCGCTTGTCTAGCCTCCCTTCTGAAACACGCCCTGTCTCCGCACCGACCCGCTGACGGGCAGAACCGGCATGGGAGTGTCTTGCGCACCGGACTCCGCCCCCTGACCTCCGTGACGCGCGCGGGTCAGCTCGCGCTCCGTCCCGCCCACATTCCTGATCAGGCTGCATCATAGGGCACACCTGTGTGCACCAGCAGCCTATGGGATACTGCATGGAATTCAGCAGAGCACTCGAAAACGCCTCCGTGAAATGTTCGAATAACGGCCACTGCATCTGTAATATTACAACCGAAAATGGCTACAGGGTGCTAAAGGGAACAGGGAGGACCCTAAGATCTCCAAACAATATCACTGAAAACAGTGGTTCCAGCACTCGCTGACGCAAAATGATAACAGAAATATGATAATGCCTATTCCAAAATGTAATAATAGAAGCACAACATTATAAAAATGGAAACATGTCATACACGAACACAGCAACACAAAGAATGCGTGATTCTAAATTTAAATGGAAGGGAAAAACACAGGGACAGGGAGACAATAGACAAGGGAAAAACCACACAGAAGGAGGTATGTGAAGGGTGAAAGGGGTAAAGCAGCCCCACTGCAGCAACAAGCTGGGTTAAATGAAGGTTTTGCCTATACAGCATTTCTATAGGCTTTTGACCTTCAGATACCCCATAGATTATGAATGTCGATGTTTATGTAGTTCATATACCCTTTTGGCAATGGTTCATTAACAATGATCTGAGCAACATCAATGTAGGATTATTAGTTATCTATGAAGCATAGGCACCTGACTATAAGACTACCACTTTAAATCACTGATCTATGCACAATGTAATTGGTTGCTATGACAACCGGTGGGTACATTACCACTAGCAGGCACAGTGTCAGAACGAAACGCGCGTCGAGTAGAGATGACGTCCTGGTCATCTGTCTCATAGCGCTATGTTTCATTATGAATGCTGATCACTTAGATACTCTTTAGCAAGCTTAAACTTTGTTGTGGACCCACCAGGCATCCATTAGCAGGGAGGTTAGCACGCAGGGTTTACCGGAGCCAGCGCGCTCTCAGACCAAGTATCCTCTCTGCCATACAAGCATCGCTCGCTCCTACTCCTCCCCCCCCCCTTCATTGCGGCGGGTTGGTATTTCAGGGCTCGGAAAGGAGTTATAGCTGGTCACCATTGACAACCTTGTAATGTGACACAGCAAATCCTATATGACTAATCTCATATGAGAATCCTTTTGTGTGCACGTGGGATATATGACTCGAGTATATAATTACACAGTACATATGAGGGAATTGCCAATAGCTGCTATCTCTATTTATATACTCTGCAAGAACACAGGAGGGAGTTATACTCACATATTCACATTATTTAATCACCATCACCTAGTTCTTATAGGGACCTTACATATCTGTACACACGCTTTTAGTTCAATCACTTTTTCATTATTATCACTTAGTTTAGGATATGTTGCTATCCAGTGTATGTGTACATGGTTGATTTAGAGTAGATGCAGGCGGTAAATGTAAGTTGAGAGCAATGTATTCGGACAGGATTATCTACCTACCGACTAACATATGTAGCACTATGAGTTTTGATATTAATCATCCTTTTGGTTCATTTTGTAAATAAAGTTCTCTCTATATTAGTGGAGGTGGCCAACACCACCTCTTTAAAGTTAAAGTGATCTTATTCATTTAGGTGGAGTGAATGATCCAAGTGGGATCTTTTTCCCTTTTTCACTCCCAATTAAGCAACTACTATACAGTACCAAGACAAATTTCCCTAGCTAATTCCAATCTGGCTTTCGCCCCAAATACTCCACTGTAACTACCCTGCTAAAAGTTTGCAATGAAATCCAGTGTGGAATGGAATGGGGACAACTCACTGGTGCAATATTCCTATATTTTGCAAAGGCTTTTGATACTGTTGATCATGTTATCATGCTTAACAAACTCCAGTGCTCTGGTATAGGGAAGGAGGCTTGAAACTGCTTTCATTCCTATGTATCAGGAAGATCCCAACATGTGCCCATCTCAGGCTCTAACTCCAACCCCTTGGATATCACCTGTGGTATCCCGCAAGGCTCTGATTTGGGGCCCCTACTCTTCTCAGTGTTTATCAATGATCTCCCTACAGCTTGTAAGGGAGCTTGAATACACATGTATGCAGATGACACAATCTATATGCACACAGCCATAGCCTCTCCGACCTTGAACACATACTTCAATCTGACTTTTTGAGACTTTAAAATTGGATTTCCCAAAACAAACTGTTTTTAAACACTGACAAGTCTGTAACAATGGTATTTGGAACCAAGGCTACATTTTTAAAGCTTCCAATGACTTAGCTCCAGATCAGAACCAACGCTAAAACCTCCCTAACTCCTGTAACTAGTTTTAAATACTTGGGCATATGGTTTGACTCCCATTTAACATTTGGGATGCACATTGATACCCTGACATCGAAAACCTATGCCAAACTAGGTGTACTTAACAGGAACAAATCCTCCCTAAGTCTGCTGGTCAGAAAACGTATCGCACAGCAGATGCTAATGCCAATAATCGACTGTTGGATATAGTATACGGCTCGGCACCCCAAACCCACCTTAGCAAACTTGACACCCTCTACAATTCAATATGCCATTTTGTTCTCCAATGCAACTACAACACACACCACTGCGAAATGCTCAAATAACTAGATTGGTCATCACTTGAGTCTAGGTGCAAAGTTCATCTTTCCTGTCTTGCCTTCAAATACTTTCTGGGAAAACTACCAATCTATCTGAACAAGCTCCTCGCCCCTACAACATGCAGCACTTATCTGAGATCTGACTCCAAAAGATTGTTCATGGTCCCAAGGTTCAGCTCCTCCTTCTCTTACCGTGCACCACACAACTGGAACAATCTACCAGAGACTCTCAAAGCCACCACCAGTCTTTTTCAAAAACAAAACCTTTCTCACATTTTAATTCGGTCTTTAACTGTTACATACGCCTATAATATATACCATCTCTAACTGTGCATGCTATGTCTTGTATATAATGTACACCCTGTTCATGTATGTAATTGTATTTGTAAGCATTTATTATTTGTCATCTTAACTCTATGCCCAGGGCATACTTGAAAATGAGAGGTTACTCTCAATGAATTACTTCCTGGTAAAACATTTTATAAATAAAATAAATAGTGTGGCAGAGGGTATATTATATCTGTGGCTTCTACAGCAAACTCAATGATAATTTAGATCCTAAGCTTCAGACACACCCCACCTGTTAAGTGCTGGGCCTTCATTAAACCGCACTGGAAGAACCGGTTACACAGTTGCGGCTTCCTGCTTATTTATGTGGCTGTAGTGCATGGCTTATCTATTGATCAGCTCCAAAGCCCTACAGTATCTAGTTGAAACCGCTTCCACTCTCTACTGGTAATCTCTGGCTGGTTATCTGTGAATTGACACAGCACTACTGCACTATAAGGCTGGGGCCATAGAGGGGTGAGGAGTTCCGAGCCGCGCTGACGCTGAGGCTCGCCTGCTGAAATCTGCGCGATTCCATGGACTTGCAGGCGAGCCAGCGTGCGTGAGGGAGCCGGGGGGGAGGTGGTTGGAGGCGGGGCAGTGACGTCGCTGGGCCAATTGCCCGCGATGCACTGACGTCAACATCACGGCGCCAACATCACGGCGCCATGACGTTGACGCTGCTTCAGGCTGATTGGATGTTTTCAGCCGACAGCATGCTGAAAAACAGTTTGGCTGTCGGCTGAAAATTCCAAAGCCTCAGCACGCCTGCGGACGCTCGCGTGAGCCCCCTCTCAAGGCATCCTCATTGAGGATGCAGGGCCAAACTGATATCCGTCTATCCTATTCACTTTGTTGATATCATGGTACTCCTACCTGGATCATCTTCGCGTCTATTCTCGTTTTTAACATCCATTATTTTAATATTCGATTTTGTAAATAAAGTTTGTTAATTCATTCATTAATCATCCAGACCGGCGGCAGACGGTTCATACTGGGTTTCTTTTTCTTGTATAGTATAGCAGTCTACAAATGTAGTCATACAGTTTATAAAGGTTTTGATTTTATATTCTTCCTTTATACTATTTGTGGCATGAAATACATTTCCCTTTTTGCAATACTGACACCCTAAGCACTTACCACAACAGAAACAAACAGTGGGTTTAAGTGGTAACCAATCTGTATTTGAGGGTGTACTCAACTCTATATTACAGCAGTTCTTGCTCTTTTATAAATGACCTTTGGAATTGGGGGGTAATAGAGTTTTCAGTATTTGATCACTTTGTAAGATTTTCCAATTCTTCGTAAGGATACAAAATGCAAAAAAGCCAGTAAATACCATAGGAATATATCATCTTTCTTTGACAATATTGACACAGAAACAGGAACAACTATTAGCAAAGGAATTTTCTTTTGCTCCGGCATGTGTTCAAATGGTTTTGAGTTATTATTGGATCCTAATAAGTTTACCAAGAAATAGTGTTAAAGTGACACTTTAGTGAAATGGATTATAGACGAAATGCATAAAGATGCAGCGGCCGTTATTCGAACATATCATGGAGCCATTTTCGTGTGCGCTGCTGTACTCCACGCTGCCAATCAGGCGGTTGCTTTGTTTGAATTTCATGGATCCCGATTTCTTTGGGTGCAATTCTTCACGTTTCCGTGGCAGAAATTAATGAATTGTAATGTGTACAGTATAGTACTGGGTCAATTTGCAGGTGTTTAGAAAACAGAACATTAAAATGCCATTTTCTGCACTCGATAAAAACGAGTCAACACACGGTAATGACGCGGCATGACATGGGTATTCCGAGGTATAAACGTGTGATATGTTTGAATAACAGCCGCTGCATCAGTATCTTCTAACCTATCTACCTGCGGAAAATCCAGGACCAATAGATACCATAACATCTTCTACACATACTAGCCTTAAACCACAATCTACAATCTACCTACTACTCAGTGGGTTCAAAAGGTCCTGGCAGAGGCACCTTTTATAATATAGTTAAAAGTTAATTTGGTCAGATGTGTTCTAAAAAAATAAACATCAAAAATAATCTTAATAGATAGGAAAGGGAAGCCTTACAGGAACTTCCCAACTTAAAAACAATCATTATAAAGGATGCCGATAAAGGCAGAGGCATAGTAATTCAAAATAAGGAAGATGATATAAATGAGGTCCACAGATTGTTAAATGACAAAGTCTCCTACCATCGTTGTCTTCTGACCCTACTTTGGAGTTTTCGGCTATATTACAAAAGATACTGACTAGAGCTAAGGAATAAAATATTTGATATAAAAAGGAATTTGATTATATACATGTAACGGGTTTCCCCCCCCCCCCCCCAATCTCACATTGTCCCGGGTACTCTAATAACCAACCCCCATTACGTGTTAGTGTTTGGTGGTGCACCTGTAGGCAACAGGACTCCTGAGTCTCCCGCTTGTTGTTATTAGGGGATTTCCAGCAGGACAGGTAGCTGAGGTAGTGGGTGCGAGTTCAACTTACATCATGTGCAGCGCCTCCACCTCATCAGGATCTGTGCTTCCGCAGGGAGATGGTCCTGGTGAGGAACTCCTTCTTGGTGGTGACTGCCACTGTTGAGTAATTTCACACTCACACAGTGGGGGTATCGTTAACAAGGCCATCTTTATTGCAGGTTGGGATGTAGCAGACTGCCCCATGCAGCTGCCGGCTCTAGCCGCACATCTCTCCGTGCTGTCCCTTTGCCAGGTATGCCCTCCCAAATTGAAGTGGGATTCCCTCTTCTCCTAGAGAGATCCTCTCTGTGCCAGGTCCCTGGACACAGAGTGGCTTAGACAGGCCGATTGGTCAACCTGGACCGCTAGTTACTGCACTAGGGTCACAAAGTGTTCCTACAATCCCTTATGCAGGAAAATACAACTTCCCAACAACTTCCCACAGCTGCTGGAACACACTGTAACTAACTGTGTTGTGCCTTATATACTTCAGGAGGCAGGCGCATCCCTGATGTCACTATCCAGGGACTCAGAGCATACAGCCACTCCCCTCCATACATAGGGCACCTCACCATGGTGTGAGGGTAAACCTCCATAACTACTGCTGGCATACCTGTACTTACCAGGACTTACTGCCAACAGAGAGGAAAGTAATATACCATTATTATGCATGGCTATATACTCCCCCTGGTGAATCCCCACCGTCCCGGCTGGGGCCTAAATTTGGTGTACCTTGCTCCAGGAAACACTGAAAAAGAACACACAAATTAAGCGTCAAATGGTATCACATCCACATAATAATGTAAGAACCTTTTACTCACTGACCAGCAGGGAGCGTTAAAGAAAAGGGCAGACCACTCTTTGATGGAACCTAATAGTAGTGTCTAGGGTCTGGTTTCTTCACCTCCCGCCCCGCTGCATCGGTGACTGTCACGCTATACTCTCGGGGCAAGCCTCGCTCATTACAATACACCACCTTGTGCATATAAATGCTGCGCCCGATTTTCCAAACCCTCATCAGTTGGGAAACCCTCTGCTCAGCCTGAACTCCCTTAATGGCTCCCCCCTTATTAACGATATAATATTCTATATCATTACGAAGCCACCTCTCTCGATTGTCCTCTATTTCCCTCATTAGAGGTTCGGGGACATATTGGTATTCAAGCCCATGAGACCTTTTATATTTGGCTGTAATAGCCCGTTCAGCTCGGCAGGCCCGGGTTAATTTAGTTTGCCCAGCCTTTCCCGGTAACACCCATGACAGGGGCTCATCTGACTCCACCGGATCATCTAACCCTTCAGATCCCTTTGGGGTAATAAGACCTCCTTGTATTCGATTCCACCTTACTCGCAGCTCCTTGAGATAGGCCTCATCGTCGAAATCCCCAGAAGCCCACCATTGGTCAACCACCCCATCCCTTTCTAGAATGAAACAGGTGCGGTCTATCCAGGCGACATAACCCTCATATAATGATGCCCACCACCTAGTTTCCCGTACCTCCTCTGAGGTGGGTTCTAGTGGCTCTTCCTCCTCAGGCCCACCCGATGATACCCCTGAAGTACCCTCAGATGGCGTAACCTTTCCCCGACGCTGTGACCAGTGTCCACCTGTGATACTCAGCATACTAGTGCTATCACTGGGTATCGACCCTCGTCGGGAAATCCTCCCTCCACCCTCTGACCCATCATCCGAAGTTCCCCAGTCCAGGCTTCCAGTCCGTTCTTCGGTAGGACCCTGGGAATCCCCTGACATCCCCAGGCTAGAGGTAGACCTGAAGGAACAGGTGACAGGGACATGGGATTGAACTAGGGCCTTGGGGCTAACTTTGGGGATGGACGGGGTTGGGGGACGGGGCCAGACAGTAGGTACCGGCAGGATCACGGCCTGCTCCTCCGCCATACCTGACTCACGTCCGCCACAAAGTCCATTCTTTCCTTCGGCAGCTGAGCCTCTCGCTCTCCGGTTCAAGCGCCCACTCCGTCTGTCCGTAGGGGATCGACTCCCACTGCTCGACCGTAGAGGCGCGATCGCCTCCCACTCGACACCGCTCTGGTCGTCTGGAACTGCCTCTGGAAACGCACGTGCTGCGACGCCATCTTGGGTTGGGTCCCCAATCGAGACCTCTTCCTCCACGAGGACATCCGGCAACGCCCTTCTGCTGCGCGGTCCAGCCTGACCCTGGATCCGCTCTTTGTTCACCTCCACCCCCTCGGTCTGCGGCGAGCACTGAGCTAGCCTACTGCTCCGCAGCGTCGGGGGGAATCGACCTCCTTCCGACCCGCTAGTCACCACGGCAGTGGGACTCCGGAGCTCGGGTTGGCGCGGTACTGGAGACACTCGACTCCGTGTCTCCACACCACGAGGGATAGCATCTCGCCACGGAATACCACTGGTATGGTACTCCGTCAACCATTCATGTGCATCTGCCGCCTGGCACACTCCTCGTCCGAGGACTCTAATTTACAGTTCCGGCGGGGTATTCCAGTAGGGGACCGTCGATGGGCTCCTTTCCGGTCACCTCTCCGATGGCTGGTTTTCTTGGCCTTAAGAACTCTGCTTGATTCCGGCTCCGCGGGACCTGCACTCGCACTCCACAGTGCACCCGGAAGCTCCGCTGCCGACATCAGGGTAGGATCTTTCATCCCCACGGCTTGTATCGGCACAAACGTCGTCATAGGCCACATATATTGCAGTCCACAATGAGGACATCGAGCCTCGCTGCCCACAGCTCCGCCCGGCAGTCTGCACTGCAGGCAGAGACAGACCACTGTCTCCACACCCTCTACGCGGATAATCAGGAAGCCTCCTGGAGCCGAATAGGGGTGGGTAGATATCAAGGCACTCTGTTCCACTTTCTCCGCTTGCTCAGCCATGGTCACCAATGGAAGCACTCGTCCTAGCGGTCTGTATTGATCAATGGCTCTTCGCAACTGAAGTGCAGGGGATGGTTGAGCAAGCCTTCCCCCCACTTCCTCCATCGGCATCCGGTGGAATTGCAGACCACTCCCCCTGGTTGAAACTAGGGGGATGTCTCGCCGCTTTGTAGGCTGACCCAGCACAGGGGCGGAGTGAGTCATAGTCCATGAGGGCGCGGCTCCAGCTTTCGCGCCAAACTCCCCAACTGGGTGGAGTTTCCTCGTTGCCGCCAAACCTGGCCAACAATTAGCAAACTGCAAAGTTGCAAGACTTTCTGCAGCTGGCCCACGCGGTGTCCCGGGAACGCGGGAACCGCCATTTTTGTTTATTGGTGTATAACAAAGTCCATTTCGTTCCTCCCATCTCACAAGGCTGTCGTCCTCACTAGTCTCGGGGGTATCTTCTCGAGAACATAGGCATGACAAACACGGCGCAGCCACGGCTTTCACGCCATTCCATAACAAACTCACAAAAGTCTATTCTGTAGTTTGTTCTTCTTCCTCGGTCCGACATCCTGGACCTTCTTCTCTTTGCAGATCCTCCATTCTGATGGTCGCTTCTTGCTCACTGTATACTGGATTATTGTACATGGAGCTCCGCTCTGCGGAAAAGCTACCACATCCGTACAATAAACATGCCTTGTGCACCACCTGTGTACCTAACGTAGATCTAACTCGTATTTGCACTACCTCAGGCTAGGCTCACTCTCTCAGTGTCTACTGTATCTCCGTCCTCCCAGTCTGTGCTCCCTTCGGTAAGTGTTCTGGAATGGCTAGAGTACTCTGGGGCTTCCATGCAGTACTTGGGCGTCTACCTCTCTTGGTCAGCCTAGTGCAGACCCTCTCCAGGAGTCCTGACCTAGTTAACAGGCTATCCCTTCAGGCATCCTGTCTCCCGCTTGATGGTATTAGGGGATGTCATCAGGACAGGTAGCTGAGGTAGTGGGTGTGAGTTCAACTTACATCATGTGCAGCGCCTCCACCTCATCAGGATCTGTGCTTCCGCAGGGAGATGGTCCTGGTGAGGAACTCCTTCTTGGTGGTGACTGCCACTGTTGAGTAATTTCACACTCACACAGTGGGGGTATCGTTAACAAGGCCATCTTTATTGCAGGTTGAGATGTAGCAGACTGCCCCATGCAGCTGCCGGCTCTAGCCGCACATCTCTCCGTGCTGTCCCTTTGCCAGGTATGCCCTCCCAAATTGAAGTGTGATTCCCTCTTCTCCTAGGGAGATCCTCTCTGTGCCAGGTCCCTGGACACAGAGTGGCTTAGACAGGCCGATTGGTCAACCTGGACCGCTAGTTACTGCACTAGGGTCACAAAGTGTTCCTACAATCCCTTATGCAGGAAAATACAACTTCCCAACAACTTCCCACAGCTGCTGGAACACACTGTAACTAACTGTGTTGTGCCTTATATACTTCAGGAGGCAGGCGCAGCCCTGATGTCACTATCCAGGGACTCAGAGCATACAGCCACTCCCCTCCATACATAGGGCACCTCACCATGGTGTGAGGGAAAACCTCCATAACTACTGCTGGCATACCTGTACTACCCAGGACTTACTGCCAACAGAGAGGAAAGTAATATACCATTATTATGCATGGCTATATACACATACCCTTCCCAACTTTCTGGATCTTCAATTAGAAATCACTGATGAAATGATAATTAAAACCAGTACTTATATGAAAAGTGTCAACAGTAATAGCTATTTACATGTTAAGAGTATATACTATGGTGATTGGCTAAAAAAATATTCTATACTGCCAGTTCCAAAGGGTTAAAAAAAATTGCAGCTCCAGTCTAGATTTTCAAGAGCAAGCTGAGATATTAAAAGTGTGTTTGCTAGAGAGACACTACGTGGAGACATTGGTAGAATCAGCTATGCATAGGGCAAGAAAATTAGATAGAAACAAACGAAATAATAAAGAGAGAACACAAAAAGAAAACAAATCATGTAATGATGGATGGTGTCTCATTCATAACAAAATATAATTCTTCGGCAGATAAAATTAAAAGTATCATTACAAAGAATTGGAAAACCTTACAAAGTGATCAAATACTAAAAACTCTATTACCCCCCAATTCCAAAGGTCATTTATAAAAGAGCAAGAACTGTCAACAGTATTCTTGCACCAAGCGAAATTAGTAAAATAGAGTTGAGTACTCCGTCAAATACAGATTGGTATCTTAAACCCACTGTTTTTTTCTGTTGTTGTAAGTGCTTAGGGTGTCAGTATTGCAAAAGGGGAACGTATTTCACGCCACAAATAGTATCAGACTAAAAGAACATATTAGAAATACAGCTCAACCCCGTTATAGCATGATCCGCTTATAACGCGGTTTAAGCGTGGACCCCGAATATTAAAAAAAAAAAAAAAAAAAAACATTTTTTTACACACACTGCACACACTCACTGCACACACTCACAGCACACACTCACTGCACACACTCACAGCACACTGCACACTGCACACACTCACAGCACACTGCACACTCTCACAGCACACTCTCACAGAACACTCTCACAGCACACTCTCACAGCACACTTCACACTGCACACACTCACAGAACGCACACAGCCTACTCCCCTATCTTTGGTGTTAGCTGCTGGGGCATCGTGGGGCTGCTGGCGGGGATCAGTGCGGGGCTGCGGGGGTGGGATTGGTGCAGGGCTGGGGGATTGGTGCGGGGATCGTGCAGGGCTGGGGGATTGGTGCGGGGCTGGGGGGGGGGGTATCGGTGGTGGGATGGTGCGGATCTGCTGGGGGGAGTGAGGCTGCTGAGGGGAGTGCGAGGAATGTTGGGAGAAGTATGGTGGCTGCTAATGGATGTGTAGAGCTGCCGGCGCCTCACTCCACCTCTTCCCCCCTCTCCCCTCCTCCCCCCTTCTCCCTCCTCCCCCCTCCTCCCCCCTCCTCCCGATCAGGCACGGACATTTTGTTTTTAAATTATAGGGACCCCGGTTATAGCGCGGTCGGATCGGGTGGCCCCCGAGGACCGAGCTAAAGGGGTTGATCTGTATCAAGAAGGGTTTTATGTAGCACAGGGTGTCACAACACTTTTTTTTCATTTCACAATCAGGACCCTAAAGGTTTAATAGCTAGAGGTATAGAACATTTCCTACCCAACCAGAGACGGAGGGATAGAAATATAAAATAAACTGGCACAAAGAGTGTCCTTTTGAATCTATACTTTGAATACAATGATTGATACCTAGTGGGCTAAATGAAGAAATTTACATAATTTCCTTTTTGTAGGTCAGGTTTAGCTTTTCTCTCTTGGTTCTCCATTTGCAGAAACTTTAATATCTAAAGATACTATCCTGTTTGTACTAACTTATTATGGTTAAGGGGAAATATTTATTTCTTATGATTCTCCATTTGAGGATGCTACTTTTGTGTTTTCTAGAAATTGTGGCCTAGACTATTTTTCCCTTCTGTGGCAGCTAGTCACTTATGGAGTCCCGTTGCTTACCATTACGATTTAGCAAAATGTGATGATTTTGTACATCTGTTCTGTTCCTAATTTTCTTTTTTTCTTTTATATTATATAACATTATTAATCATTTCCACTATAAAATGAGGAAATCACCATTTATTCAACAGCCCTGATGAAGTGATTGATATAATGAAACTGGTAGGGTTGGTGGTTTATTTTGAGGTTTGGCGGGTAGTCCAACTGTGGATGTGAAGTCCTGGTCCCTCTGGTTTTCTGAAAAACGCTGCGGAGGTAGATCACAGAGCTGATGATGTAACAGCAGAGCCTGCATCAACTGAGTACATAGATGTAACGGATCGGGGGACACGCGCCTCTCAGTGGGTCCCCGTCACCTCAGACCCCACGGCGGCTCTCTGCCCCGCTTCCCAGCTCCCTTGGTCTCTCACCTGTTCCTCTCGCATGCCGAGCCGTTCCTCCACGGCGCACGCCGCACTCTATATCATGCGACCGGGGCGCGCGCACGGCAGCCTTACAGAGGGCGCGCACACCCAATTGTCTTACCAGCCCTCCCGCGCCGCTGGCTCCGCCCCCCATCGGCTGCAGGCGATTACCATGGATCACATCCCTGTCTTCTTCCCTGCTCTCCTGGACCTATACCTACGATCTCCCAGACAGGCCTCCGCTCCACCCCTTGCTATTATTGGCCCTCCTTCCTTTATAACCCGAGTCTGCCCTCTCCTTCCTTGCTCTTCATAGCTTCTCTGTGACTCCTGTGTGCAGTGTCTATGCCAAGCTCTGTTATCTGTTACAGCTCTTGTTCCTGTCCCTGCCCCTGTTTGGATACCTTTGGATTGATCTCGGCTTTGTTTAACTACGTGTACCTCGCTACCCCTGGACTCTGCTTTGGACCTCACTACGCTGCCTTCTCCTGCCCCTGACCCACGGCTCTTGGATCTGGATCTCCGTACCTATGGCACCCCGGACTCAGCAAGTATCACGTTAACCCTTTTCTCACCAGGCCCGGCAACGCACCTTACCACACTCCGGGCACGCCCTCACTGCTGTGGGTGCATGTTATACCCTTACCCACCTCAGTACTGGGGACTGGCCAGGTCTGCGGGCATACAGGTGTTACATTATGCAGAGCCGAACAAATGCAGACCCCCTGAGGTGGGCCAAGGTGTCACTATGGAACACTTGCAATTTTTAAGTGACCAAGTCACCGACGTGGCATAAAAACTTTCTAACCTCTCCCTGCGGGAATCCCCAGCTGCACCGTCACTCCCAGCCCCAGTACCTATGGGCAACCCAGAGCCACGTAGTCCACCTCCCAACCGGTACGACGGGAACCCCCTTACTTGTCGGAGATTCTTGAACCAGTGTGACGTCCAGTTCGAGATGTCCCCATCTCAGTTTCCCACTGGCCATACTAAAGTGGCCTATGTCTATGCACTGCTCACTGGCGATGCTCTCGCTTGGGCTTCACCCCTCTGGGAACACAGACCCGACATTACCCAAGACTACCCCAAATTCCGGCGAGAGTTCCAGCAGGTCTTTGACACACCAGCACGTAGCGAGACTGCCGCTTCTTCCTTGTTTCATCTCTCCCAGGGTCGCAGGTCAGCTGCAAGATATGCGGTGGAGTTCCGCACCATCGCTGCAGAGACTCAGGGGAATGATGAAGCTCTCGCCGCGGCATACTGGCAGGGCTTGTCCAAATCCGTCAAGGACAACCTCGCGGCTCATGTTCGGCCTTCATCTCTAGAGGATCTCATTGCCCTCAGCATCCGGATGGACCAGCGCATTCAAGAGCGACGTCATGAGCGCCAGCGCCCCCATTTATTGTCGCCCTTGCCTGTTTCTCCTAGGTCTCCTCCCTTGGCTCTTCCTGCATTGGAAGCCCCCAAACCGATGCAAATCGGTAGCCAACTGCTTCGGACTGCTGAGAGAACATGCCGCCGAGATGAGGGTCTGTGCTATTACTGCGGCTCCCTGGAACACCAACTACGTCACTGTCGCTTGAAGCCGGGAAACGAGAACACCCAGTAAAGGTAGAGGGGCTTCTACTGGGTGCCATTTCTCCTTGCCCCTCTTCCCCCAAAGAGCTACCGAAGAGATTCCTTCTTCCCATAACTCTCGAGGGTGCCAATGTTCGTGTAGAGTTTGAAGCCTTCATCGAGTCCGGGTCTGGTGGTAACTTCCTGGATCATGATTATGCCTGCAACTACCAAATCCCGTTAGTCAAGAAGAAGTCACCCGTCGGCCATGAGGCTATCGACGGTCGACCGCTCCAACCTCTAACCCTGACCACCGCAGATGGTCATACTGAAGTCATCATCTTCGATGTTTTCCACTCTCCTACTGTCCAAGTCATTTTGGGGTTGCCGTGGCTCCAGCTTCACAACCCACGGGTTGATTGGACCAACGAACTACCGATCCAGTGGGCTCCTACCTTGGGGAAGACGGTCACTCCTCCCGTTATCATGCTCGCTGGTCTCGACACCACTTCATCCTCTCTCACTACCCTACCGGAGGTATATCATGACTTTTTGGATGTCTTTAACAAAACTCAGGCTGAAGTCCTGCCACCTCCTCGCTCCTACGACTGCCCCATCAAATTAATTCCTGGAACCACACTCCCCAAGTCAAAGTCGTATCCCTTATCTGTGCCCGAGACCGAAGCAATGGCGACCTACATCCAGGAGAATCTTAAGAAAGGGTTTATCCGGAATTCCACCTCCCCCGCCAAGGCAGTTTTCTTCTTCGTGAAAAAGAAGGATGGCTCTTTAAGACCCTGTATCGACTTTCGTGGGTTTAAGAAGATTACAGTTAAAAACCGGTACCCTCTTCCTCTAATTTCGGAACTCTCTATATTTTCCAAACTCGACCTGAGAGGAGCCTACAATCTTATCCCAATACGAGACGGTGACGAATGGAAAACTGCATTTAACACGCGTTCGGGTCATTACAAATACCTAGTGATGCCGTTCGGCCTCTGCAATGCCCCTGCCGTCTTCCAAGAATTTATGAATGATATCTTCCGAGACATTCTGGGAATTTTCGTCATCGTATACTTAGACGATATCCTCATTTTCTCCAAGAACCTGGAAGAGCACATTCGTCACACCAAGGTGGTTCTCTCTCGGCTTTGTGCTAATAGCCTCTACGCGAAGATGGAGAAATGTCTCTTCCACCAATCTTCCACAGCCTTCCTTGGCTATATAATCTCTGATAAAGGTTTCACCATGGATCCTGAGAAATTGAAGTCTGTTCTCGATTGGCCGTTGCCGAATTCCTTAAAAGGCGTTCAGCGGTTCCTTGGCTTTTCTAACTACTATCGAAAATTCATCTGTAATTTCTCCACTATCGCTCTACCCAATACTGCTCTGACCAAGAAAGGTGCTGATCTGACAGCATGGTCCCCTGAAGCCATCAAAGCCTACGAGTTCCTCAAAAGAGCTTTCATCTCCGCCCCCATTCTTTGGCATCCGGATTCATCCCTTCCTTTCACCCTGGAGATAGACGCCTCTGATGTGGGAGCTGGGGCAGTACTCTCACAAAGATCTTCTCCACAAGAAAGACTCTATCCGTGTGGATTCTTTTCCAGGAAGTTCTCTTCGGCCGAGAGAAATTATGATGTCGGGAACTGTGAACTTTTGGCTATCAAATTAGCCCTGCAAGAATGGAGACATCTCCTCGAGGGTACCAAAGAACCAGTAGTTATTCTTACCGATCACAAAAACTTACTATACATTGAGGGGGCTCGTTGTTTGGAATCCCGTCAGGCACTCTGGGCACTGTTTTTCTCTCGTTTCAATTGGGATGAATACGATCCTTGTAGTAGTGGACAAGTTTTCCAAGCACACACACTTTATACCCCTGATGGGTCTCCCCAATTCAGCTACCTTGGCTGACATTTTTTTTAAAGAAATTTTCAGGTTACACGGCGTGCCACTTTCCATTGTTTCAGACAGAGGTACTCAATTCATCTCTAAGTTTTGGCGAGCGTTCTCTCAGAGACTTGGCATTTCCCTCCTCTTCTCCTCGGGTTACCACCCGCAGACCAACGGCCAGACGGAGAGAATGAATCAGACCTTGGAGCAGTATCTCAGATGCTTTGTGTCAGAATCGCAAGACAATTGGGTGGACCTATAACCCTGGGCGGAGTTTGCTATTAATTCACTGCACGAGCCCACAAACAAGACCTGACCCCGGCACTGAGGTGGGAAGGACTGTGCCACACACCCACAGTAGCGGGGGTGAGCCCAGAAGGTGGTTTGTAGCATTGCTGGGTCTGGGTATGTAGGAAGGGTTAATCCAATACTTGCCGGGGTCTGAGGGTTGGAGAGGTACTCGTAGTTGAAGTCCGTAAGCCTGTGGTCTGGGGTTGGAGAGGTACTCGTAGTCGTTATCCGTAAGCCAGGGGTCAAGAGCCAGAGAGAATCCAAATGCAAAGCCAGGTCGGTACACGAGAGGTTAACTGCAGAGAACAAGACAAGACTGGGCTGACAAGACAGGCACACGCAAAGGCTACACAAGGTTATGTTCAGCAAGGTATCACAGGAAGAGGCAGTTTCTTATAGGAGACAGGAACCAGTAGGAGAGGGGGTGGAGTGGAGGTGGAGCCTCTGCAGATGCCAAGGATAGGCTGCAGGAGACAAGGGCTCACAGCAATCTTGACTCGCAGCTGAAGCTCGTTGTGCAACATCACGCATGCACGCCACGCGCAGCGGAGGCGCGGCGTGACCGAGGAGGCGGAGCTAAGGTCTGTGACCTGATAGAATAGGAGCGGGTGCGCACGCGCTCTGTAAACAGAGCGGGGGTGCGCGCACCAGCGGGGGGCAGATCGGAGGCAGCAGCCGCTGCAGTATTGTTATGTAGAGAGGAGGAACCGCGCCGCAAGGGACGCAATCCCCGAATCCTCACAGTACCCCCCTTGAGGATCGAACTCCAGACGATCCACAAATGGCTTGTCTGGGTACCTGGCGTGGAAGCGTCTGAGCAAGCCGGGAGCGTAGATCTGGTCACTGGAGACCCAAGAATGTTCTTCTGGACCGAAACCCCTCCAGTGTACAAGGAACTGCACCTTTCCTCTGGAGATTCTTGAGTCAATGATAGAGCGGATTTCGAATTCCTCTTGACCATGCACCAACACAGGGAGAGGAGGGGGAACATAAGGATACCTGGAACTCTGTTTGACAGGTTTCAGAAGAAAGACATGGTATACCGATGGTATCTTCATAGAGGGAGGCAAGTCCAGGCGGTACGCCACAGGATTAACCTGTTCCAGGATCTTGAATGGTCCCAAGAATCTGGGAGCCAATTTTAAGGTAGGTGTCTTTAATCTGATGTTCCTTGATGAGAGCCATACCTTGTCTCCTGTCTTAAACCTGGGCGCCTCTAGACGATATCGATCCGCCTGGGTCTTTTGTCTCCGAACGGATTCCTGGAGAGTTCTCCGAATCTTATTCCATGTCTCTTGAAGAGCATTGACTCTGGCATCAGCATCAGGGGCTCCAGAGATATTAGAAGAAATAGGAAGAGATTAGGGTGGTGGCCATAATTGACGAAGAAGGGCGACTCTTGGGTGGATTCGTTTCTAAGAGAGTTATGTACTGTACAGTACGAACTTAGCCCATGGTAAGAGATCAGCCCAATTATCTTGTGTATCAGAAACAAAACAACTTAGATATTGTTCTAATGATTGATTTACCCTTTCAGTCTGTCAATTAGTTTGTGGGTGATACCCGGAAGAAAAAAGAAGCGAGATATTGAGTCTTTGAGAAAAAGCTCGCCAAAACTTTGATACAAATTGGGATCCACGGTCGGATACAATTGAAACAGGAACCCCATGTATACGAAAGACTTCTTTGATGTAGATATCAGCTAGAGTTGCAGAGTTAGGGAGGCCCTTGAGGGCTATGAAATGGGCCTGCTTGGAGAACCTATCCACAATGACCAAGATGGTATTCATGCCATTGGAAATGGGCAGCTCCACAATAAAATCCATTGATAAATGGGACCAGGGACTTTCAGGAATGGGAAGCGGGCGTAGCAGACCAGAAGGCTTTTTTCGAACAGACTTATTACGAGCACAGATGGAACAAGATGAAACAAATTCCTTAATGTCGTTCAACATCTCTGGCCACCAGAAAGTACGTCTGATTAAATCGGTGGTTCTTCTGATCCCAGGGTGACCGGCCAACCTGGAAGCATGACCCCACTCAAGAATTTTTTGACGGAATTTGGTTGCCGCATATAGGCAGCCCTCGGGTACCTCCAGGCCTTCCGGAATCCTGGTTTGAGAGTCCAGAATTTTGTCCAAAATATCGAATGAATTTACTGCAATGATAAATCTTGAAGGAAGAATAGTCTCTGGAACGTCGTCGGATCGGTCTTCGGAAATGAATTGACGGGACAAAGCATCGGCCTTCAAATTATTTGTACCAGGAATGTAAGAGATTACATAATTGAATCTTGAGAAAAAGAGAGCCCAGCGAGCTTGACGGGAACCAAGGCGTCGAGCACCTTCAATATACAATAAATTGTTGTGGTCAGTAAGAATAAGAATCGGTTTCTCGGTACCTTCAAAAAGTGTCTCCACTCTTGGAGTGCAAGTTTTATAGCCAAAAGTTCTCTATTACCTACATCATAGTTGATCTCCACGGGGGAGAATTTCTTGGAAAAGTAGATACATGATGCAGGTGATCTTGAGGAGAACGTCTTTAGGAGAGCACTGCCCCGGCTCCAATATCCGAAGCATCGACCTCCAATGTGAAGGGAAGGGAGGGATCGGGGTGATGCAAAATGGGAGCGGTGGTAAAGGCCTTCTTTAAAGACTCGAAAGCAAGACAAGCCTCTGGAGGCCAGGAGGATGGATCAGCATCTTTCTTGGTCAAAGCGGTAATAGGAGCAACCAGTGTGGAGAATTTATGGATGAACTTACGATAATAATTGGCAAAGCCAAGGAATCGCTGGATGGCTTTAAGCGACGTGGGCTGGGGCCAATCTAATACCACCTTTTGTTTCTCAGGATCCATGGAAAATCCCTTCTCGGAGATTATATAACCCAGGAAGGAAGTAGAATTTTGATGAAACATACACTTCTCCATCTTGTCATACAGACGATTCTGACGAAGACGAGAGAGTACTAGCTTGGTATGCTGGATATGTTCAGGCAAGGATTTAGAAAAAATGAGTATATCATCAAGGTATACAATGATGAATAAATTGAGAACATCATGAAAAACCTCATTAACAAACTCTTGAAAGACCGCAGGGGCGTTACAGAGTCCAAACGGCATTACTAGGTACTCATAATGGCCGTCGCGGGTGTTATAGGCTGTTTTCCATTTGTCTCCTTCCCTTATGCGTATCAGGTTGTAGGCACCCCGGAGATCGAGTTTGGAGAAAATGGAGGCACCTTGTAGACGGTCAAACAATTCTGATATGAGTGGTAAAGGGTAACGGTTCTTCTGTGTTATCTTATTCAAGCCTCTATAATCTATGCAGGGGTGAAGAGATCCGTCCTTTTTTTTTACAACGAAGAACCCTGCCCCGGCAGGAGAGGTGGAGTTCTTTATAAAGCCATTTTTTAAGTTCTCCTGAAAATACTCGGACATGGCTCGGGACTCTGGAAGGGACAGGGGGTAAGACTTGCCTTTAGGCAGAATGGCACCAGGGATCAGATCAATGGGACAATCGAAGGGACGATGTGGAGGAAGAATCTCTGAACGGACCTTGTCAAAAACATCAATAAACTCATGGTAGACTTCTGGAAGGGACCCTTTGGAAGGATCCGCAGTCTCTAAATCGGCAAGAGAAAGTGAAGTGGGAACACAAGGAATAGCACATGGGGTAGACCAACGTATGGGTTGTTTATCAGTCCATTCAATCACGGGATTGTGCAGTTGTAACCAGGGGAGGCCCAAGATTACCTGTACAGATGGTGAATGAATGACGTCCAACGAGATTTGTTCCTTGTGTCCATCCTTGGTGGAAAGGGTGAAGATCACGGTCTCCAGGGTGATAAAGGCAGGCTGGAGTGGATGACCGTCTATCGCTTCGAGTCCTATGGGAGTGGACTTCCTAAGTAGTGGGATCCGGTGTTTTATTGCAAAATTCTTATCCATGAAATTTCCTCCAGACCCAGAGTCGATGAAGGCAAGTGCAGAAATATGAAAGTCCGTACCCTCCAATATGATAGGTAGAAGGATCCTTTTTGGCATATTTTCCTTGGAAGAAGGACAAGAAGATATGGTACCCAAAGAAACTCCATCATACCTTATAGGCCGATGACATCCTCCCAGACGCATAGGACAGCGGTACGCCAAATGACCAGCTAGGCCACAATAAAGACATAGCCCCTCGCTTCTCCGGCGCTGCTTTTCTGTAAAGGACAACTGGTGAGTACCCAGCGGCATGGGGTCTGGCGCTTCAGGAACTGGAACAAAAGGAGAGAGAGTAGGAGAGATAGGTATAGGTACTGGCGTACGTGTAGTCCGGCGTTCACTTCGTCTCTCTTGGAGGCGTTGATCCACCCGTATACATGTAGAGATCAGATCCTCCAGGGCAGTGGGTCTAACACGTGCAGCCAATTGATCTTTCAAGGAGTCAGAGAGGCCATGCCAGAAGGCTGCAGTAAAAGCCTCGTTGTTCCAACCGGTTTCCGCGTCAATAGTCCGAAATTCAAGAGTACACTTCGAGACGGTCCGGTGGCCCTGGGTGGTATGGAAAAGAGAAGAGGCCGCAGTGACCTCGCGGCCAGGAGTGTCAAAAACCTGCTGAAACCTTTTTTTGAAAAAAATAAAGTTCTGCGTGAGTTCAGGCATTAACTCCCAGATAGGAGATGCCCAGGCCAGTGCGTCTCCAGTTAACAATGCAATGATATAAGCCACTTTAGATCTATCGGTAGGGAAGCGAGAAGGGGTTAATTCAAAGTGGATGTCACATTGGATTAGAAAGCCTCGGCATCCTAGGGGTTCACCCGCATACCGATTGGGTGTTGGAAGACGTGGTTCCTGGGGTATGTTTCCCACTAGAGTAGCAGCAGTTGTGGTTTGGCCCACCTCAGGGGGGTCAATGTTTGTTGGGCTGAACATACTGTAATGCTTGCGCGAGCCCACAAACAAGACCTGACCCCGGCACTGAGGTGGGAAGGACTGTGCCACACACCCACAGTAGCGGGGGCGAGCCCAGAAGGTGGTTTGTAGCGTTGCGGGGTCTGTGTATGTAGAAAGGGTTAATCCAATACTTGCGGGGGTCCGAGGATTGGAGAGGTACTCGTAGTTGAAGTCCGTAAGCCTGTGGTCTGGGGTTGGAGAGGTACTCGTAGTTGTTATCTGTAAGCCAGGGGTCAAGAGCCAGAGAGAATCCAAATGCAAAGCCAGGTCGGTACACGAGAGGTTAACTGCAGAGAACAAGACAAGACTGAGCTGGACAAGACAGGCACACGCAAGGTTATGTTCAGCAAGGTATGACAGGAAGAGGCAGTTTCTTATAGGAGACAGGAACCAGTAGGAGAGGGGGCGGAGCGGAGGCGGAGCCTCTGCAGATGCCAAGGATAGGCTGCAGGAGACAAGGTCTCACAGCAATCTTGACTCGCAGCTGGGGCTCGTTGCGCGACGTCACGCATGCACGCCGCGCGCAGCGGAGGCGCGGCGTGACCGAGGGGGCGGAGCTAAGGTCTGTGACCTGGTAGAAGAGGAGCGGGTGCGCACGCGCTCTGTAAACAGAGTGGGGGTGCGCGAACCAGCGGGGGGGCAGATCTGAGGCAGCAGCCACTGCAGTACTGTTATGTAAAGAGGAGGAACCGCGCCGCAAGGGACGCAATCCCCGAATCCTCTCAACTGAAGAATGATTCCACAAAAGAGTCGCCTTTCTTCATTAACTATGGGTTCCATCCCAGCAGCCTTCCCCTCTCCTCCCTCCCCTCCGGTGTTCCTGCAGCAGATACTCACGTCTCCAATCTACAAAACTCTTAGAAAAAGATCCAAAGAGCCTTGCAAGGGTCCGTCCAAAAACAAAAGACGCAAGCAGATCGGCGACGTCAGCTGGGTCCAGAATACAAACCTGGAGACAGAGTTTGGCTATCTTCAAAAAATATCAAGCTCAAAACTCCTTCCCAGAAGCTGGCGCCTAGATTATTGGGTCCCTTCAAGGTCCTCGAATGGATCAACCCGCTTCCTCCCACCATGAAAATACCCTCTGTGTTTCACGTGTCCCTTCTGAAACCCTTTGTCCAAAATGTGCATTTTCCGGACCGTCCTCGGAGACCCAATCCTGTCATAATACAAGGACAACAGGAATTGGAAGTCCATTCCATTCTTGATTCACGTTGGTCCAGGGGCAGATTTCAGTTCCTCGTTCATTGGAAGGGATATGGTCCCGAGGAACGCTCTTGGGTACCTTATCATGTTCATGCTCCAGCTCTTCTCAAACAATTTCGTCGGAAATTTCCTCACAAACCTTGGGAGGATCGTCCAGAGTCCGATCCTCAAGGGGGGGTACTGTAACGGATCGGGGGACACGCACCTCTCAGCGGGTCCCGTCACTTCAGGCCCCATGGTGGCTCTCTGCCCCGCTTCCCCACTCCCTCTGTCTCTCACCTGTTCCTCTCCCATGCCGAGCCGTTAATCTGCGGCGCACGCCGCACTCTCTCGCATGCGGCCAGGCGCGGGCATGGCAGCCTTAGAGTGCGCGCGCACCCGATCGTCGTACCAGCCCTCCCGCGCCGCTGGCTCAGCCCCCCATCGGCTGCAGGTGATTACCATGGATCACACACCTGTCTCCTTCCCTACTCTCCTGGATCTATCCCTACGATCTCCCAGACAGGCCTCCGCTCCAGCCCTTGCTACTATTGGCCCTCCTTCCTTTATAACCCCAGTCTGCCCTCTCCTTCCTTGCTATGCATAGCTTCTCAGTGACTCCTGTGTGCAGTGTCTATGCCAAGCTCTGTTATCTGTTACAGCTCTTGTTCCTGTCCCTGCCCCTGTTTGGATACCTTTGGATTGATCTCGGCTTTGTTTGACTATGTGTATCTCGCTACCCCTAGACTCTGCTTTGGACCTCACTACACTGCCTTCTCCTGCCCCTGACCCACGGCTCTTGGATCTGGATCTCCGTACCTCTGGCACCCCGGACTCAGCAAGTATCACGTTAACCCTTTTCTCACCAGGCCCGGCAACTCACCTTACCACACTTCAGGCACACCCTCACTGCTGTGGGTGCGTGTTATACCCTTACCCACCTCAGTACTGGGGACTGGCCAGGTCTGCGGACATACCGGCATTACAATAGATAGCAGACAGACATAAGGATCCAGATACTACAGGACCTAACAGGACTCTCTGAGTGGGCGCAAAGCTACCCTTAAAAGTGTGAAGGCTTTTATTTATGAACACCACGTGAGTGCAAAAACATATGTATTTTTATTAAAACTGTACTTCTCTCTGGGCGTTTTGTGCGCTTTCTCTTTTTTCTTTCCCCACCAGTTTAAGTTCTTTCAAAACTAAAGCTGACTCACATTTTAATCTGGTTTGTAACTGTTACATACGCCTATAATATATATTATCTCTAACTGTGCATTCTATGTGTAACACAGTCCCCCTTCCCCCCACCCCCCCAATTGCAGATAGGGACATGTGTGGAATATATCTGTATTATCAGGTGTGGTTCAATACCTGTTTGACTCACAGGAGGCCTTAGCCTCCGCCAGTGAGAGCCTGGGGTGTTTCCTCACGACAGCGCCTCCACCTGGGCAGGATTCTAGTGTGTAGAATGACCCCTGACACAGGACCCACATACAGTAACCACATACACCAAGTTATGGTTAAACAGTTTACTATATGCATATAGAACATAACAATACATCAACAACCTTAGTGTCACCCCTATAACACTGGGCCTCATAGGCTGTAACCCCACACCATATATCAAGAGTCCCAAGTGTCCCAAGAGTCCCCCTCCCACCCAAGTGTGAGACAGCGCTGACCACGAACATGAGATGAGGTTGGTGCACTTGCTGTATAATACCTGCCGGGTGCTCCAAAATCCGGTGCGGACGACTTAACGAGGATCTGTCTGCGTCCAGCACCGAATCCTCAGCGATGACGTCTGCCTCCACGTGAGGCGGTGTCCCGCTGATTTACCCAACCTTGAAGATAGTCCCTTATCTTGATGGGTAGGTCTGGTTCCAGACCACACTCTTCAGGGCAGCACTGTAGCTGTGTCCCTGAACTTAACAAGCTACTAATGGGACAGGGTCCCTACCTAAGGGCCTGTCCCTGAACCTGGTATGAGTTGGGGACTAGCTGGGGCCTGAGGGGGTATCTGGCCTTGAACAGGGGCCACCTTACATACAACCTACCCTCTCTGCATCCCAGCTCCAACTGACTTCCTGCTCCCTGCGCGCGAAATGTATCCTTTCTCGTGGGGGGAATCTCCCAGCCCTATTGGCTGCTGTGAGTCACCTGTGCTCCAGCCCCCTGGGCTGCTGGGAGTTATAGTCCCGTGCGGACATCTCTTCTATTGAAGCCGCGTGCACGATCGCGATTACACATGCGCAAACATGTAATGGCCACTGCAACTCCTGACACTATGTTGCGCATGCGCAACTACACTGTACATGCGCGACCGCATCAAACATGGTGGCGCCCTGTGGCATTTTGAACTCAAAATGATAATAGTCTTTGACACAAAAACTAGAAGACTTAATGTTGATATTGGGCTTTTAAGCCAGTACAGTACCATAATTTTTTGTAATATTTCTCCCCCCTCTCTGTGAATTTTGCAATTAAGCCCTCTCCCCCCATGCTCTCTACTGATAGATGTATGATCTCACTGTCCCTCTCATCCATTTATTGCCGTGTCTGTTTATTCCTTCTCTGCATCATCTGCCTTAGGTGGCAATTTTGTTTTTGTTTTTGTGTTAGGCTAAGTCCCCACTAGCGCTGATCGGCTGAGCGGTCGGCGCTTGCGGCGGGGACTTACATATATAAATATATGTAAGTCCCCGCTCATGCGGTGCGTGCGGCACTCGTGCGCGTGCACACACGCTCATCCGCGATCGGCGCTTAGGTAAACAAAAAAACTATACTTACCCGCGCGCTCAACTACCTGCAATGCCGCCCCCCCCCCCCTCCACACGTGCGTACAAGCAGGACACCCGGCGCTCATGCTTGGAGCGCTCTCCAAGCATGAGCGCGCTCAGCGCCAGTGGGGACTTAGCCTTAAGCTCATGGAATCTTTCTAAATCAGTATTGATGACCTCGGGAAAAGGAGAGCTTGTCTTATACAGATGTACTGTAGCAAGACTTATTGTCTTTGGTGCCACGGCAATGTGTGGTCACACGGACGCAGCTGTAGTGGCACCAAAGGATTAACGATGCAGGGGGTCCCATTTAGAAGCATGGACCACCCACAACTCCCAAACGGCAGACACTGTCCCCGGCACCGCAGACTATTGCTTATTTGACCATGGCACCAAGGATAGTAAGTCTTCCTACATCTGTAATTTCAATTATTAGTCCAGATAAAAAAGGTTTCACTTAATACTGAATCATTCATTTATTCTGCACTATCACATCTGGACTAACACGGCTATATCAACTTCATTCAAATACTGTATAAGAAATATGAGGAAATTAAATTGTGGTTTTCTTTTCTGTTAGCAATTGTTAGATATAAAAATGGAAGTATCCATTTTTCAATTACCCAATAAAATATTATGAGTTAATTATGTATTTCTTAGTTGGCAAGAGAGGAAGACAGGTAAGAGACTGAGGCAGAACAATGAGGGAGTCTCCCAGCCTAAGTGGGAGGATGATTTTGCATATGTCAGTCGGTATGTTTGTTGGGAAGTAGCAATACATATATTATCAACGCCCACACCAGCTTTTTGTAACTATAAAAATAAGGCTCTCACCGTGAGAACAGAGAGACAACGAACAAAAAAGAAGAGGCAGCAAGTTCTAATTTGAACAGGCACTGTAAGTGGACTGGTATTTATTCATGCTGTGTTTCATAAGAAGCTTTTTCATTCTTTATTGAGCATGCTCTGGTCAGCAAAAGACACACTGCTTTGGTATCTGTGGCAACATTTTCAAAATGAAGGTGGTGAAAGGAAATTAAACAAGGAAGACTTTGTGTGATTGTTGAATGTTGGGCAACATTTTTTCAGGTTTTGTCAGGAAAGTAATTGGTAAATGATACACAAAGTGAGTTCAAGTGGTGACGGACAATGAATAAGAGTGGAGTTTTTGAATAATATAATGATACAAAGTATCTCTAACCACTTTAACATCCCTTAATGCTTTTGGTCTATAGATAATAAAAGTTAAAAGTTGCCCCAACAGTGTAGCTGTGCCATATTGATTTGGCTTCTCCATAGTATGATACACACTAATGTTCATCTCTACACTGGTAGTTTCTCAACAGGTTTTTGCAAGCGGGTAGAGCGTATAGAGCAGGTAGGTGTAATCGATTAATATTATGCTTTAGACAGTTGTGAGTGTATTGTCATTGTCAACACTGTACAGAAAATGTTTCATGTTTTATAGAGGTGAATGATGTTATTTGATCTATATATAATGTTTTTTTTCCCCATATCCCTGTATTGCATTAAGGGTTATATTTACTAAGCAGTGCAATTCCATAACACACCTTCTGGTTCTGAAAGGCAAGTTTGTGCACATACACCTGAATGGGTTGTAAGGTATCTTCTGCAGCACTGCTTCGTAATACTGTAGCTTTCCTTCATAATACTTAAATGTTGAAACATATTGGTAAGCATTCTCCTCTCTTCATCACTTAAGGTTGGAGGAAAGACGATTTCACCAGTAACAAAGGAAAAGGTTTTTTTTTTACAGTAAGGGCAGTTAAAATGTGGAATTAATTAACCATGGAGACTGTGATGGCAGATACAATAGATATGTTTTAAAAAAAAGTTGGACATCTTTTTAGAAAGGAAAGGTATACAGGGGTATACCAAATAAGTTAACACGGGAAGGATGTTGATCAAGGGAGTAATCTGATTGCAAATTCTTGGAGTCAGGAAGAAATTTCTTTTTCCCCTTATGAGATATATTATTGTATGATATTTCACTAGGGTTTTTAAGTTTGCCTCTACTGTAGATCAATATACTGTAAATACAAATATAGGATAAAGTGTCTGTCGTCTAAATTTAGCATACTGGAGGTTGAACTTGATGGACGCATGTCTTTTTTCAACCTCATCTAGTATGTAACTATATGTGACCTATCTTCCTTCACATAGTAGAAAAAAACTCCCATTTTTTTCTCCATTGTTAAAACAATAAGAATCAGCCTTGAGATATTACAAAGAATGCTTCGTTTCACAACAAGAAGTCAATAATGCACAGAACTTTTCTTACTGAGCTGACAAGTTGTCATGGATGCATTGTCTGTCTCTTTGTTTTTCATACAAACAAACATTTTAACTTTTTTTCTACTAAAACCATGATTTCTACGATTACTTTTAGGTTAAGCAGGGTGAGTTGTTAGTGTAGACTACTGGAGAAAAAGACTGCTCAGGACTAAGGTATAATTGTCATCAGGACCACCGCCAGGGTGGGACATCCAGGACAAGTGTCCCGGGCCCGGTGGCTGCGGGTGGCCTGGCAGCCCTGGCTCTCCCCAGCAGCTGGCCTCCCTCCGCAGTAACTGTCTCACGTCTCTGGCGATAGAGCATTACCGGGCTCCCCTCTCATGCCGGCGCACGACGGAAGCTGAGCCAAGCTTACTTCCGGCGCTTTCATGTCAGAGAGGCCCGGATGATTTGAGGCTTGGGTCGATGAAGCACTGGCGGACTTTTCAAAGTTGCTCTGTTGCAAATAGTAGAGCAACTGGCTTAGTTTTTAGCCGGAGAATCCTGGCTAGCTGAGACCAAGTTTTAAAGAGGCGGCCAAGTTCTGAGCGGAGAACGAAACGGGGAAAGCACTGCGGCTCTCCCGAAAAGAGTACCGCATGTTCCTGGACATGAGTCGGACAGGGTAAGTCTTCCTGAAGCGGGTGCTCTGCACCTAGTTGAGGCTAGATATTCACCCCAGAGTCCCCGTTAAGTGTGTTTTACCTGTATTTTGTGTATTATTTGTATGTCTGCGGGTTTCACCCGAATAAACCTCATTTTATTCCATTACCTTGTTCTGCCTAGTGAATTGATCCCGAATGGTAACAAGTGTTAAAAGTACTGGTCTCCTGTGACAAGAGGGTTGGAGTTCTTTACAATGCATCTGATCTCAGACGCGCCATTAGAGAGGGTTGGGGTTCCTCAGAATTTCTCATAGGGTTCATAAAAAAGGTTGGAAGCAACTGTGCTACACTATTGAGATATAAATTACAGCAAAACACACAAATGGGAAGAAACCCAAAAATATATCTAATAGTGTGCACACAAAAGGGATGTAATAATCAGACAATAGGAGTACAATGGATCTAAATAAAAAAAAACATTTAATAAATACAAATAAAATAATGCAATTCTAAAAATGGAGGTTAGAGGGGGGAGAGGGAGAGTAAGCTATATGACCTAATAAAGTGATCAGGCTCGAGCTTCCCAGACTAACTATATAGATAGGAGTTGAATGCGCGATGTTGCAGTAAGCACAATATGTAATTAGCCATTAGTACTGTAATAGTTCTAGTCTGAAAATAAGACAAAGTAACTTCCACGCGTATTGTAACACTACAGTATGCAACCAAGATGTTACAGTAGGTATCAAATATAAATCAAGTCACAAATGGTTCCCAAGCCTGGGATAAATGTGCTAATCATGCAGATCAGAAGAACAAAACCTGCGTACTGGTGAAATGAAATCCTATCAGCTGGTAAAGAGCATCTGATTGCAGCAGTGTTGAATAATTAGCAGCTAATACTGTTGTAGTGAGGATAGCTCCTAAGAATTAAGTAATGTACAGCAATTTAGTTGAAAAGTCTCACATAAATTGTGCACTGGTCACACTACAGTGGTTCCCAAGCCTGGGATAAATATGCTAATAAGTGCTCAAGTGCTCGGGATCGTGCAGATCAGATGTACAAAAATATATGTACTGAAGTGCAATTCTATTAGCTAGTAGAGTATACGAAACTCATATCTGTCTAAATGCAGAGCTACTGCCATAACAAATCTCGGCTGTGGGTAGGAAACTGGAGCTGGGAAGTTTACAACCCTTCGTTGCCCTAAGCTCCACCCTCTGTGACATCTGACGTCACACCACAAATTCCCCAAAGCGCGTTTCATTCCAACGGGAACTTTTTCAAGGGTAGTCATTAGAAAAAGAGAAATTATTTTCTTTAAAAATACATAAGTTAACCACTCAGTTGCTTTTTTATTTATAAAACTGTTTTACCAGGAAGTAATACATTGAGAGTTACCTCTCGTTTTCAAGTATGTCCTGGGCAAAGAGTTAAGATGACAAATAATACATGGCTACAAATACAGTTACATAAGTGAACAGGGTATACATTATATACAAAACATAGCATGCACAGTTAGAAATAATATATACTGTAGGCGTATGTAACCGTTACAGGCCAGATTAAAATGTGAGTTAGCTTTAGTTTTGAAAGAACATAGACTGGTGGTGGCTGTGAGAGTCTCTGGTAGGTTGTTCCAGTTTTGTGGTGCACGGTAAGATAAAGAGGAGCGGCCAGCTTCTTTCTTGAGCCTTGGGACCATGAACAGTTTTTTGGAGTCAGATCTCAGATAAGTGCTGCATGTGGTAGGGGCTAGGAGCTTGTTCAGATAGATGGGTAGCTTGCCCAGAAAGTATTTGAAGGCAAGACAGGAAAGATGAACTTTGCGCCTAGACTCAATTGGTGACCAATCTAGTTCTTTGGGCATTTCGCAGTGATGTGTATTGTAGTTGCTTTGGAGAACAAAACGCCTTATTGAATTGTTGAGGTTGTCAAGTTTGCTATGGTGGGTTTGGGGTGCCGAGCCGTATACTACGTCCCCATAGTCGATAATTGGCATTAGCATCTGCTGTGCGATACGTTTTCTGACCAGCAGAATTAGGGAGGATTTGTTCCTGATTTGTTCCTGTAAAGTACACCTAGTTTCGCATAGGTTTTGGATGTCAGGGTATCAATGTGCATCCCAAATGTTAAGTGGGAGTCAAACCAAATGCCAAAGTATTTAAAACTAGTTACAGGAGTTAGGGTAGTGTTAGCGTTGGTTCTGATCTGGAGCTCAGTCACTGGAAGGTTTAACATTTTAGTCTTGGTCCCAAATACCATTGTTACAGTTTTGTCAGTGTTTAAAAATAGTTTGTTTTGGGAAATCCAATTTTCGAGTCTCAAAAAGTCAGATTGAAGTATGTGTTAAAAGTCAGAGAGGCTATGGCTGTGTGCATATAATTGCGTCATCTGCATACATGTGTATTGAAGCGCCTTTACAAGCTGTAGGAAGATCATTTATGAACACTGAGAAGAGTAGAGGCCTCAGAACAAAGCCTTGCGGGACACCACAGGTGATTTCCAAGGGGTTGGAGTTAGAGCCTGAGATGGACACATGTTGGGATCTACGTGATAGGTACTGTAGGAATTAAACAAGTTTGAAGCATATTTCCCTATTCCAGAGCACTGGAGTTTGTTAAGCAAGATAGCACGATCAACAGTATCAAAAGCCTTTGCAAAATCTAGGAATATTGCACCAGTGAGTTGTCCCCATTCTATTCCACACTGGATTTCATGCAAACGTTTAGCAGGGTAGTTACGGTGGAGTGTTTGGGGCAAAAGCCAGATTGAAATTGGCTAGGAAAATTTGTCTTTGTACAGTACTCACTTAATTTGAAGTGAACACATTTCCCCTGACTTTGGATAGTATTGGGAGAAGAGAGATTGGCCTGTAGTTTGAGACAGTGTTTTTGTCCCTACTTTTGAACATTGGGACAACTCTGGCAGTTTTCCAGGTCCTAGGGATATGGTCTGCAGACAGAATAGAGTTGACTATGGAAGCAATTGGTTCAGCAATGGCTGAAGCACCAAGTCTTAGGAACTTAGCTTGTAGTAAGTCAGGTCCACATTGGATGCTTAGTTTTAATTTGAGGAGCGCTTGTATAGAGTAATCTCCTCTTCGGATACTGGGACAAATTGAAAATTGTGGTCAGTGTTGGGAGGGGGTGGAGCTATAGGGGTACTCCCTGGATGAGATTCATGTTTGTGGTTTGTTTTGCGTTTCGCTAATAAGTTAGTAGCACACCCCACAAAGTAGTCATTGTATGCATTTGCAATGTCAGTGGAGTTTGTCAGTGCTAGGGGCAGTTGGTGACACAGGAGTTTGTGTGCTAGGGGCAGTTGGTAAAGTCAGCCAGAAACAGTTGTGGGTTAAAGTTTCTAAATGGTCTAGTGAGGAGAACTTTAGTGCTTGATTGGGGTGGTTTAATTTTTCTTACACAGTACACGATTGCATGGTAGCTGAAAATGTCAGGAAGGATGCCAGAGGATTGGATTTTGCTGGGGTTTGTAGAGAAAATCCATTCTAGCAAGGAATGGTTGTGCGATTTCATGTTTGTCCGTGTGGGTTGGGAAATGAGTTGCGTTAGGTTAAGTGAACTTGAGTTGTATTTGGATTTTGTGGTTTTTAGGGTCGAGCCAATTGAAGTTGAAATCCCAATGAACTAGCAGCTCACTCTTCTTATTCAGGGAGGACATGGAGCCAAGAAACTGGGTGATGTCAGTCAGGGACTGTAGAGGGGCTTTAGGGGGGGCGGTAGATTCCAGCAAGCAAGATGCTTGGCTACTCATACACTAACCATGGCATGGCTTTATTGGGTCACTTGTAATACACAATATTATCAAAGATATGACGTTTGATACACAACTCACATGTCAACAGTATAAATTATACTATTTAATGCAGTATATTGTTGTATCATTCCAGAGCAAATAAAGGATCTTTCCAAGAAGAGGACTCATATCTGTTGATTGAGGTAAGATTTTTGTTAGACAAGGTATGAAATTCCATATAATTTTGAAAAATAATTCATATTTCAGAGGCCATAGCAACAAGTTATTTAGTGTAGTGATCTTTAATATGTGCTGTATCTCCAGTGAGTTTGTATCTATCTGTATATGGGGCAGTAATGAAGATGCAGTCTGTGCTAATGGTTAATGAAAATAATTTGTGGTTGATACAGAAAAATATCCTGTGTTACAAAACATGTTACTTAATGTCAGATAAAAAGGGGAGAAAGAACAAGCGCAAAAATACAGTGAGCTAAAAAGGATACGTTATAGTTCAAATGTATAAGGATTCCCTTGATGGGTGCCGCACCAGATAACAAATGGGTTAGTTCTTGGCCACTTGAGTAGTTGAGGAGGAAGGTTCCAAATGCGCACAATCTCATCACAATTGGAAATATATAGAGAGAAGAAAAGACACACAATACTGTAGTACCGTATATAGCAGTTTGAGCAGAGAAAGTATTGCACTCACATTTGATTAAATCAAGCGGGCATTTCGGTTACTAAGTTTAACCACACTGGTGTTGTAGACTCTCCGTTATCAGGACACAGTATACAGTACTACACTATTGTGTGTCTTTTTTTCTCTCTATATATTTCCAATTCTGGGATTGTGCGCATTTGGAACCTTCCTCCTCAACTACTTAATGTCATAACAGAGAGTCAGTCCCAATTTACTAGTCTGAAGTGCTATATATATATCTGAAGGAAGACCTAATTTCCTCGCCTATGCTTCAGACCCGAGAGGAACCTTTCCTCTGCCAGGTACACTGAAGCCTTGTGACTGGATACTACACCATCTGCAGCGTTTGCAGCAGACTTCCCAGGAAGCTTTCACGCCCTGCAACTGTTATCTTCGATCTTTGATGAACTATCAGGCCTGGAAGACGAACGAAATGAAACGTAACGCATGCCAGGTTTCAAATCCTTTGTCTCAATTTATTACTCATAGGATAATGACTTTTATACAGAAAAAAGAAGATATTGGTTAGAGGCGTAACATAGGCGTAACATAGGCGTATCCTAGGTGTAACATAGGCGTACCCTAGGTGTGTCTTGGGCGTAGCTTTGATTAGAGGCGTGATCTAGGGGCAGGACATATTAGTGGCGTGACTTTTGGGACGTGTCTTTTACAATACAAGCAATTGTCTGAATACATAGCTTATTCATTGTCTGTTATCAAAAGAGACCATGAGTCTTTAGCAACTATATTACACTATTTTGCTTCTTGCAGAGAACCATTCTATTATATTCTAACTAAAACATCAGGAAATTGACAACACAAAAGTATCTTAGCAATATCCTTAGCAGGAAGAAAAGAAATATAATTTAGCAGAAACTCAGTGCGTTAGGAATTATATTTCAGCAAAAGGCTGACTACAGAATCTTAACTAGTTATGACCAGACAAAATGGAAGCTTAACATGAGTGCAGATTCTGGCCTGACATATTGGTCCTAACAATTCCCTCCTTTTTGTTCTCTAAAAGAACAAATACCCTTACTAGGTACACTTCTCTATGACTATGGCCTTATGGGGACCAATAGTATCATAGACTCTGTTCATGGCCACATATGAATTATTAGTTACATACATGGCGTGAGATGAAACTGAAGGTTTACTTGAGACAAATGAAAGCATTGCACACTTAGCACAGTGAAAAATAACAAAAATTGCTGCGATTATACTAATCACTACAATAAAACCATAGAGAATTTTCATACCCAATTCTCCGATCCAACTAGTGAGTCCTGACATCCAATTTAAGCTAAGGCCTGAGGATTCTTTACGCATCCTTGCCTGAATTTCCTGTAACTTATCCATATCTTTATGAATAGCGCCAGACTCATCTTCAATATAGGCACAGCACTTCTGTCCTACAAGTTTACAAACACCTCCTTGTGAGGCTAGCAGATAATCAAGAGCCATTCTATTCTGTAATAATACTGTTCGGATCTGCTCTTGTTCATTAGTCAGACGGATAATAGCATCACTTGTCTGATTAAGAGCATTATCAATTTTTACCATAAGATCACTTAATTTAGAATAGAGATCCAGAACACCTAAACTAGGTATAAAAACCCCAGCTGCAATTCGGGTTGGACTAATGGTTCTGGTCAGATCTTTTCGATTTCTCAGCTTCCCTTGGGGTAACGTGTCAGATACATAGAAAGTGGGAAGAATGAAACCCAGATAACAAAGGGCAGTGTGATTGCAGGATACAATCTTAGTGGCCCACATGCCACACAACCAATATATATATATATATATATATATATATATATATATATATATATATATATATATATATATATATATATCATTAAATATTTCTATAGATTAGAAAATGGCTTACATCTCAATTTGTCACATAATCTAAGGGTCAGCTATTTGTGAGAATTGGTGGGGGCTAATTTCTGCTAAGAGCGACTGCACAAACATTCTTCTTGCACACATCTTTCATACTGCATTTACTCAGAATGGCAAAACGGACCAAGATGGCTGCTATGGTCAAAATGGCTGACTTGTGATCCTTTCCTTGTGGTTGACTCACGTCCCTTTGTGACCTCCCACCTTCCTCATATCCAGTCTTCTCAGTCCCCCCATATCCTTAAGAGACAGTCTATTTAAAGAACAGAACAGTTAACCGTTTCATAGTCCTGATGGACCAAGATGTCCAAGTTGTGCATAACTTCATTCCTTTCTTTTCTGGCCATTATATCAGCCCAGTTGATTTCTTCTTCGGTCTCTTCTTCTGGGGGACTGGCGACATCATCAACGCAGAGAGGCATAGCGTCGGTGGGGGTTGCAACGCACTTCTGGATCAGAGTTTTGCTGTACTTAATACATAGAGAGCAATGAGTAGGACAAACACACACATACAAAAACATTCGCTAGCTTCGCTCAAAGCAAATCAATCCAATCACCAAGTCCCCATGGTCCCTAAATCCTGGATAAATACACAACATTGCGCTTTAACTAGGGCGCATACATGCCCCTCCTTTTGAGGCTAAAATATAGTCTAGAGCTATTTTATTCTGCGGAGCAATTAATTTAAACTAAACCTATTCTTGGTTAAGTGAGTAAATGTCTGTGGTTGTATGATTTAGGATATCCTTGTAAACTTGTCATACAGTAACCCAACTCCTACATTTGGGAATAAATTCCCTGAAACTTATTCTTCCCATAGACTACTTTTTAGCACTTGTGTATTGGGTGCATCTCTTCTGTTTCTAACTCTACCTGTGAGCAATTAACATAACCGTGTGTTTGACTGATAAAACATTCTCCCACCGGGATATCATTCTGCAGGGAGATTCTATTAACCTATAAATCCAAACAAAATAAACAGAGTTAAACAAATTATACCTTATACTATTTTGTCATCCTTATGGGACGCCACTTACACAAACATAATGGAGCATACATTTGTAACTGAAAAATAATAAAAACCTGTAAAAATAAAAAGGTCAAAGTTCGTGTGTTGAGGCCTGGACATTTTTGCCTTTGACCTTTCTCCCTTGATGATTAGTGGTCAGAGAGTATTGTGTCCATCAAAACACTTATTTGCAGGTGCTATGTCTTTGTCTTTATTAGCTGTTTGTGCTTAGACTGGCACTATTTTGACGTGCGTGATGTGTATCCATGATGATAAGAAATTTTTACTGCAATGCTGGTGATGAGTAGTATTTAAATGGCCTTTTCATCTGGGATGAAGAGCGTGTTTGCGTAGAAAATGCTTGACCATTAACCCGTCTTGCGTAGGTGCACTTTCAGCTTTAACCTGTGCCTAGAAAGACTCAAAAATATATATTAGTTGCATGCAATACTTATTAATTGTTTTATTACCAATAACATGGTCCTTAATTCGTTACTTTGAACTACTGATGGTCATAACTCATCCCATAAGTGTCTCATAGGGAGAGAATTTATACCTAGAAATAAATTCTTGTATTAATATGGTTACTACTTTTATCAGCATCCACAATATTAAACAGAGATATTCCCTATTAACGCTCCTCAAATTTTAAACTAAGCAACCAATATGGACTTGACTTTGCTACAATCCAAGTTCCTAAAACTTGGTACCTCAGCCTGTGCCAAACCAATTGCTTCCATAATCAACTCTATCCTGTCTGCAGGCCATATCCCTAAGACCTGGAAAACTGCTAGATTTGTCCCAATCTTCAAAAATGGGGACAAAAACACTGTCTCAAACTACAAATCAATCTCTCTTCTCCCAATACACACTTACTGTCATTCATACCTAACTGCCATCTGCCATTTTCTCTGATGCAAATGGTGTCAACCTTTTAGTCATTTAATACTAACTAACCTTAAAACTCGCCCCACAAATCAAGCATTCCAACAGCCTGCACTCATGGCTATTGTCCCACACCCACAGTCACTCGTGGCTTTCACCTCAAACACTCCACTGTAACTATTCTGCCAAAAATGTGAAATGCCTTGTATATAATATATATACCCTGTTCACTTATGCAATTATATATCCCCTGTCCTTTAACTCTGTCCAGGACATACCCAAAAACGAATAAATGGTTACAAAATTATAAATTTGGCAGATATGATATATCCCTCAACATAGGGATGGCTTGCTACCTGCTTTGCTGTGACATCTGCAAAGGTATTATTATTATTTACCAGGGGCCTGTCAGCCCTGTTAGTATGGCAGCAACTTTTTATTACTGCAAGAGCCCTTGGAGTTAACATTGCTATAATAAATTCTGAACCTGCTGTGCATTGTATATCATTTACAACATATCAAGTTCATATCAAATCCCTCTATAGGGATTTCAGAGAGACCTTCAATAACCTATGTATGTATCTCCCCTCTTTTGTTCATATATTATCTATATATGTGAACAAAAATACAAAAATACAAAAAAAAGATATGAAAACAGGTTGCTTTGATATATAGCAAAATTAAACTGGTAAATAGATTTGTATGTGTAGTGACTATAAAAATATTTACTGCTTATGTTAAAAGAAAAAGCCTTCAGTAGGTCTTTTAACAAATGTGGCATTTACAATATAAGAAAAATCCTGAAATCCTGAACAAAAGATTTCCTTTTAAAATAGACACATAATGTTGAACTCCTTGCAAAGTGCTGAGCACACGGCCAGCATTAACTTTAAAAGACACTCTGACTTTAAAAAGAAAAAAATAATAATTTTCAAAGCGCTTTTTTTTCCTTTTTTTTTCTTTTCTGGGAAAACAGCCAGAAACCTCAAAGTACAGATAGCAGACAATGGGTTTCACTGTCTAATTCATATTAACTGCTGGATTAATCCTCACGCAGGGGATTGTAACATTAGTTTAATGTTAAATATGAATCTTTCCACGCTGTCCTAAAACTGCATTTTGTATGGTCTTTACAAAATTAAATAACGGGAATATTTTAAATTACTTATAAACACCAAGTCTATGCAAACAAGAGCATGCAACATTCTTTCACTCATTCCTCTGAATGCCTTCTGAAAGAAATCTCATATTCCTGCAAACTTCCATCAATACAATTGCTATCCCGTTTTAACTATGCCCTCTCTTAAACTAAACAAAATATCTTCAAACATGCAACAGTTATACCATGACTAAAAAAACAGCAAGCTTGACTGTCTTGTATGGCTTCTGCACTGCTTATTTAACGGAGACAATTCTCGCTAAAATAACTGATCTCCATGCTGCTAAATACAGATATCATCACACTCCGCTCACACCACGGACACCCTTCTTTTGAAGCGCTATGTACATTAATGGCGTTATATACATATATAATACAATATATTAATTCAAACAGTGCTTGTGAGCTCTTACCAGCATTTTAAACAAAAACAGCCCCAAATATATCTTAATCCTGTAGAAATAAAATTGAAATGTGTTATCTTACTGCTTTATGGAAAAGAAGACAGTTCTACATTACTTTGTTCTCATGAATAAACTGCTTAAGCACAGAGCTAGTTAATTTTAATTCTTTAAACTGTAAGGGAGAGGCTGTGCCCCTCCTTTTATTAAGATAGAAATACCACAAACGAAAAGAAATGTGTCCGGTTTAAAAAGTATCCGCCTGGCCAGGACGAATAAACCTTTCAAACTATAACCAGGGACAGAGCTGAATATACTCCCCTTTTGTTGTGAGGTATTTCTCTCTATATTCGGTGTACACCTTTTTTTAAAACCTTTTAAAATTTAGATTTCATCATGAGCAACTAATATTCATATTTTTTGTACACACATGTTAATCAGCATGACTTTCACACAGTATCTTTCACACAAGAAATCATTCAGGAAAAAATTCATCAGGGTTACAAACAAACCCTTTTACATAAGGTAGCGGTGTTTTTTTTTTTTTACAGAGACTTTCACTCTGAGCCCCCACGGGCAAAGCAGCACTTCCCTGCTTCTGACTGATAGTGGCACACTCTCTGCCAATGACCAGTATTACCACTGTTAAAACAGGCACCATTATTCTGAGCTATTCTCCCTGATTGATTTCTGGGACCAGCATAAGATCTCCGTCTATTCTGCCCTCTGCCTTGTAAATACATTGCCTTATTTTCATGCCGAGAACAACCTTCTGCATATTCGACAAACGGGTCACAATAATAATGACTAGCTGTCTGAGCAACAAATTCCTCAGGAATCTGACCAGATTTACACTCGCATTTAAAAATTTGTACATTCCTAGGCTTCCGTCCAGAGTCATTCTTACTCATGTAAGCACCCATTAGTAGCTTAAAGAAAAACAGCTAAATTATGACAAATAATTGCAATATTTATACTTACACAATATACAATGGTCGTTCAGCTAGATCAGAGATAACAGTCCAGTCGTGCACAAAATTTACTGGACTCTAACCAAAAATTTTGTTTAAAGGGACTCTAACCCAATCTTCAGTCACAATTCATAAACTATCTAAACTCTAACCAGCATAATTTAGGTCTTTTTTTAAATTCCCAGAGGGGGTGAAGCATCATATATAAAAATTTACATATATACTCACCACCACTGTGAATTTCCCACTTCTGGACACCAAAACTGAAGGAAGACCTAATTTCCTCACCTATGCTTCAGAACCGAGAGGAACCTTTCCTCTGCCAGGTACACTGAAGCCTTGTGACTGGATACTACACCATCTGCACCGTTTGCAGCAGACTTCCCAGGAAGCTTTCACGCCCTGCAACTGTTATCTTCGATCTTTGATGAACTATCAGGCCTGGAAGACGAACGAAATGAAACGTAACGCATGCCAGTTTCAAATCCTTTGTCTCAATTTATTACTCATAGGGTAATGACTTTTATACAGAAAAAAGAAGATATTGGTTAGAGGCGTAACATAGGCGTATCCTAGGTGTAACATAGGCGTATCCTAGGTGTGTCTTGGGCGTAGCTTTGATTAGAGGCGTGATCTAGGGGCAGGACATATTAGTGGCGTGACTTTTATGATGTGGATTTTACCATACAAGCAATTGTCTGAATACATAGCTTATTCATTGTCTGTTATCAAAAGAGACCTTGAGTCTTTAGCAACTATATTACACTATTTTGCTTCTTGCAGAGAACCATTCTACAGGCATACCCCGGTTTAAGTACACTCACTTTAAGTACACTCGCGAGTAAGTACATCTCGCTCAATAGGCAAACGGCAGCTCACGCATGCGCCAGTCAGCACGTCCTGAACAGCAATTTCGGCTCCCTACCTGTACCGAAGGTGTGCGCAAGCGGGGAGACTATAGAGCCTGTTACAAATGCCTTATTTCCATCAGTTATGCACGTATATGACGTTTGCAGTACAGTACATGCATCGATAAGTGGGAATAAGGTAGTGCTTCACTTTAAGTACATTTTCGCTTTACATACATGCTCCGGTCCCATTGCGTACGCTAATGTGGGGTATACCTGTATTATATTCTAACTAAAACATCAGGAAATTGACAACACAAAAGTATCTTAGCAATATCCATAGCAGGAAGAAAAGAAATATAATTTAGCAGAAACTGAGTGCGTTAGGAATTATATTTCAGCAAAAGGCTGACTACAGAATCTTAACTAGTTATGACCAGACAAAATGGAAGCTTAACATGAGTGCAGATTCTGGCCTGACATATTGGTCCTAACAATATCCCAAAACACACCTTTAGACAACACGGAAAGAGACACCTGTGCAAAAAAAGGAGCACACTGAAAATATGATAATATGGATATCAAACTATATTTAAATGAGTTAAATTAGCATATGGCCCAAGTATCTCAGACGTGCTCATTTTTGTGCAGAGGTGTCTGTCCATGTGCTGGCACTCTAGTAAAACAGAATTCTTTCTCTCCTAATGCATCATTAAATCTCTGCATTAAGCATAATGTAACTGTGTGGACAGGCGTTGTTGCAGAGAACACCACTTTTGTATATCATTATCACTAACGTCCTTTATAGTTACCATAAGGTCCATTACGGCTGAAAACAGCACTTAATACTGCGTTAGTGAGCTTTATAAATACTGGTTAGCACATAACGATACGTTAACTTAAATGAATGCCTCGTTAAGTCAATAAAGGAGCTCTGTGGATCTGGGCCTAAATCAGCCATGAAGTGCTGATTAGCTAAAATAACTCAGATCACTAACAGTGACCTAATTTATTTAGTGAGCTGCTACTCAACAAATTAACAGACCCCTCTACTTAATTCATTAAGCCCTTGTGTGGTCCCTGAGTCAGGCCTATTCCTCTCATGTGCTAAGGGTCTCGATCAGGAAGTAATTTGTGGCTTCCAGTGCAGCAGTGATCATCGTAGCAGCCATAAGGCTGCCTCCTGGGAAGGTCCTTTGTCTGCTGTAATCTGATGTCAGATTACAACAACTGGATGCAGCCGAGAAAACAACTGTTGCCTAATTTCCCACACTCCTGACCGAACCCTAACCACATAAGAGCAAAATTGGTCTTGATCTGTCTTGTGAAAATGAACTTCAAAACACATGTTGCATATACAGGGACATACACAATGTATTTGAACACTTTGTTTCACAAGACGCTACAAGCACATTTTGATATAAAATCAACCTTGATTGACCTTTGTAGTATTCTGTGTAAAAAGAATAAAACTATGCTGGTGGTATAAAAATGCATCCTGGTGCAGAAGAATAAAACAAATATCTTACTTTAGACTAACAAAGATTAGTGAGTGGAAGCATATTAGTGCCTCAACTCTCCAACTAGTAGCTCATTTATCAAAAGCACTCCAGGGCAGTTAAAACTTAGCATTTAATAGATATCTGACTAAAATAAAATCTACACACAAATTGATGATTATAAACACACAATGTAATTAAAAAGGAAGGGTGATGGGGAGGCAGGGTTGGGCTCAGGGTGTGTAGCACAGATGAAAATTGCCTCAAATTAATAAAGGCAGAAATAGGCTAAATAAACACCTTGAGTCACCTATTATTATAGGACATAGAATCTCATGATTGCCAACAATGATAAAGATTCATCAACAGTTGTAGACATACATACTGTATGTTGTGCGGCATTTAGCGTAGCATACCGATCAAGCCAACCTGAAATTGTAACGTGTAGCACCAAACAGTGATATGCCTGTTATTATACTGATATTTTAAATCAATAAAACATAATATTTACACAGTAGGTACAACACAATATCAGGTTGGTGGTACGTGGATTGACTCTACGCCAAATTACGTTAATATACACAGCACAAGGATCACTAGAATACAACTGCAACTGAATGCAATTATCACGGAATTCAATTATAGCTTAGCACGCTTCTGGGAAAAATTCGTGACCAATACTTAAATGTGTGAGGATGCAGTCTATATTTTTTACACTGCCATTAAACAATGTAACCAGTGAGTCAGTGTATAAATGCAAAGCACTAGACCTTCCTAATAAATAGCATTAGTAACAATAAGACTGCATTTACCAAATGTACAACATACAGTATAGATGCCAGCAGCAAAGGTAAGGCAGATGGCTAAAAGGAGTAAGTCTGTTGCTATCAAACCTGAGACACAATGAATCAGTGTATTAATGCAAAGCACCAGATCATCCTAATGAATAGTATTGATAGCAATGGAACTGCATCTGCCATATACACAGCATACAATGTGATCACCAGCAGCACAAGTGAGGCAAATAGCTAGGCAAATAGCGAGGCAAATAGCTAGAAGAAATAAATCTATGGCAATTAAACCAGGGACACCATGTAACAACGATACCAGACTCCAATCAGTCCCTCCCTCGTGACGTCACCACGCTGAACGCCCTACGCATTTCCCTCCTTCATTGAGATTCTTCAGGGACGAGTGATTGACACCTGTCGTGGGAAGTGAATATTTATAGCGTCACGGGTTGCCGCGACCAATCTGAGATTCACACGAGTGCGACTGCTGACTGCTGGATACAGTATGCTCCCCACAGGAGTTGTAGTAGAAAAAGAAGTGCAAAAATGCACACAAAGGTATTAAAAACAGTGAGTGAAATGACTAAAACAATTGGAAGGTTATAGTCTATCAAAGTCGGGATAGAGCTCATGGAAAATAAGCTAAGGGTCAGAGTGCAGACTGATGATATTTAACCATCGCTAGATGGTGCTAGAGAGCATAGCAGGAAAAAAAAAGGGGGGGGCTGATATCATAATGACAATGTCATAGATGTAATAATGAAAAGACCACACGAACACATTATCATGGTAATAATGGCTGCAATACTGATGAGTGTATTAGGAGAAATGTATCAGAAATATACGAAGGATAATATTTCAAAACACATTAAATAATGTGATGATTCACGAATGGTATATTAACCTAATATGATGATCAAATAAAGGGTGTGTACGTGAAACCCTCATTAAGTCCGCGAGGGTTCAAAGTTTTTAATTTATATATCCATTCAGCTTCGCGTTTCAGCAGCCTGTTATTGATGTCTCCACCACGAATACTGTTCCTAATGTGGACGATACCAATAAAGGAAAGACATTTTACGTCACCTTGATGGATGTTATTAATATGACGAGCTACTGGGGTATCTAATAGATTGTGAACAGAATTGATGTGCTCCAGTACTCGTCGTCTAAATTCCCTGATAGTCTTGCCTACATATCTGTGGCCGCAACTACAACTAATAAGGTAGATAACATTGATGGTTTTACAGCTGATGTGGTGTCTAATATCAAATGATTTTGAATGATCACTGGTGGAGAATGATTTGCCCGGTGTAATATATTGGCACGCCTTACAGTTTTTACACTGGAAGGTGCCTTTAGGTGGTGATGCCAACCAACTTGGTGTGGTTTGACGTCGAAAATGACTGTGCACTAGTCCGTCGTTTAGGTTCCCAGATCTTTGCTGGTAATGCTAGGGGTTTCATTAAGAACCGTAGACAGATTATCATCCGATTTGAGGATGTGCCAGTGTTTTGTAAAGATCGACTGGATCTGTTTCCATCAGTAATTGTAGGTACCTATACAACGGACTACTGTGCTGGGTGATTTAATGGTGGGTCCTAACAGTTTATCTCTGTCACTCTCTATTGCTCGATGGTACGCACGTTTGAGAGTCCCAATAGGGTATCCACGATTAACAAATCTGTCTTTAAGGTCTTTGGCCTGTAGACGGAATTCGTTTAATGTAGAACAGTTGCGTCGAAGACGCAAGTACTGGCCAACGGGAATACTCTTAATCAATGATGGCGGATGGTGACTGGTGGCTGCTAGGAGACTGTTTGTTGCAGTCTTCTTTCGGAAGACCGTACTTTGGACATCACCATTGTCATCTTTGCTAATTTTCAAGTCTAAGAAGGTAATTACACTGTTGTTATATTCAGACGTGAGTTTCAAATTCAAATCATTACTGTTCAATATAGACACAAATTTAATTAAAACAGATTCAGGGCCATGCCAGATCAACAGGATGTCGTCTATAAATCTTAACCAGAGATCAATGTACTGTGTATACTCCTTAAGTTCGTCTGTGAACACAAATTTGTGTTCCCACCAGCCCAGGTACAGATTTGCATATGTGGGTGCACATGATGTACCCATTGCTGTACCCTGGGTCTGGTGATATAGAGTGCCATCAAACAGAAAATAGTTGTGGCAGAGGACAAACTTAAGGAGGTCCAGCATAAATGAATTATGTTGTGTATACCTATGTCCTCTGGTAGAAAGAAAATGGCTGCATGCTTCCAAACCGTTCACATGGATGATGCTGGAGTAGAGAGATTCTACATCCAGTGTTACAAATAAAGTGTCTGTGTCAAAATGAATACCATTAAGCCTGAGTAGAGTATCTTTGGTGTCCTTGATATAGGACGGAAGGGTGGTGACAAATGGACGTAAGAGTTGATCTAAATAAATACTGCAATGTTCGGTCAGATTATTATTACCGGAGACTATCGGCCTACCTGGCGGTCTCTGTTGGTCCTTATGTATTTTCGGTAATATATAAAATGTTGCAACGGTGGGTGATTTAGGTGACAAAAACTCTAGTTCCTTCTGATCAATAAGATTATTGTCAAGGGCCCCTCTTAAGATGGTATGTAATTCATTAATGAACTTGATAGTGGGGTCTCGATCTAATATGGAGTAACTCTGTTTGTCTTTTAAAATGCGTTTACATTCTTTCACATATTGATCTGTGTCCATGACAATAATGTTACCGCCCTTGTCTGAAGGCTTGATGGTAATTTCCTTTTGTGACATTAGATCTTTAAAAGCTTTATTTTCATTTTTGGTGATATTCTTCTGCATGTATATTTTAGGTTTCATTTTCTCTAGGTCTTTAGTGACAAAGTTGGTGAAGACCTCTACCTGAGGGCATATTGACATTAGTGGTATAAATTTGCTTTGGGGTCTTCAATTAGTAAACGGACCTTCTTGGTTATCTGTAGGACATTCATTGTCATCAAGTAATGACACTAACTGCTGAATGTGAGTTTGATCTTGTGCCGTGAAACCGGTGTTTTCAATTTCATGTCTGGCTTTTTTGGCATGAAATTTATGTAGGAGCAGCTTTCGGGAGAACAGGTTTAAATCCTTAACCCACTCAAAGAGGTTAAAATCATTGGTTGGAGAAAATGATAGCCCCTTCTCCAGTAGTGCAACATGATCACTACTCAGATCTTTTTTAGAAAGGTTAAAAACCTTCAACCTGTTCTCTCCAGCTGCGCTCCCATTTACTTCTTGCGGTTGCCCTGACCTGTTTTATCTTTTTGGTTTTTTGCCACCTCGCCTGGTTGGTCTTTTGCGCGGGGGTATTCTAAAAAAGTAACTCCATCGGTGTTAGTTGATAATAACCCACTACTAGAGGGGGGAGGGCCAGATGGTCTGGGTTCAGTGTTGCTAACAGTTTCTGTTTCTGAATTTTCTGCTTCTGAGGAGGAGTAATTAATAGTGTTTTGTCTTCTCTTTTGTGATTTCTTATAACTGTACACTTGGTGTAGACTGTAATCCAGACTATCACGCTGGAATTTTCTACTTTCGGGAAACATACATTTTGTCTGGGTGTATGACAGGGTGAAGTCAGGTGCAGTACTGATAATTATGCCTGGGAAACATACATCTGAGTCCTTCATCCAGCACTCAGAAGCTTAACCCAGTAAGAATATTTTGGCAATCAGGAAGTAAGCTGAGGCAGATGACAACCAGCTTGATAATGAGGCTGCTGTCTGGGGACAGATTCCCAACCAAAGCTACAGTAATGACTTTAATATTGTTCCATAACTATTGTGGTATACTGCTGCGGCACATCTGAGTCTAACACATTGCCGGTTTTTCCCTGGCTTTTTCCTGGAATGCGACGCACTTCACCTGGAGCATGCCGCAGTCATTTTGCGTTCTCAGCCACGGGCCATGTGCGTTTGATGTGCGGTTGATGCGTTTATTGAGAATGGATCAGATTTAATAGATTGCAATTCTTCGCGTGTCCGCCAGATGGCAGATATTCATGAATTGTAATGTGCATGCGCTTCAGTAATGTGTCGACTTGCAGGTGTTTCGTTTAAAAAAGATACCACAGTGTGCTATTGTAACTTGGCCTTGAGACTGAAGGAAGAGGTTGCAATAATGTATCAATTTAGGCTTTTCATATTAAAGAAAGACAAAGTTACAGTATTCTCCAGAGACCCGCTGCCCGCCATGAGTGTTCAAGTGCAGCCCGTTTTCCAAAAACCCGACAGAAGTTACGCGTATTTGATATGGGCCGCGATTAATGCAACAGATGATAAGATGGCAACAGTTGCTCAAATTTATTAGTATTTTATTGAAAACTATGACTTTTACAAAGGAAAAGGTTATGTAGCGATCCCTGTTTTTATCGCATTGAGCCACAATTTGTTGAAGGGTATTGGTGTGTATCACCGGCTTTTTCCTGTATCTATGATCATGCAGACGGCAAAAGGCGAAGGTTCGTGTTAAAACCAACTAAAAAATGACAGTCGCTGCCAAGCAATGCACCAGCACCGCCTTCCAATAACGGTCCCACCGTCAGTGACAACCCTGAGCCGGATTTCGCGTGCAGTTTCGATCAAGCTTGCATGTACCTAAGCAATTTCCAGCCTCATCAGCTGACTACAGGTGGACTAGTCCCGCTGCAAACTATCGACGTGGATGATCAAGAACGCTGGACTGGCAGTGGACCGGCGCCGGCGCCAGCTGAATGGGAAATTCTATGGTGAGTATTGTTGCCGTATTATTTTCTGTGTTTTTTTTATTTTGACAATACAGTATCAATATCGGTGCAATTCAAAATTCAAGCGATTCTCCTGTAAGCAATATGTTTGGCTGAGCGGCTTCTACAGTACTGTACTGCAGATACTGAACTATTGGTGGAACGCTATGCGCATGCGCATTGGAACCTTCTTGAAACGCATACAGTATGGTGTCATTACATCGACGGTAGGCGCATGCGCATGTGAACAGGAGACGCCCCCCGAGAAAATTATTGGTGGGACTGGCTGGGAACTTCTTTAGACCATTACAGTAAAACTTTTCTTTTTGTTTTTCCTCAGAAAAGAAAACGGCTAATGGAGGGATTTCGATGGATAATATCGCTTTGTGTAACAATGCCCGCACATTGCTGAATCGGATTTAAAAACCCACGTACCGGAGTCTACAGTTTAGTGGCTGATGTACACTATGCTGATGTTTTTCGGCCATACAGTATACAATACTTTTTTATAAACAGTATACTGTGTAATAAACCCGAAAAAAATAAAAATTATGCATTTATTCTACATGTACAGTATTACAGTACTGTACATAAAGTATGTGTCTTCTATACAGTGCCAGTACATACAGTACAGTACAGTACTGTATGTGTCTTCTATTTTTTTTAATACTCTTGTACAAAACAGTCTGCACCAGTACAGTCCTCGAGGGCAGCAGACAGGCGCGGTTTTCAGGACAACCTTGAAAACCGTGCCTCTTTGCGGCCCTCAGGGACTGGAATTGTGCAGGTCCTGTGTGTGTGTACAGCAAGTTAAAACAGTAAGTTAAATACAGTACAGCAGGTCAAAACATCTCCTTTATTTACAGTAAGTTAAGCAGGTCAAAACATGTACTGTACAGTACAGCACAACAGTATGGTCTTACAGTTCCCGTGATTAAACCAGAAAGTCCACCACATTGTCCGTCCATGGCCGATTTCCTTGCATGGTGCAAAACGCCATTAATGCAGTCTCGAACGCCTTTCATTACAGGATCTGTAATTGGATAAAAGCGCCGCATTTCATTCAGACTGTTCTTTCTTAAAATTGGCAGGAAGCGCCTTTTTTACGCGATTTCCGTCGTAGTTCACTTTGAAGGCCCAGTCGCAGTACAACGAGTAGGGAACATGGTGCTTAAAAAGTAACAAGGCATACTTGTGGGGTGCACCAGCACTCATCACCCTATACTTCTCCCTGAGCGCCGATGGCAGATCGCACAGGGTGATGTCGGGCACCGTATCGATGCGAGCGAATGTAGGTCTTCTGCGAGCGGGTGTGCTTGAGGTGACGGGCGATGGTAGGTAGTCTGGGAGGAAGCTTTCCTCCAGTCTTGGTCGCCGTGTTGTCTCCGGGCGTGGTCTTGACGGGGTTGTCATGTCCTCCTCAACGGCATACATGTACACTACATCTTCTGGTGGAGGGGGTGCACTTGGTGATTGAAGGGGGTCGATGCTCCCATTTATCACATCCATGTCACCCCCCTGCTCCGGCGTCGGGGAAACAGGGGCATTAACACCGAGCAAACGATGTATACCTGCTATGTCAGCCTCTATCTTCTCCATCCGTCGATCCATCCGTTGATCCATATCTAGCATCCGTTGATGCATATGTATCATCCGTTGATCCATATGTAGCATCCGTTGCTCCAAATTTAACATGGTCTCCAGAAGCAGATCTATCTTTGCTAGCACAATAGAGTTCTCGGGGAGATCCACACTTATCCCATTCAGCATCCGTTCTAACGAGCTGCTTCTTGTGCATGACGTGTGGACATCTGGGTGGATGGGTGCAACGGAGGATGAGATGGGGGTTCCATGAAGAGAAGCGGCAGCGACATCGAAGAAGGGTGGAGGAGGTGACCTGTGGATATCCGGTAGAGGAGAAGCGGCAACGTCATCGAAGAGGGATGGACAAAGTGACCTTTGGATTTCCGGGTGAGAAGCAGTCGTCTAAGAGCAAAGGAGAAAGTGACCCGTGGATTTCAGAGGCGGCAGCGTCGTCGGATAGAACCGGAGAAGATGGCCTGTGGGTTTCCGGGAGGGCGGCGACAGCGTCGAGGACGAGGGGTGGAGAAGACGGGCTGAAGATTTCCGGGACAGCGGCGGCAGAGTCGTTGAAACGTATATGAGGAAGTGGTCTGCGGATTCGATGGGTTGGCTGCCAATCGTTTTGCGTTGAGAGTACATCACTGTATATCTTCTTGACATAATAAGGCTGACATCTATGAAAACCCTTAGCCTTTGGGGTCAGCAGAAGGTTTTCTTTATTGGCCTTAGCCGGTCGCTTTTGCCTTGGCGTGGAAACGGCAACCGCCTTTCGCTTTGTCTGCATGACAGGCACGGCAGAGGCGAGTGGGTTCCTGCATCCGTTGAATCGGGGTTGCTCCATGGAAGCAGGTGTCACAATGCAGTATCTGGACAAGGGCAAGTTCAGATACAGATCATCGAGTGGAGGGCTATGCAAAGTGTGTAACCTTTTATGCATGGCACCGAGGTACAGGTGCTGAAAGTGGGCGTACTCTTATGTGAGTCATTAACGTATAAATACACCATCCATTTTGTGGATTCACTGCACATCGAATAAACATCGAATATACATTCTTGTGTTTGTATTTCTTTCTACTTGCAGCAATGGTTGTTAAAAAGATTTCCAAGGATCTCAGCTTGCGAATTAAGGAGATGTACACGAGCGGACACCGAATTGCTGCTATCCAACGCTGGTTAGCTACTTCTGTCCTCATTGTGCCAGCAACCACCGTGAGCTATCATGCACACGGAAAAAACAGAGAACGCAAAAGGGCACCAAGGGTAACTAACGTGTAAGTATATTTATAAAACTTTTTTTAAAAATTTAGATTAAAAAATGTACAGGCATACCCCACTTTAAGGACACTCACTTTAAGTACACTCGCGAGTAAGGACATATCGCCCAATAGGCAAACGGCAGCTCACGCATGCGCCTATCAGCACGTCCTGAACAGCAATACCGGCTCCCTACCTGTACCGAACCTGTGTGCAAGCGGAGGGACTATAGAGCCTGTTACAAATGCGTTCTTTACATCAGTTATGCACGTATATGACGTTTGCAGTACATTACATGCATCAATAAGTGGGGAAAAGGTAGTGCTTCACTTTAAGTACATTTTCGTTTTACATACATGCTCCGGTCCCATTGCGTACGTTAATGCGGGGTATGCCTGTACTGTACATCTACAGTACTGTATCTAATATTTTTGTTATTTCTATAGATTTATATTACAACAGTGTATATATTTTGTATATTTATATTACAACAGTATATATATTTTGTATATTTATATTTATATTACAACAGTATATATATTTTGTATATTTATATTACAACACTATATATATTTTGTATATTTATATTTCAACAGTTTTATATTGCTGCATACTGTATTAATAGAACAATATATTGTATCCTCTTGATCTACTGTCTCTAATATTTTTACTTACCAGAATGTTTTTCTTTACATTGTAGGGAGACAACTCTTCTGGTGGACAAAATAAGTGAGGAGAATGATGAGAGGAGTGCATTAAGGGTCAAATACACTCTGCAGGAAAATCAAAATCTCGCTGTATCCGAGACCAGCATAAAGAAGATGAAACGCAGCATTGAATGGAAATATGGACGTGTGAGGTTAGTACTGGACAGTATAGGAGGTAAAAGTGTTGTTTAGGAAACAGTACTGTACCGCTAAAATTATTTATTCCTTGTCATTACAAAGCGTACCCCATGATAAGGGACGCAAACAAAATCAAAAGAGTTGTCCAGGCCCAGACATAGATCGACAGTGGGGAAACTTTCCAGGATTGCATCTTCACTGACAAGTCTACTGTGTCGCTGGAGAGATTTGCAAGCTTTGCATTCCACAAAAAAGGCCATATATCTTTGAAGCCGCGGCCAAAACACCCCGTGAAGCTGCATGTGTGGGGAGCCATCTCTAGGCATGGACCAGGATGCATTGTCATCTTTGAAGGTAAAATATATCAAATATAATGTAGCCTTATACACTGTACTTTACTAGTGTAGCCTTACTGTATGCACTGTACTGTACTATTGTGCAGTTTTTTGAGCACTTTTCTTTTCTTGCTATAGGAATCATGAATAAAGCTTTCTTCCAAGACAACATTGTCCCTGAGATAGTGCAATACATCACGCGCGAGTTCCCCAATGGTCAAGGCTTCTACCAGGACAACGATCTGATGCACACCGCGTCAACAGCGCATATCCTTGAGCGCGGTATCAACTGGGTGAAGACGCCAGCGGAGTAAGTGCGGTAACCGTGTCTCATTTGTTTCCCACAGTTTTTACTGTGTACTGTATCTCTTAAACTAATTGTCCTTTTTTTCCAATGACAGATTGCCAGACTTCAATCCGATCTAAATGGTTTGGCATCAGCTGAAGGACCATATCCGGAAAGTGTCGAAACCCTCCAAAAAGGACGAGTTGTTGAAAGGCATAATGAGTTTTTGGAACGATGTACTCACCGTGGAACGCTGCAATAAATATATAGACCATATTGCCACTGTGTTGCCCATTGTGATCACGCGTAATGGGCAAGCATCAGGAAAGTAGTACTGTGCTGTAGTATTGTAAGTACAGTATGATACAGGTAAGTATGGCACAGATTTTTTTCTTTCCCAATAGTCAGAGTATACAGTAGTTACAGTTTTTTCTTTACAGAGAGCAGCACCAGCCATCAGGTTACAGTACATAGTATTTAACAGTAGTCAGAGTATACAGTAGTTCCATTATAGACTAGCTTGACAGTACTACAGTAACTGCCTACTAACTGCTCAATTTTTTTCTTTCCAGAGAAAGCAGCACCAGCCATCTACAGTAGTACTACACATCACACAATGCCATAATACAGTACGCACATAACTGCACTAATTTTTAGTTTTCTTGTCGTTTCAGGAAAAAAGGGTGGCCTGGGGGGAGGTGGGGTTTTGTGCCCAGTCTAATCTATTTATACAGTAACATGTACAGTATATAAACATAATGATGTACAAAAAATCGGGTGGGGAGGGTGGAAGGGACAGGGGGAGGGGGAAGCCCCCTCCACACACAGTGGAGTAGGGGGAACTGCAAGACTCTGCTCTCCAGCCTCCCCACCCCGTGCAGGCATGGGAGCGGGGCGAGCACGGGAGCTGGCACGGTGCAGCGCAGGGAGCGGGCACGGGGCAGCGCACGGGAGCGGGCACGGGAACGGGGCAAGCACGGGAGCGGGCACGGGGAAGCACACGGGAGCGGGCATGGGGCAGCACATGGGAGCGGGCACGGGAGATGGGCAGCACACGGGAGAGGGCACGGGAGTGGGGCAGCACATGGGAGCGGGAACCACCACCCCACCCACGTGCACAGCCGCGCAACACAACCCCCCCCCCCGCATCCCAGGTGGCGGACACCCCAGATCAGGAGGGGGAGGAGATCAGGGGCAGGAGGGGGAGGGGATCAGGGGCAGGAGGGGGAGGAGGTCCGGGGAAGGGGCTAACTCAGCGCTGCCTGTCGGCCTTCTTCCCCGCGTTTAATACGCGATTATTTATTAATTTATTTTTAAAAAAAATTGGCGCGAGTAGGGAAATTCATAGAGCCGCAGCAACGGCTCGCCAGCGTCCTAAATGCACCCGCCACGGGCGAGTAGTTATAATGAATTGTCGAACACTGTATATATATATATATATATATAAATATATATATATATATATTATACATTACAGTATATATTATTAAATAATATTCTAATAAATATGCATTATTCAATTTTCCCCATGTTTTACAAATGTTTTCTAAATGTTTATCCAATTTCAATCTGCCAAAAGAACTTAATAAAGACTGCATTATGTATTATTCATGATTATTTTTATATTTGTATTTTTTGGTTCCTGATAAAATAAAATAAATATTTATTCACATTCCTGCTAATCATAATCATTTACAACAACCACAACCCCCCCCCCACCCCTACAGTACACCAATAAATAAGAATGAATGACAAAACAACATGAATCAGTTAATGGCTTAACTCTCAATTCTCACAATGCTGTGCAAATTGGATTTACATTTCAAAATCGAGAAGGGATTTTCCAAAGCGTTACCATAAACAAAGCCTCAAAGGGTTGGGGGGGGGTGGAGTGGGGTGATTACACGCAGGCGCACTGAGGCTTTGTAGCTCGGCTATGGACGGATTGAGAACACAATGGCAATATTCAGAAAATTAACGAGTCTGTGGAGAGAGGGGTGTGATGGGAGCTTTGTGACAGGCCATTAATAATACACACCCAAAGATATAACTGAGTTGAACAGGACGAGACTTCGATATGATAAAATATAATTTATTCCTTGATAAAGGTGAACACACAAGATATACAAATAACAGACAAAATATGGACACTTACTTAAAGGTTAGGACAAGAAAGCCATCAGGATACAGGATGGGCCATTTCTTCCATAATGCAGTTGACATCACAGCAATACATGCAGATCATGAAGGACTCATGAAGACACATGAAGAACAATTGAGTAAGGGGTGACTGACTTATATACCATTTTAACCCTTCTCTTACACTCAAGGCGCCGAGCTGTCTAGCAAAAATATCTTTGAAGCTCTTTGAAGCAGATTTTGGCTTCCATTGTAAGTGTGAAGTATCACACTTAAAACCACTCAGCCCCTTTGTTCTTGCCCCCAGTATAAACAATTAGGGCAGTTACCTTTTTGATCACCGGGCTATGTTAATTCTTGCAGGATGCTCTTCCTGCCTATTATCATAGCAGCTGGAGTCTGCAGTTTTCAGAGCAGACCCAAAACCCCATATACATTTTAATACCTACACATATTAAAATACCTGGTTCTGGTAGGTCCAGCGGGTCCAAACTTTCCAGACCTTAATGCCGGAAGTGGTGCACTATAGGGTCCAACTTTCAGCCTGCTGCGACCTATGGAACCGGAGTTATACAAATATCACATAAACTGTTTCATATTTTGTTATAAAAAACTCTGCTAAAAAGAAATCTCAGCGTTTCACTAAATCCCCATTGAAAACAACGGGCTCCGCCACCGTGGGTTTCAATGGAGCAACTCCGCCGTTGTAGTCAATGGAGTTTCTCGCCATAGACTTTCAATGGAGGAACCGCCGCCATTGAAGTCTATGAGAAAATTCACAAATCTTTACATCCATCCACACTCCGTGTAGTTGGTCTGAGAGGGCTGGGAATGGGCATGCATTAAAGCCGGAACCTTGGCTATATGCCACCCAAATCCCATCCATCTGGTCATTCCAGAACCGGAGATATGGACTTACACATTTCAACATTTCACACTTTGTCATTTTTTCGCCATGCGGCTTTTCCCCATTGGAATCAATGGCCGGCGCCGCCATTGACAATGCATGGCGCCCGCCGCCATTAGATTCAATGGTGCGACCCTCCTTCTCCGCTCGACCCCTTACGGGGGTCCCTCATTCCCGGACCCGGTGTGGATCGTGTGTGGGGGTTCCTAGGGGTTAGGGACAAAAATAACTTTATTCCCAGGGGCCCTAGAACCCAAGATTCCCACGCCAATTGTCGTTGAACTTGACCAAAGTGATTAAACTCTTTTAAAAGACATTGTATCCGCTTTTGCGGTCTGCGGTTTGGATGGCTGCCAACCTGTTCCTCGAGGCCGGCGTTGAGGAATCTCCATTGACGTCAATGAGCCCATTGACTTACAATGGGAAACCGCCGCTCCAACTCTCAGACGCCACCTGCTGGTCGTCGCTGGAAAACAGGTCCAAAACCGCTACTTCTGCCATTAGAAAGCATGGAGGCTCAATGGCGACCTATGGACGGCTGCAAAATGGAGCCTGAAAAGGCGGGAAAATTACACAAAGGGCTATAATCACCATTTTAACATTAACCCCTTCTCGCCCGCATCAACCCTAGTGTATGTGTGAGTGCAAACACCAGGATAACACAATACATTTACACAGGGGAATGAACATTTGAATATTGAAGCAAGGCTAAACATATTACTGGACATCAGTCCAGTTAACCCCTTGCTTCTCAGGTGAGAGTAGAGGGTGGCCAAATGGGGTGTAACCCCTTTAATCCCGGGCCAAATCCTCTCTATCATCACACCTCCCCTGCTCAATGGGTGCCTGGTGCCCCAGCTTCCTCCCCTGGCACTGGGACACCACTGGCACCCTTGAAGCAGTCAATAAGTCCTGAGGGATTGGCCTTGCAAAATTGTCTTCCGGCATTATCCAGTACATTGTCCTGGCCATAGTGGATAGTGAAGTCCAGATCCTGCTGAGCAGGGCTCCACCGTGGCCGCCGGGCATTCTTCTTTGCCTCCCTCTGCCCCCCACCCAGTGCCTGGTGAACCAAGTAAATGTGAAGGGGCCCCTTTGCATACCAGGCTGCACACTGCCCAGAGACTGGCATGTCTCTGCACCAGCAAGAGGCCAGCTATCAAGCACAGACCGTCGCTTTCCTGTCAACCAAGTCTGGGAAAGAGCTATGTCACTATCCTGTAGGGACCCTACCTGCACTGGCCCTGTGCCCACCTGTAGCTGCTCTGCTATACCGTTGACTCTCCTCCCTGGCTGCCTATCTACCCACAGCCCATCCTCTGGGAACCCTGGGGAATCTGTCAGGGGAGTCACTCCTGGCCAGTCAGAACAAGGGATCTCCTGCCTACCTAGCCCATCCCTAGCTTCTGCCAGCTGCCTGACACCCCACTGACCTCCTATCTACCCCTGCTTCCCAGTGTCTCCCTGCCTAGCCTCCCCTAGGCCCAGCACCTCAGCCCCTGCTGATGACTCCTGCTGCTTACCTCCCTGCAGCCCACCTGCACTCCTCTCTCCCCTGGGCAATCCTAACCCAGACCCTGGAACTACCTGAGTGCACCTACCACCCTGACCTTGTCTCCCCCTTACCAGGGATGAGATCAGGGGCACCTCTCCAGATGCAAACGCCTTAGCTCTTGGCTGGCAGGTATCCCTGGGGTGGCACAAGCTGGCCACTGCCCATGATACCCCCAGCCCATAGCTAGGCTGCAACAGGGGGTTGCTGATCTGAGACACCCCTGAGGCTCTTCCAGGGTAATGGGGACCTCTAGCTGCCATACCTGCTGCTTTCCCCCCTTGGCTAGCACTAGCCTTCTTCTCTCACTGAGACCTGATGCTGGCTACCTACCTGTGGCCTCCCCTCACTCCGCTTCTCCCTAGCTAATCCTAACCTGGATCCTAGGGACACCTGAGTGAGGCCATCTCCCTGACACTGCCTCCCCATTACCGGGGATGAGCTCAGAGTTGCTGGTGCAGATGCACCCACCTTAGCTCCTGGCTGGCAGGTAATCTGGGGGTGGTCTAACTTTGCCACAACCCCTGATACCTCCAGCCCATAGCGAGGCTGCAACAGTGGGGCTCTTAACTGAGAGTCCCCTTGTTGCTCCGCCAGGGTAATGGGGAAGCCTGGCTGCCCTACAAGCTGCCCTTCCTTCCCTTCCCCTGGTACCCCTATCTCCTGCCACCCCCCGGTCACCTCTACAGTGAAACAACGTGGTACAGTCATAGGGAAAAATAAGTCAGGGTCAGTCTGCGATTTGGTCTGGCTTACCTCGCTTGTCCCCGCAGAGACCGCCTCCTTTGTTGGTCCCAATTGCAGGGGGACTGGAGTGGCCGCCGCCGGTATCATCGGTGCTGGGCACCAACGGGCTGCTGTCGCGATAGCGCCCGGGTTGGGTACAGGTACAACGGTGTAGGACAAGGATCCCAGGTCTTTGTGGAGTAACACGGCTCCCGCCAAACCAGGTAAAATAACCCCCTACCGCAAACCCTGTCCCTCCCCCCACTCAGAAAGGGCTCCGGCACTTTGCCGGAATCGCAGCTCTTCCGCCGCCACCATGGGTGAGTCCCGGGTAGCTGCCGCAGCAGTACCCGGCTTTGATGCAGGGTCACCGGCGGGGATTGTGGGGCTCCGGTCATCGCTGGGAATAGCAGACTCCGCCAAACAATGTGAAACACCCACCTCCCCCAAATAAAATTGCCGCCGGCAGGATGCCGGAGTGGCGGCTTCTTCTCCGCCGCCGCCGGTTCTCCACCGGGATCCGGTGGATGACCGCTGCTCTCCACCACTGTTGCCGATGCAGCCCGTCCAGGTTCTCCAGGAGACATCCCTGGAGGGTTGTCGCCCCGGCTGGGCGGGAGCCATCAGAGGATGCCACTAACTGGGTCATCTTTTCCGCAGCTCGTGAGCGCTGGCCCTGAGGGGCTTCTTCGCCGGACCGTGCACGGTCCGGGCACCGGGCATTATTGTGGCCCGTTTGTTGGCAGTGCCGCAGCGCCTGCTGGAACTTCTCCGCTGCCGGTGGACTAACCCCAGCAAGGGGCAACGGAGTCCAGAGCGGAGTTGCTTGAGTGCCGGGCTCTGGGAGGGGGTATGTGGGTCGGGACAACGCCAGCCTCAGGAGCTCATTCCGCTCCGCCTGGGACCACATCCCTCCCCACGCAGACAACAGTGAAAGCTCTTCCAGGGGTCTCCGCGATCGCCCACTCCCTCCACAAGCCTCTGCCGTCCTGGAGCTGGGTCCCTTCCCTGCTCTCCGGGCGGTTTGGTGGTTGCAGCAGCTACAGCTGTGGATCTTTGCTCAGCCTGCCGGGTTTCATGCTCACCGATCGCTGCCTCTCTCTCAGCCTTGCCAGCTGCTGGTCCCCCTGCCAACTTGATGCACTCCTCCGGTCTCGGTGCCCGGCTCCAGTCAGACGGATGGCCGGCACTTTGGTTCTGGAGGCAAGGCTTCTCACAAGTAGGGGAACAGTGAGGAGGTGCGATATCTTGTGTTATATGTTGTACACTGTGTGTTCAATATCTTTAGTCCCAGGAACTCGCAATTACCATCGAGTTCCCACTATATTACATTATCCCGCAGTACAGTGTAAAACAGGTCCAGTTCAATCCCACCTCTGCCACCAGTTTTTATTAATAAGCCTGTGACGGGAGCTTTGTGACAGGCCATTAATAATACACACCCAAAGATATAACTGGATTGAGCCGGACGAGACTTAGATATGATAAAATATAATTTATTCCTTGATAAAGGTGAACACACGAGATATACAAATAACAGACAAAATATGGACACTTACTTAAAGGTTAGGACAAGAAAGCCATCAGGATACAGGATGGGCCATTTCTTCCATAATTCAGTTGACATCACAGCAATACATGCAGATCATGAAGAACTCATGAAGACACATGAATACATGAAGGACAATTGAGTAAGGGGTGACTCTGACTTATATACCATTTTAACCCTTCTCTTACACTCAAGGCGCCGAGCTGTCTAGCAAAAATCTCTTTGAAGCTCTTTGAAGCCGATTTTGGCTTCCATTGTAAGTGTGAAGTATCATACTTAAAACCACTCAGCCCCTTTGTTCTTGCCCCCAGTATAAACAATTAGGGCAGTTACCTTTTTGATCACCGGGCTATGTTAATTCTTGCAGGATGCTCTTCCTGCCTATTATCATAGCAGCTGGAGTCTGCAGTTTTCAGAGCAGACCCAAAACCCCATATACATTTTAATACCTACACATATTAAAATACCCGGTTCTGGTAGGTCCAGCGGGTCCAAACTTTCCAGACCTTAATGCCGGAAGTGGTACACTATAGAGTCCAACTTTCAGCCTGCTGCGACCTATGGAACCAGAGTTATACAAATATCACATAAACCGTTTCATATTTTATTATAAAAAACTCCACTAAAAAGAAATCTCAGCGTTTCACTAAATCCCCATTGAAAACAATGGACTCTGCCGCCGTGGGTTTCAATGGAGCAACTCCGCCGTTGTAGTCAATGGAGTTTCCCGCTATAGACTTTCAATGGAGGAACTGCCACCATTGAAGTCTATGAGAAAATTCACAAATCTTTACCTCCATCCACACTCCGTCTGGTTGGTCTGAGAGGGCTGGGAATGGGCATGCATTAAAGCCAGAACCTTGGCTATATGCCACCCAAATCCCATCCCTCTGGTCATTCCAGAACCGGAGATATGGACTTACACATTTCAACATTTCACACTTTGTTGTTTTTTCGCCATGCGGCTTTTCCCCATTGGAATTAATGGCCGGCGCCGCCATTGACAATGCATGGCGCCCGCCGCCATTAGATTCAATGGTGCGACCCTCCTTCTCCGCTCGACCCCTTACGGGGGTCCCTCATTCCCGGACCCGGTGTGGATCGTGTGTGGGGGTTCCTAGGGGTTAGGGACAAAAATAACTTTATTCCCTGGGGCCCTAGAACCCAAGATTCCCACGCCAATTGTCGTTGAACTTGACCAAAGTGATTAAACTCTTTTAAAAGTCATTGTATGCGCTTTTGCGGTCTGCGGTTTGGATGGCTGCCAACCTGTTCCTTGAGGCCGGCGTTGAGGAATCTCCATTGAAGTCAATGAGCCCATTTACTTACAATGGGAAACCGCTGCTCCTCCTCTCGGACGCCACCTGCTGGTCGTCGCTGGAAAACAGGTCCAAAACCGCTACTTCTGCCATTAGAAAGCATGGCAGCTCAATGGCGACCTATGGACGGCTGCAAAATGGAGCCTGATAAGGCGGGAAAATTACACAAAGGGCTATAATCACCATTTTTACATGAACCCCTTCTCTCCCGTATCAACCCTAGTGTATGTGTGAATGCAAACACCAGTATAACACAATACATTTACACAGGGGAATAAACATTTGAATATTGAAGCAAGGCAAAACATATTACTGGACCTCAGTCCAGTTAACCCCTTGCTTCCGAGGTGAGAGTAGAGGGTGTCCAAATGGGGCGTAACCCCTTTAATCCCGGGCCAAATCCTCTCTATCATCACAAGGGAGTTGGGTGACTCATGCACAGTAAGCAGCAAGCACCCATCTCTAAAAGGATTAGAGTACACGCAGGCGCAGTGAGGCGATTAACGCTCAGCTAGGGACGAATTAAAAACACCATGACTAACTAACTTCAGAAAATGAATGACTCTGTAGAGGTGTCTGTCGATAAGAGTTTGTGTGTGCGTGGGGAGGGATGAAGGATTAGTTGTGCAGCAGTTCAAAAAAATAAGATACTGTACTGTAGAGTACAGTTATTTCAAAAGGCAGTTCATCCTAATACTGTAATTTGATCCCTACACCCCCCAAATACAGTACATAAAAAGCACACAAATCAACCATTTGCAGGCAAACGCACAGATTTAGTATCGTAATATCAAGATTGTTTTTGCAGGCTTGTGGATAAAATAACAGTTAAAAAATCATAATTAAAAAACTTTGGGGGGGCACTCAAGCAAGCAGTGGTGGGTGAAGTTACAGGCGCATGAGCAAGAGTAAACTAGCTCCCATCCGAAAGAGGATTACACACAGGAGCACAGAGAGGTGATGCTCTGTGCAAATCAAATTCAAGAAGGGATTTTCCAAAGCGTTGCCATAAACAAAGCCTCAAAATTCCCATCTCAAAGAGAATTACACGCAGGCGCAGTGAGGCTTTGTAGCTCGGCTATGGATGGAATCAGAACACAATGGCAAGATTCAGTAAATTAACGACTCTGTGGAGAGGGGGGGGGTTGGGTGACTCATGCGCAGTAAGCAGCTATAAAAAACAGAAAAGCCGGCGCCTCCAAAATGGAAAAAATAAAACTGACCAAATAGAGTCCAAGGGTATATGGAAGAGAGTCACAAGGGGAATCTTCAGTGACGTCTCATAGACAGACAAACAAACATAAAAAACAAAAACGAAAAAGACAAAAGAAAAAGATCATAGTGCAACTAAACAAGACCAATATATACAAACAAATACTGAAAAGATTGGCAAAGAGATAATCACAAATTTAATGCAATTAAATAAAATATTAATACAACAACAGACACATGAATGTAGGGCTAAAGACACTAATAAGTTGAATCATCCGGTAGGAGTAAAATTAAAATCCTACTTACAGCAGAGATGAAGAATAAAAACCCATAGCAACTGTCTTTGAATCCAGACCAGAGCTTCTGCAGAGATGGAGCACAGCAGCACAGCTTCCAAGAGTCCACAATTCAAGGACGACCGCTGTAGCCACTCACGCAGACCTTCCAGGTGGGTGAGAGGTACCCCGAGGGGGGACCAGGGCTACACGCTGTTAGTGGAGTTGCCGACACCGGACGAACAAGCCCGCAGGTCGCGCGATGTGTCAGTGACGTCACACCACAGCGCGAGGACAGGGGAAGCGCTCGAGAGAACAGTGAGGCTCTGGGAGCTGAAGAGCAGTCAGGAAACAGCAGTGCACAGACGGGAGAGGATGATGCACATCCAAGCCAGGGCAGAAAGACCACCCTACGCATTTCGTGACGTCAGTCACTTAGTCAGGGGCATGATGGGAATAGGAAGTGCTGGCATATATATACCCTAACACCAATTAAAACATTAAGTAAAATAATGGCATAATTTGTAAGAATAAACCAAGACAATCTTAACAGTGATTAACAAACAACATCAAACTAATAAACAGTAAAACATGGATAAAGAAAACAAAACACTAAAACACTAAAAAACAGATGGGTCTTTATGAGGTCTCAAGCCTATCAGGGCTCAACAAATCCTTTCTTAAAGGCACAGTGCTCAAAGTGAATGTATCAAAAGACTCTTAGCATATGGAGTTGCTAAAAATGCACAAAATACTCAAAATACTCAAAATACTGACTCACTGAATCATTTTATTTCTCATCTCAACAATAACCAGATGAATCTTCAATTTACCTGTCATTTTGACTCTAGCACAATCAATTTTTTGGACCTGAATATTAGCGCTATAGATAACTGTATACACACCCAAACATATTTTAAATCTGTGCAGGCCAACAACTATGTATTGGCCAATAGCCTGCACAACCCTCAGTGGTTGCGCAATATTCCTAAGGGCCAGTTCGTTCGCCTGAGACGCAACTGCTCAAGTGATAAGGCATTTGCGTCTCAGGCAAACGAACATAAAAATAAATTTTGGAGTAGACATTACCCCGAGGAGCTGCCTTCTCGGACCTTGTCACAAGTACAGGACATTGAGAGAGTTGGGCTTCTTGAGTATAAAAAAGATAGGGTTGACACTAATTCGAAAAATACTGTGTCTTTCATCATGCAGTATAATTCCATGGCACCCGATATTAGGCGGGTTTTGTATTAACACTGGCCAATACTTTTGAGAGATCCAGCTCTGGCCCAAATCCTTCCCCCTAAACCCACAATTATTTAAAAAAAAAGCCTCGAATCTACAATATAGGCTTGCCCCTAGTTGCCCCAATTTGAAAAAGTCATCGGGTGTGGAATCTTGTCAAAAAGGTTTTTTTATCTGTGCAAATTGCACAGCCTGTAAATAATGTTCCAATCAAGTCACTTTTAGCTCTAATGTTACTGGTCGGATATATAATATTCGATCTCACATCAACTGTCACTCTGTGTTTGTTATTTACCTACTACAGTGCCCGTGTGGCCTACAATATGTAGGTCGCACGGGGAGAGCTTACCAGAGACGCATTTATGAACATGTGTACAATATAAGGAGGGGGTTGACAACACATACTGTGTCACACCACTTCCTTATCCACCACCAGCAAAATCCAAAAGGTCTTAAGTGTCAAGCAATTGAAGTGTATCCAGGGAACTGGAGAGGCGGAGATAAAATAAATGGTATTAGCAAACGCGAGTTATATTGGATATATGAACTTAAAACTTTATCTCCCAATGGTCTTAACATCGAATTCGACCTCTCAGCCTTTTTGGTTAAATAAATAATTAAATAACTAACGGTATACAAAATTTTGTTGTTCTTTGCTGGTACTGGCAGTTTTAGTATTTTGAGTATTTTGTGCATTTTTAGCAACTCCATATGCTAAGAGTCTTTTGATACATTCACTTTGAGCACTGTGCCTTTAAGAAAGGATTTGTTGAGCCTTGATAGGCTTGAGACCTCATAAAGACCCATCTGTTTTTTAGTGTTTTAGTGTTTTGTTTTCTTTATCCATGTTTTACTGTTTATTAGTTTGATGTTGTTTGTTAATCACTGTTAAGATTGTCTTGGTTTATTCTTACAAATTATGCCATTATTTAACTTAATGTTTTAATTGGTGTTAGGGTATATATATGCCAGCACTTCCTATTCCCATCATGCCCCTGACTAAGTGACTGACGTCACGAAACGCGTAGGGTGGTCTTTTTGCTCTGGCTTGGACGTGCATCATCCTCTCCCATCTGTGTACTGCTGTTTCCTGACTGCTCTTCAGCTCCCAGAGCCTCACTGTTCTCTCGAGCGCTTCCCCTGTCCTTGCGCTGTGGTGTGATGTCACCGACACACCGCGTGACCTGCGGGCTTGTGCGTCCGGTGTCGGCAACTCCACTAACAGCGTGTAGCCCTGGTCCCCCCTCGGGGTACCTCTCAGCCACCTGGAAGGTCTGCGTGAGTGGCTACAGCGGTCGCCCTTGAAGTGTGGACTCTTGGAAGCTGTGCTGCTGTGCTCCATCTCTGCAGAAGCTCTGGTCTGGATTCAAAGACAGTTGCTGTGGGTTTTTATTCTTCATCTCTGCTGTAAGTAGGATTTTAATTTTACTCCTACCGGATGATTCAACTTATTAGTGTCTTTAGACCTACATTCATGTGTCTTTTGTTTTATTAATATTTTATTTAATTGCATTAAATTTGTGATTATCTCTTTGCCAATCTTTCCAGTTTTTGTTTGTATATATTGGTCTTGTTTAGTTGCACTATGATCTTTTTCTTTTGTCTTTTTGTTTTTTGTTTTTTATGTTTGTTTGTCTGTCTATAAGACTTCACTGAAGATTCCCCTCGGGACTCTATTCCATATACCCTTGGACTCTATTTGGTCAGTTTTATTTTTTCCATTTTGAAGGCGCCGGCTTTTCTGTTTTTTACTGCTTGTATTGGTTTGTGTACACCTTTTTTGCCTAGGCAGCCCCCACTTTAAGTTTAAAGTGTACTTACTGTATGTGTGTCACTTATAGTGTCATCTATTTTTATTCACTGTATTAGCGCTGTTTTCACTGCTCTTCCCTTTTATCCGCAGTAAGCAGCTAGCTGCCTCACAATGGCAAGATTCAGAAAATTAACGACTCCGTGGAGAGGGAGGGGGGTTGGGTGACTCATGCGCAGTAAGCAGCTAGCTCCCATCTCTAAAAGGATTACACGCTGGCGCAGTGAGGCTTTGTAGCTTGGCTATGGATGGATTAAGATCAATGGCAAGATTTAGAAAATTAACAACTCCGTGGAATTTCAAATCCTTGAGCTAGCGTTCGTGGGGGAGGGGGCTACAAGTTACAGCTGCAGGAAGTTCAAAGCTAAATACATACTTTAATTTCAAAAGGCAGTTCATCATAATAATACACCCCCAAATACAGTACGTAAAAAGCACACAAAAATCAACCATGTGCAGTCAAATGCACAGGGTCGCAGTCAAAAGCTACAGCACAGATTGAATATCGTAATACAGTAAGATGGTTTTTGCAGGCTTGTGAAGAAAATAAAAATGAAAAAATTACAATAATTTAAAAAAATTTTTTTGGTCACTCACTCAGGCAAGCAAGCAGTGGTGGGCGAAGTTACAGGCGCATGCACAGTAAATTCCTGCTGTCAAGCAGGAATGTGATTGAAACAAGACACACGTTCAAAGGAATGGTGTGGGAGAGATGTACTGCATTGCACAGAAGATAAGAAGTTTAAATACCCTGCAGTGCAGTTAATTAACTTGAGCGAGGGGAGAGCGCTTTACATGCTGAAATGTGACACTGTTACAGTACTGTACACGCCTATGCGTTTCAACAATTTTCAAATGAGACATACCGTACAGCAGCACAACACTGCAAATGCATGTATACTTTAAATATGCAAATTTACAATTACTGCGCGCACAAACAGACTGTGTACTGATGTAGGTTGAACCGCGAAGGTATTAGACTTCCAGGACAACAGCTCGCAAATGCCCCCCTGTGTTTTTACACGGCATTGCAGTATTGCAGACAGCGAGAATAAAATGCTAATATCACGAACGCGAAAATAACGCAGTTCACTCCGGGCGAAAACGACAAAAAACGCACCTAACCGGGATAATCTGAGAGCCTCGGATTCAGCCGTCTTAGACTCAGATCGGCCGCCACTGTACAGTATGTTTAGGGGTTGGGACCTGGACAAAGCCAGCCAGCCGATATATAGAGCCTGGAATGTTTAGCAAGATCTCCCTATGAGGAGTAGGCAGTCTTTTATGAGTTTTGTTTTGCCTTAAAGTGACAATGTGCCCAAATGTTTATTTGTGTTGTGGAGAAATAAAACCACTGAACATTTAGTTTACCCTAAAAATGCACGTGTGGACTCTTGTCTGACCTCGCCTACAGGCCGTCCTGCCACAGGTGGTCTTAGAAGTGGGATATTGGATGGCCCCTGCATCCAGAGGGCCACAAAAAAAATAAAAAAATATGGAGGAAATGTTTTCTCAGTTACTGCAAACAAAAGGTGGGATGCTGCACACCAATTAGAGAAAAGTATACATACAGTTTACCGGTGCTGCTGGTTCAAGGAGTACCTGTCAAAGCAATCCAGATCTAAGCAAAATAAAGTGGATCCAACTCACCACAGGTTTGATGATCAAGTTAATTTATTTAAGCCACACCACCAGTGTGGCTTAAATAAATTAACTTGATCATCAAATCCGTAGTGCGTTGGATCCACTTTCTCTCATTTACTGCACCAGCAGGCCCAGCGAGATGAGATGCAGGTCTGGCAAGCTGAGCGACAAACCCAGTGAGATGAGAGGCAGGCTCAGCAAACAGAAAAGCTCCTCTAATTACTGGCTCCAGGTCCAGCCTCAGTCAGACCAGAGATTCCAAATAACCCACCAGTGATGCTGCAGAGAATGAAGACAACACCCAGAGACATTCCTCATCACTTTTGAAAGGGTTGCCACTCCCCAGGGCTGGACAGTTGATCGCTGGGTAACGACTCTGGCTCCACTCCTCATAGGAGAAGCTCAGGCTGCCTACCAGGCTTTTCCGACAGACAAGGCCATGGACTATCAGCGACTAAAGGATGCCATTCTGGATCGTCTAGGCCTCACCCCAGAGACCTACCGGCAGCGGTTACGGACGGTCAAATACACAAACAGAGACAGACCCCGGGTTATAGCCCACCAATTAGTGGACTTATGTACCTCCCTGATCTGAGGCCTTTGGATCACCAAAGGGAGGAAGCCACCCACAGTATTCCCCGAGATCCTGGGTTCCTGTCACCCATCCTGTGGAGAGAAATCCACCACCAACCAGAAGGGCAGATCCCTTCCCACAGCGGAAATGTCCGAACGCCGATCCCCGTCAAGAGGCCTGGCTAACGACCAAGTTTGCTTACTCAGGACAGGATGAGATGGACTGTTCCTATGGCAGAACCACTGCCACGGCTTCTCTCCAAGGGAACCACGAGCCGTGGTTGGTCCTAGCATCAGTGGAAGGAAAAACATTAAAAGCCCTGGTGGACTCAGGATCTGGAATAACCCTGATCCTAGAGGGCCTACTCACAAACACCGACTATCATATGACTCCCCATGGACTATTGAATGTATCCATGGGGATACAAAGAAATACCCAACGGCGAACATCGTCTTCTGCATTAACAATTGAGAGGATAGACTGCTTGTAGGAGTTGCTACCTGCCCTGTTCTACTTGGCCAAGACTGGCCCTACTTATGAACATTGTTGGCCCCTACTCACAAAGAGCCTACTTCTCCGGTACCGGAGAAACCCGTGGACTTGTTCCCCTTTCCCCCAGAGCTCTTTCCCCATAAACACTGCGTCCCAAAGACGCGTAAACAGAGACGTGCGAAAAAAGATGACTAGTTAAGAAAAGCTGGGACTTTGGGTAAACTTAGCCAGCCCAACAGGCTGCAAGTCATGGCGGGAAATGACCAGGATGGGGAACGAACAGATATGGGAATTTTGTCAGACCTGGCTCTTCCTGACTTCTGTCAGAAGCAGAGGGAAGACCCAACTCTGGCTAGACAATATGAGAAGGTCATACAAATCAATGATAATGTAGTGAATGAACAAGGTGTAAGGGTGTTTCCACATTTCAAACTACCGAATGACATCCTATATCTTGTGAATAAGGTTACACAAACAGGGTAGGTAATTTGACAAATATTAGTCCCTAAAGTTTTTATTAAAACAGTGTTTACCTTAGCCCATACTCTCCCGTGGGGTGGTCATCTGGGCAGAGTAAAGACTATGGACCGCATCTCGTGCCAGTTCTACTGGCCAAGCATACATTGTGATACAGTATCATGAAACTATGTGAGACATGTCCTGAGTGCCAGTTGACTAGCCAGAAGGGACAGAAGCCGGCCCCCTTGGTTCCTCTGCTCTTGGTCTCGGTTCCATTCTAGAGGATTGGTGTAGATCAGGTAGCATCTTTAGAACCCTCTGTGAAGGGACATAAGTTCATACTAGTTGTCATAGATTATGCCACCAGTTATCCTAATGACTTCCCTTTGAGATCAGCCACTGCTAAACAGGTGGCTCACAGGCTGTTTGAGCTTTTCTCTCAGGTAGGACTGCCCCAAGTTATGTAGACCTATCAGGGAACAAATTTCATGGCGAAGTTAATGCAGGATGTCCTAAAATTATTTGAAGTTAAATCCATCCGGACATCGGTCTACCATGCTCAGACTGATGGATTGGTAGAGAAGTTTAACCGAACATTAAAAACCATGCTTAGCTATACCTAGTGCACCATGACCAGGTGGGTTTTGTGCCTTCCAGACAAGCCGCAGACAACGTACGTCGTATAGTAGATCTGACTCATTCAGCAAATGTGGGAGGTAGCCTTCTTCTCTGCCTATCTCTAGACGCCGAAAAGTCCTTTGATAGACTTGACTGGGATTTCTTGTTCGCTTTACTAAAATATATGGGTTTTACAGGTCAATTCCTACAAGCGGTCAGAGGTCTCTACCAATACCCTTTAGCTAGAGATAAATGTGCCGGCCATGTCTCCGGATAACCAATCCCCATTACCTAATTTGTTTGGAACAAGAGACGCCCAAGAGTCAACAGAGAGGTACTATACAGGCCCACAGGGTCGGGGGGGTTAGCCCTCCCCAATCTTCTGAAATACTATCGGGCCTCACAGCTGAGTCAGCTGCTACTATGGAACTCGGATCCGCAATCTAGAGGATGGGTAGATATAGAGAACGCCGAGTCCAAACCAGCGGACATCAATACCCTTTTATGGCTAACCAAATCCAATAGGCTGCAAAACATCCTATCCCACCCAGTGATTAGACATTCCCTAACACTTTGGGACTGTCTGAAATTTAAATTCAAACTCACAACAAAGAGTTCCCCTATGATCCCGCTCTTCGATAACCCAGACTTTGACCCAGGTAGAGCGACAGGCGCATTACCAAGCCTGGAGGGCTGCCGGCATTGTCACAGTAGGAGGTCTGTTCTCTTTTTGTAGGCTTATCCCGTTATGCCTCCCCCTGAGATATTTCGTTACCTGCAAGTAAAACATTTTGTCACACAATATTACAGCATCAGTGTGTCCTCTGCCTCCACCTATTTTGAAACGCTTTATAGACACCGAGCTCTGGAGAAAGGTATGATATCTGCCCTGTACCATATTCTAATTAGCTCTGATGCAGGTGGAAAATGTCTCTATATGCTGAAATGGGAGGAAGAACTAGGAGAGATCCTCAAGGATGAAGACTGGTCAGATATATGGGAAGCTGCCGCAAAAAGCTTGATATGCACTGTGGTAAAAGAAAACTCTTACAAATTACTATTTAGCTGATATATGACACCGGCTAGGCTTCACACAATATTTAACTCTCACTCGCCATCCAGTTTTAGAGATTGCGGCCAAAACGGCTCGATGCTACATATTTGGTGGAGATGTCCAAAACGGGTCCCCCTATGGAAGCTTGTCTTCCAACTGATCAATAGGCTGTTACATGTTAAGTTGAGACCCAATCCATGGGTTGCCCTCCTGGGAAGGCCAATTCCAGATTTACCATGAGCCTCAGCCTCTAACGTACGTGCTCACCACAAACCTGGACCGTACCGCGGGGTTGAGGTGGGGATGTGGAAACACCGACCTTAGACCATGAAGCCGCATCCGGGTTGCGAAATCCGTAGTCGTGCATAGCTGGGTCAGGATTGGTGAAAGCAGGGTTAACATTATCCAGGCAGGGGTCAAGGCAGGTGGCACAGGAGCGGTGGTCGAGGTTATGAGCCGAGGTCGTCATCAGGGAATACAACGAAGCTGCTTCAACAAATACAGTAGGACTTCAGGGATGAGGGAACAGGAACTGGGAATCCAGTGCTTCAGCACAGAACAGCACCCCCTAGCCGGGTACAGCCGAGAGTGGTGGAGACCACTGGAAGGTCACTGGGAACAGGAACTGCAGACAGGAAGGCCACAGGAACCAGGGGTGCAGACACACCACAGGAAACACTGGGGAAACCAGCGTAGTCGCTTCAGCGTGGCGAAGGCGAAGTCTGCCAGGAACAAGGGAAGCAGCGCCGGGGCTACTATGCAAGGAGGCCTTGGGAAGCAGGGGACTAGGAGTTGGAAACAAGGCACAAGGAGGCCTTGCAGGCCAAACAGAGAGTCTGTGACAAGCACAGTTACTTGCAACTGGGAATGCAAAGTCTATGTCTAGCAACTTCCTGAGGGTGGGGCAGTACCTAAATAGCACAGGAGGCCAATCAGGCCAGAGCTGAACAGGAGACATCAAGGCTGCAGTGATTGCAGGAGCAGGGGGTCCTGATTGCAGAAACAAGGGGGGAGTTGTCCAGAAGCTGCATAGTTCTGTAAGGAAAAGGGTTCAGCAAAACCCAGGAGCGGATTCCTTACACAGCCAAGTTGATCACCCATATCATGTCAGCCACGAGATGCTGTATCACGGCATCCTGGAAAAAACAGGAAGATCCTTCTCTGACACGTAAAGAAAAACCCGCACAGCTAGTGTTAAACCACGGTGAGGTGCTCACTGGATGGAGACGTAATTGTATACAAATGAAAGAAAAAAGAACCCAGTCTTCAAGCACCCAGTCACAGCAAATGTATAATTGTAATATTAAAATACTTTATTGATAACCATGAATAAACAATAGGGTGTTAAAATAGGATTAAATAGTATGATTCAACAGCACGTGACTGTATCATTGATAACCCACCTATGGCTAGGTGGGTAGATATTGAATAAGGAGATCCCTAATAGATACTGGGGATCAATTGCTATAGTTTTAGCTGCCTAAAGATATAGGGAAGGAGCCATAGAGGGCCCACTTGAAAGGTAGTCTCAATGTGGATGTATCAGGGCGTATAATACGCACTAAATTGACACACTAAAAGGTATATACATGAGCACACTTTGGCATGGTATGCGGTAGGTAAGACCTGTATGGTATCTGCCCGTGGATGATGGTGCACTAGTGGCTAAGCCCACACTACAGGAGATAAGTGCAGACTGGTATGGCAGATACTAAGGTAAGGTGTAGGATTAATGGCATAATTGAGGCATAGGATAGGGCCACTTGAACACCTGTACTGCAATTGGTGTTTAATAAAGAAACACCGTATTGCAAGATGTGTAAATACATATATAAGTGTTTCAAAAAGTGGCAAATACCAATATAGGTACACCCTCACTTCTATCAGTGAAAGTATCAGTGGTATTTATCTATCTATGGCGGCCAATGCACTGAACTCTGGAACCAAAAGGTACACGCTGTTTTAAGTGCTAAATGCAAACACCCAGCACACGTAGGCAATTCACCCTTGAAGTGACAGGGTGGTTAGGTGCGCAAATGGGTGTAGCATGAAAACAGCCACCACAGTGTTTCAGTGGTAGAACATAAGTCAGCGCTGACAAGTGAGGCTGTTATAGGGAACTATCAGCTTAGCTCACTGGGATACTGCTCAGGAGGTAACAGAATAGCGCCTTAAGTGCACATTGAAAATGCCAGTGTTCACAGCTGTTGATCGAGTGTGGTGTACAGGAGGTAAGTATATGGGGTTAGGTCAATAGAGCCCGTATCCACCCCACCCCCCCTCGATACAGAGCTTGTTAACACCAAATACCAGGTAGAAAAGGAGCCGGTCTAGCTACTAACCGCATAGTCCCCTATATCAGCGCTGATCTTTGATATATCAGTGCTGATATGCTGCAGGACCTCCTGCACACGCGGGAAGCTTTTCATTTGAATGTAGCGGTGTATGGATATTGGTCCACGCCAATATACAAGCAGCTTCCCTCGGTGTGTGTTTCTATTTTGGATCGTGCTTTACTACCCTATCACGGGAACCTCCAGCCCTGAGGGATCATTGAGCAGCTCACTTTTAAGTCAGGCATGTCCTCGAGCATATCAGCACTGATATATCAAAGATCAGCGCTGATATAGGGGACTATGCGGTTAGTAGCTAGACCGGCTCCTTTTCTACCTGGTATTTGGTGTTAACAAGCTCTGTATCGAGGGGGGGTGGGGTGGATATGGGCTCTATTGACCTAACCGCATATACTTACCTCCTGTACACCACACTCGATCAACAGCTGTGAACACTGGCATTTTCACTGTGCACTTAAGGCGCTATTCTGTTTCCTCCTGAGCAGTATCCCAGTGAGCTAAGCTGATAGTTCCCTATAACAGCCTCACTTGTCAGCGCTGACTTATGTTCTACCACTGAAACACTGTGGTGGCTGTTTTCATGCTACACCCATTTGCGCACCTAACCACCCTGTCACTTCAAGGGTGAATTGCCTACGTGTGCTGGGTGTTTGCATTTAGCACTTAAAACAGCGTGTACCTTTTGGTTCCAGAGTTCAGTGCATTGGCCGCCATAGATAGATAGATACCACTGATACTTTCACTGATAGAAGTGAGGGTGTACCTATATTGGTATTTGCCACTTTTTGAAACACTTATATATGTATTTACACATCTTGCAATACGGTGTTTCTTTATTAAACACCAATTGCAGTACAGGTGTTCAAGTGGCCCTATCCTATGCCTCAATTATGCCATTAATCCTACACCTTACCTTAGTATCTGCCATACCAGTCTGCACTTATCTCCTGTAGTGTGGGCTTAGCCACTAGTGCACCATTATCCACGGGCAGATACCATACAAGTCTTACCTACCGCATACCATGCCAAAGTGTGCTTATGTATATACCTTTTAGTGTGTCAATTTAGTGCGTATTATACGCCCTGATACATCCACATTGAGACTACCTTTCAAGTGGGCCCTCTATGGCTCCTTCCCTATATCTTTAGGCAGCTAAAACTATAACGATTGATCCCCAGTATCTATTAGGGATCTCCTTATTCAATATCTACCCACCTTGCCATAGGTGGGTTATCAATGATACAGTCACGTGCTGTTGAATCATACTATTTAATCCTATTTTAACACCCTATTTTTTATTCATGGTTATCAATAAAGTATTTTAATATTACAATTATACATTTGCTGTGACTGAGTGCTTGAAGACTGGGTTCTTTTTCTTTCTTTTGTATACAGATCCTTCTCTGACTATGGATAAACATTGGATATGGTAAATCTCTGTTATGGAGAAACACACTGCATTCCTGAGAGAGATGCCACGAGTTTTACCAAATCTGGGATCCCTGGTTTGTGGGAGAAGGGGGACAAGGGGACAATAGAGATTTATCCTTTATATAGAGAGGAACATCCGTTCCCTCCGAGGTCGTACGCACAAAACCTGAAACAATGAGCATTTCCTATAGAACAAGGGTACTGGAGAACAGACAAGTTAAAAAGCTAAGGCCCCGCTCCCAGAGTCAGCGCGCCCGCACTGCATACAGGCGGGGCGCTGACATACACAGACCGCGATATGCGGTCTGTAGGGAGCGGGAGGTGGGCGGGAGTGGGAGGCTTGAGCGGGAGGGGGGCGTGGCTTGAGCGGAGGGACCCACCACTCTCCCCCCCCCTCCCTCCACGGCTCGGGCTGCTGATTGAAGGTAAGCAACACACACACACAGACAGGCACATACACACACACAGACAGGCACACACACACACGCAGGCACTCATACACACACACAGACAGAGGCAGGCACTCACACACTCAGGCACACACATACACACACACAGACAGGCACTCACGCACTCAGACACACACAGACAGGCACTCACGCACTCAGACACACACACACAGGCACTCACGCAGCTTTCACTCCACACTCCTCCCCGCTCCACGAAGCCTCTCCTCCTCCCGAGGCCTCCCATCCCCTTTGGCTTACAGCCACACCACGTGACGCGTCAATGCTAGGGATCACCATTCTCTTGTATCCCATAGCGGCTGACGCGCCACAGCGTGTAGTAAGCTGTGCAGCCAGGGGGGACCGGGACCGGCTCGGGAGGATTCCCCTGCTGGTGGGGAACTCGCGTGTGGCCGCCCACGCCGCCGGGCGCACCGGGTCCCAGACCTAAGGAGCTACCCTCCCCCCCCCGGCCCTCCTCCACATCCCCCCTCCCCCAATGTATTTCTCAGGTTTGTTTATTCTTTAAATGTGTAAGTGGTAGTTGTTGTTAATTTGACCCCATCAATGCTGTTTAAATTTGACTGAAAGCTTGGCTAGATTGGCCTGTATGTTATTTAATGTGAAAACTGCTAGATGTGGTCCTAAATGTTCCCTTTTTATTTTCTGTATCCCATTGAAAACTGCAAATAAAATGAAGTAAAAAAAAAAACATGCTTAGAAAGTTTGTGGACACTGAAAAGCGAGCTTTGGATGAACTGCTCCCTTTCCTATTGTTTGTGGTACGGGAAGTTCCCCAAGCCTCCACAAGTTTCTCCCCGTTTTAGCTCCTATATGGACCCCAGCCTCGGGGTATTCTGGACCTACTGAAGGAATCCTGGGAGGAGCCCTCCCCCTGCAAGAATACCCTTCAGTATAGACATTAGAAACCAGCTAGATATGGTAGGTCGGTTTACTAAGGAAAGTCTTAAGTCTCATCAAGAAAGTCAAGACAGGCAGTTTAACCAAAATGCTCACATAAGGGTCTTCCAACCTGGAGACCAAGTGATGCTGCCATTACTGACTTCAGAGAGTAAACTCCTAGCGAAGTGACAAGGTCATTTCCAAGTTCTCTGCCGCACCAGGGAGGTGAACTATGAAATCTCTCAACCAGGGTCCAGGAAGGGTAAACAAATCTACCATGTGAACCTCCTGCAACCCTGGAAAACGATGAGATCCCTATTCATCAACCCTCTGGAAGGGGAGATGGATCTGGCTCCACAACCTCCTAAGGGTAGTATGGATTTGGTCCCTATGGGAGGTCAGTTAACCACTGAACTAAACGCGGACCTACGGGAATTATTTGACCAGTTGCCAGGGCAAACTGATTTAGTGTCCCATAGGATTGAGACCGAACCTGGTGTAAAACTACGGTCCATCCCTACAGATTGCCAGAAGGCCACAATGCCCTTGTAGAAAGGGAGAAAATAGACATGTTGATATTGGCTGTGATTGAGGAGTTCCACATCGAATGGTGTAGCCCTATAATGTTGGTCCCAAAACCAAATGGGAAGGTGAGGTTTGCGTGGACCGCCAAAAGGTAAATTCCATATCCAGATTCGATGCATGCCCAATGCCAAGGGTGGACGAATTGCTTGACTCCCTTGGTAAAGCAGAATATATCTCCACCCTACAACTCACGAAAGGATATTGGCAGATACCTTTAGCTGAGGAATCCAAATGCAAAATGGCCTTCGCCACCCCCTCTCTGTTTATACCAATTCGTCACTATGCCGTTTGGGCTACATGCCAGCCACGTTCCAAAGATTAATGTACAAAGTGCTATGACCCCATAGGGCATATGCCGCTGCCTACTTTGATGACATTGTCATCTATAGTAGACACTGGCACTCCCATACAAAAAGGTTAAGGGCAGTCCTAAGGTCCTTAAAGCTGCAGATCAGTCAATATCCTGCATGTGTGTTTTTTTTAATAAATCAGTTCTGTTTTTAAAAAAACAACTTTGAAAGACCAATTTTCTTGTATTCTATTTTAACAGCCATTCGCTAAGGCACTGCCCCTTCATGTCCTGTCACAAGCCCTGGCACCCCCCTTTGTCAGCCCTGCCCTCCCTCTAGCACATGTCAGTGCAGGAATGCTCATGAATATTCATGAGCTTCCACTGACAGACAAGGAGAATATAAACAGATCCCTTCACTAATTATGTCACCAAATTTTGACCTATTAATACATGGAGAACGTATTGACTGGCAGCTATACAGTTCTTTAGGTAATTAGAGATTGCCCACATAAAACTATTGAAGTAAAAAAATAAATTAAAAAAAATAAATAAATAAAAGACTGAACTGCAGCTTTAAGAGAAGCAGAGCTCACTTGCCAATCCAAAAAATGTGCCCTGGGAAAAGCCACTACTAAATATTTGGGCTATGCCATTGGGGGAGGGATAGTAAGGCCACTCGCTAGTAAGGTTGCCGCCATAAAGGAAGTCCCAACCCCACAGACAAAGACACAGGTCCGCTCCCACTTGGGGTTAGCAGGGTATTACAGGCGGTTTATACCCAATTTCTCAGAAATTACTGCACCCCTAACAGATCTAACAAAAAAGAGTGCCCAGACCCAAGTGAGATAGTCTTGGGAGTGCCAAAACAACTTTGACATGCTAAAGAAGTGCTTGTCAGAGGGCGCCGCTCTTTGGAGCCCAAATTTTAAAGAACCCTTCATATAATTCAGAATTATGCAGAATAATTCCGCAAGTCCGCTCCCTTTTGGGGTTAGCAGGGTACTACATGCGGTTTATACCAACATTTTCAGAGATTACCGCACTTCTAACAGATTTAACAAAAAAGAGTGCCCCGACCCAAGTTAGATGGTTTTAGGAGTGCCAAAGCGCATTTGATACGTTAAAGAAGCACCTGTCAGAGGGCTCCGCTCTTTGGAGCCCAAATTTTAAGAAGCCCTTCATAATTCAGACGGATGCCTCTGAGGTAGAATAATTTGAAGGCGTTGAAACCCCATATTGTTCATCAGCCGGAAGCTGTTCCTAAGGGAAGTGAGGTATTCCATCACTGAGAAGGAGTGCCTCACCGTAAAACGGGCAATTTAAGCCTTGAGGCATTATTTTGCAGGGGTGCATTTCACTTTGGTCACTGACCACACACCCTTGAAATGGTTAAATACCATGAAGGACACAAACTCGAGGTTGACCCAGTGGTATATGGCCCTCCAGCCCTTCTCTTTTGATATCCAGCATAGGCCTGGGAAGGAGAATGGAAATGCTGTTTTTATGTTGCGAGAAAGAGTGGAGGGCCGGGCTTCAGCTGTATGGGGCCCTAGTCACACACAAACAGCGGAGATATGTGACAGGGTGAAGTCAGGTACTGATAATTATGCCTGGGAAACATACATGTGAGTCCTACATCCAACGGTCAGAAGGTTAACCCAGTAAGAATATTGGGCAATTAGGAAGCATGCTGAGACAGCTGACAACCAGCTGGATAAGGAGGCTACGGCCTGTAGTAGGTTGCTGACTCAGACTACAGAGCAGTCCTGTGCAAGCTCCTATCCAGAAGGATTTCCTAACCGCTCTCTAGGGACAGAGATTCCCAACCAAAGATACAGTAAGTAGAAAAACAGAGGAATAATCCTCCAAAGACCGATGCTCCAGAATAGGCACATAACAATATACTTGCAACTGTAAAATCTAATCATGCAACTGATCAAGCCAAATAAATTATTTGAGCATTATGAATTACCCGTGTGAAATCGGACTCACCATCAAGACGGGGGCTAAATTGCTGTAAGGGGACGCGGAGGTGCACATGAACGTACTGTTAAGAACGTCCCATGGCAATCTCACCACCTCTCTTCTGCTAGTACTCACTGTCTTAATACGATGTCGATGCCGGTCTGATGCTACGTGGAATGGCTGTGTACCGTGTGCATGTTCGGCGTGCTCCTGCCCAGAATCCAAAGTAGAAAAAAATGCTGTAATGGTGGATCACTGCCGTCCAGTGGGTATAAATCTTTTTTTCAGGAGCGCCAATAAATGGGCACAAATGGGTCACTGACCTATTGCCCCACTCCACCTATACTGTACTGTACACAGTGGCAGATTTCCAGATCCACACTCCTAGGCACGTACAGTACCGTGTGTTGTCTCCTCCTTGCTGACGCCCACCGTCTTCTTTGAAATGGCAGCGTCAAATGATGCTACGGATGTTACCAACACAATGTCACACAGTCTCTCATTTCCATGGCGTCATTTGATGCTTCACCGTTGCATTGCCATGGCAACGAGATGCTGTGTGATGTCGGAGCCTCATTTGCGCTGCAGAAAGAAGGCAGAGGCAGGAGGAAGGCGGAGGTGGAAGCAAATAAGGATCTTCCCATCAGGCCCGATAGGCCTGAGAGCGCAGTCTCTGTGGATGGGGGAGGAAATTACGCCGCCTCCAAGTTTTGCCGTCCAAGGCCCGGGCCTATCAGGCCAAATAGGAAATCCGCCACTGACTGTACATATCTGCTAATAGTGTACGCAAGGGACTAAGGGCAATATAATATAGTATTTCCATGATTATACTAAGGGGGTAATTCTATATCTGCCAAAGCGGACATTCAGGTTGTTTTCATCTGAAAATCGCCATAAACTGGGGGTTTAGGGCCAAAACATCACAAACAGCTGCTTTGGTGTATACTGTATATACATGTAACAGTGACTTATCCCTGTTTAAATAAAAGCCTCTAGTGGTCTGAGAAATCCAGAGAGCTGGTTAATTGCAATGAGTCAATTAACCAGCTCCATCTGGGTAATCAGACAAGGGTAAAAACCTTCTTCTGGGAAGAGACTCCTTAGCACAGTCACAACTGGTCTGACAGACGAGATGATGTCTTGAGCACAAAGGCTGTGCTGAGATCAAGACACCCGGACACCAGACCCAGAAACTGACCTGAAGGGTCACCTG